>NC_133771.1:7687737-7873135 GCF_003597395.2 Chelonoidis abingdonii | reverse complement strand
CACCGAGTGTTGCTAGGGTAAAAGTTTCTCCGACGAACGTGCACGCAGCGCGCGCACACCTAACTGGAATGGATATGAGCAACACATCTCGAAGAACAACAGTTACAAAGGTGAGTAACTGTCTTTTTTGTTCTGTGCCTATCACTCTGGGATCCTGGTTCATGACTAAGGCTCCTAGGCACTATGGCAATAAAAATAATCCCTAAGGACAAACAGTATAGTGAGTACTGCTGATTCCACAGTAATGTCCTCTTAACACAGATGAGGGGTTTGTAGCTGCAACTGGTGTGTGCACTGGGGATTTGAACTGTCCTCTGCTGGCCCCTGGTGATGGAATCAAGGCTCTAGTGGGTCTCTTCATTGCTAATTCCTGTCGTTTACTGACCATTTTGCAAATGGAGGTTTTAAAGTGGTGACAAGTGCTCAGGCATATTGAAAATTTGGCCCATATTAAAAAGTGCATGATGAGTCTGCTAGTCCATCTGGGGCAGAGGTTTTCAAACTGAGACATGCCCCCGTTCATGGGAGTGAGCAGCAATGCCAGGCAGCTTGGGCCAGCCTCACGCCACCTCCACCCCCTGACTTTCCTCTTTTTTATCTGGGGTGGGGAGTGGAGCAACCAAAAATTGTAACTCAAAGGAGGGGATGGGGGGGAGCTCAGCTCAAAAAGTTAGAAAATCGCTGATCTAGGGCTTCTGGTAAGGTCATAAATGACTATAGTGAGGTGCACTTCAGGAGAACACACAGATCAAATTTATAGCCCCCAAGTTTGCTTCCTTTTATTTTATAAAATACATGGATCCAACTTTATTAAAAAAAGCAGTAAACACCTACAATCCACCCCCCAACGTACTACCACATCCCTGTGCAGGCTCCGGTGCTCTCCACTGTGCATTTGTTTACTCTGAGCATTTGGGTAGCTTTCAAGGAGGCAATTATCTGCTACTACCTTGATTGGTTCCCTGAGCTGCAGTGCAATCCTTATTGTGCTCCCATATCCACTGATGGTTTAATATTACCATGCTGTGTAAAAGGGGGGGAGGTGCATCTGGTTTGGTTTTGGTTTTTTTCCTTTTGGGAAATGTAGAAGGTAGACTGAAAAATGAAAAAACTCTGCTAATTGAGGGAGTGTGTAAGTATCTGTGCAAGGTATTTATATGGCCACTGTGAGGTAGGAAAGTACTAGTGTTCCCATTGTACAGAGGGGAATCAGAGGCTCAGTGACTTGCTCAGTGTCATACAGGCAGTACATGTGGTGGAGCAGGGACTTGAACCCAGTTCTCTCAAGTTCGAGGTTAGAGTCCTAACCATTAGACCATCCTTCCTCTGTGTGTGTGTGTGCGCGCGCAGGCGCACACAGATACATAATTTCTTTTTAAATCCATGAATCAATCATTTAATGGGAAGGGGACTGTTCAATGGGAACTTCAAGGGCACTGTTAATGAGTATCAGAAACATGAATTAAATGATCACTTGTATGGAAACAGCATTGAGATAGGACTCTTTGTCGTAGAATCATTGTGTGGTGCTTTTTTCAATGGTAGGTTTATCGCATTTGAACAGAGATCAACTGCTGAGCTCAGAGCATCTTTGGGAGAATAGAGTAAGAGAAATTACTCAAATACGCGTGCTAGTTATTTAAATGAGCAGCGGGAATGTGCTTGGTGCTGTATGCCAGTGGAGGAGGGCAGTCCTGGAAACTGATGCCTCTAGCCACAAAACAAATACAGTATGGGCAGCAGAGTCCAGTCTGCTCCTGAAACTGGATGTTCCCATTATCCAGATAAATGTCCAGTTCTTCTATTTTATTTTATTTTTTTGTCATTCTAAGCTTCTATCTTTGGGGGCAATACCTTGGGGGCAATGGTTTATGCACAGTGTGAAAAGTATTTATTTCCTTTTATCAGTTGCTAATGTGTTGCCTTTAACATTTCACTGCTTGACTATCCCATTACTCTTATTATATGAGAAGGTAAATAGAAGTACCTGACTTGCCTTCTCTACCATTCATACACCTCGACTCTCTCCCCTTTTCTGTCTCCTCTCTAATCTAAGCGTTCCCAATCTGCTCAGTCTCTCCAAGCCTCTAACTCTTGTCACCAGCCTTTGAACCCCCTTATTTCTGCTGTATTCTTTGTGAGATGGGATGATGTAAAATGGACATGGAATTCTACCCCTCAGAGCACCCTAAACACTTCCTCTCCCTCCTTGTTGTTGACGCCTTTCACCTAATTGTAGCTATATAGCATATCTCCTCCTCCCCTTGATCATTGCATAGAATTTGTTGTTCTCCTGGAAAGTGCTGTTTCCTAATGTCACTGAATTGATTGTACAGGGAATCCCACGCTTCCACTATTGCAGGCCAGAAACACAGGGTAAGATTTTCAAAGCGATCTAGTAATAAAGTTAATGGAAATTGGATGTTCAAATGCATTGAGCAGCTTTGAAAATTTCTTCCTTTTTTCTTTTACTGGAGCAGCAGTTAAATGGGAAAGTTTTCAAATGAGTTTCTCCATAATGGCTGGGCCTGCAAGTCTCTGCTGCAAGACAGTTAGTATCTGCCAGTAGGATTTTAGTGGACGCTGGAGCCAGTAATTTCTCAAGAGGAAGAACAGAGGTATGGGAAGGGCAGTATGATGGGAAAGCATTGAAAAATTGTTGACCGATATCTGGACAGGTATCGCCTCTGTTCATACAGTTGTGCCAGTTCCGTTTCCACAAGCAGTTTTTGTGACTGAAAGGGCTAAGAGATTGTACTGAGGCAACTTTGGAAGCGTCTACCAAGTTAAAAACAAAACGTAACAAATATTTTGTGCTTAGGGGATTAGTAAAGAGAGAAAGATGGAGTCTTTTGTCTCCAGGACACTGCTTTGACTCTAGGCCAGAGAAAAAATTTTCAAATGTGACTAAGGGCTTGACTATACATGAAAATTAATCTGGAATAAGGTAGGGTGTGAGTTTAAAGCAGATGAATCATTCTTGCTTTAAGTTTGTGTGTGGATACTCTTATCCTGAAATAGGAGTGCCTTACTCGAAACTAGCTTAATTCACTGCAAAGGGGAAATGGCTAGAAAATAGGCTATTGTCTTTTGACTGCAAGTAGCTGGGGAGGAAGTAATTTGGATTGTTTGCTATGGAAAAACTAGCACTCTCTGGCTTGATCTTTGTTTCCTTCCTTCATACACTGGCTCCAGCTCACCATATTCAAAGCAATAAATACCAGGAATTAAGTGATGCTTCCACAGCAAAAGGCCTCTGTTAGAGGTGGCCTACAGAGAGGACAAGGAAGGTGAAGTAACACATGCATCACTCCCTCCCTCCTTGATAAAATAGAGGCATAGCTATCAGAATTTTTGGATGCAGAACACACACAAAATAAATGGCAATAAATTTTGGCTTTGCTGAACAAAGAATACACCATGGTTACATAGATTTATCCAGTTTATAGTAGCAGTTACTGACCCCGTAAATCATGTCTACTGCGGTAACGGGAAGCATAGCCATTTGGGATTTAAAAAAAAACACACAACAAAAAACTCACCATAATTTAGGTTCAATACACTTTACTGTCTCTTATCTCTTAAGCTTTCAGTCAATAAAGAATCTTTCCACAGAAAGAGAGGTCCTAAATGTTTCATGTTTCTGAAAGCTAAAGCTTCAAGACACAATTTTGGAGATACTGATTGGATAAGCACCAGCCAATGCTGCTGACCCTGGCTTGTAGCAGATAGTGCCGTTTTTAACATGGTTTGGTACATTGCTATGCTTCTCTATATTTTTTTATTAGACCAACTTTTGTTGGAGAAAGAGACAAGCTTTCAAACTTACAGGTGCTCTTCTGTGTAAGTGAAAAAGCTTCTCTTTCACTAACTGAAGTTGGTCCAAAAAAAGATATTACCTCACTCACCTTGTCTCTCTAATATACTGGGACCAACATGGCTAGAAGTGCACTGCAAACAATTCTCTTATTGTAGACATTTTGAAATGTGTTCATGTAGCCCATTTCCTGTTCAGATCTCAAAGATGTTTATAAATATTCACCAATTAAATCCCCCTAATACACTAGTGAGATAGAGAAGTATTTGTTGTTAGGCCCATTTTACAGATGTTTCTCATGGGTCTCTAATGTTTTTAGGTATGGCTGGCAGTTATACTACCTCAGGCCATGGCTTCATCAGATATTTAATATATGGAGATATACCTATCTCATAGAACTGGAAGGGACCCTGAAGGGTCATGGAGTCCACCCCTCTGCCTTCTCTAGCAAGACCAAGTACTGATTTTGCCCCAGATCCCTAAGTGGCCCCCTCAAGGATTGAGCTCACAACCCTAGGTTTTGCAGGCCAATGCTCAAACCACCAAACTATCCCTCCTCCCCTCCCCTCCCCTCCCCTTCCCTCCCCAATATCACAACTTGGAGCAGGCCTGGTCAGTAACTTGTTGGGACCTCCATGAAACACACCATGCTGCAAGGTGGGGATTCAGTAAGTAGCATTTTCTTGAATCAGTCCTGAATGAATGCCCCCATACTTGATGATGACCTGTTCTGTTCATTCCCTGAGGGCACCTGGCATTGGCCACTGTCAGAAGACAGGATACTAGGCTAGATGCACCTTTGGTCTGATCCGGTGTGGCCATTCTTATGTACTGTGCTGAAGGATACAGTGGTGCTGGAGATATAAAACCAAGGCCCAAGACATTTGTTATCATTTAAAGAATCTCTTGCTCTCATGATAAGCACAAGAAGCTGCTTTGAAGATGCTCAGAGGCTTGGAAGGTGGATTAGTGAGCAGGGTGCAGGTGAGATGGCCAGAGTTGCACAACAAATTAAATGATCACATAATCTTGGACAATATAGAACTTGCGTACATTTATAAAGATACATTTTACAATGCATCACATGTCTATGAATCTAAACATATGCAGATAAAATAAGTCAGGTCTTTGATCATCTTCTGACTTAATGGTTCCCCCAGTGCTTAGCAAGGCTTTGAGTGCTGTGTGTAAAATCTTATATTAGAATGGGAGATTGTGGATCTGTTTACTAGTAGAGTGATTTGGGATCTTTGGAAGAAAGGTATTATATAATTGCCAATCATAGGATTGTCAGTAATTACTGCAATTTTCCTGGAGCCTTTCCCTGGTTCTGTGGTACATCACACATTCACTTTGGTTTCCAGAGTATAAATTCCCCACGTACTCCACTGAAACAAGATTTACAACTTCAGGTTTAGGATTTTGACATAGCTCTGACATATGCTGCAGTTAGCTTTTGGAACTGTTTCCCTTCTAGGATTTATTGGATTCCAATCATTTACAGGATAAAACGTGTTTTGCCTATTGTCTGCTAAGCCGCTCTGCAGCCAGCTCTTATTACTGGAGGCAACATTTAGATTCTAAATATTGCACTCCAGGTGCTTCAATCAGAAATCTTTACCAACCTTAATTATAGGAGTGTTTGCAAGACTGAGTGCATATTAACTGCCACAACAGTCATTGGATGCATATTTAAATTTTCCATTTAAAAGCTGAATTGGAATTCGATATTATTGTCAAGTTGCAGGAGGTGGGGTGCCTCAGACTTCCATGTTGTAAAGATGTAGAGGAAGTCATAAGCCCTTTATGATGTTGTGGTTAATTCACTGTGATCCAAGAGCCCAAGTGGTAAATATAATGGACGGGCCTGCATGAAGTTTCCATCCTGTACATCAGACCCCAAAGGTAGTGCTGCCAGTCAAACCCTGCTTGTGATCCATTCCTGGGCTGGAGTATAGTTTTACATTGCCTGTGCAGCAGCAGGCAGGCAAACCAACGACCAAACGCATCAAAGACAAAATTGTTCCAGAAAACCCTTTAGAAGAAGCTGAAAAAAGAGAAGGTGGAAGTGAGAGAAGAGGAGAAAGTACTTATTTGTCCAATGTGTAGCAGGGCTTCTTTCATAACCTGGAATTGAGGGCAAGTTTCTGTGTTGCATATTCCAGTGTCAGTATTGCATTGACTACAGCAGGGGTAGGCAACCCATGGCATGCATGCCAAAGGCGGCATGCGGGCTGATTTTCGGTGGCACTCACGCTGCCCAGGTCCTGGCCACTGGTCAGGGGGGCTCTGCATTTTAATTTAATTTTACATGAAGCTTCTTAAATGTTTTAAAAAACGTATTTACTTTACATACAACAATAGTTTAGTTATATATATTATAGACTTATAGAAAGAGACCTTCTAAAAATGTTAAAATGTATTACTGGCACGTGAAACCTTAAATCAGAGTGAATAAATGAAGACTCGGCACAGCACTTCTGAAAGGTTGCCGACCCCTGGACTACAGGGACCTCTAGTGGTTTAGCCTGACTAATTGCAAACAGTGTTCATTGCTGCTGAACTTGATAACAACCTGCATATACGGTACCTCCAGAACTTGTGGGTGGATGGTGGTTTTTATTTCTTGTTCAGATCCTGTGTACCCAAGAAATGTTGTTGTTTTACAGCAGAGGCATTCATGTTTCTTAGCAGTACAGAAAAGGGATCAGTGCTGCCCCAAGAAACTTAGAATCTAAGTTAAACATAACATGGCAAGAGATAATAGATAAATAAAAGGGAGCAGAGCTCTGGAAAGGCAAGAGTTACAGCAGTGAAAGACCACGAAATGTTTATTTTAATGCACTCTTCCTCTTGGTTTCTCTTCTAAAATTGAATGTAGTACAATGGAGACCGGTGTCCAGAATGAAGGTCTCTGGCTGTAAGTCATGGCATGCAAGTTGGTGTGTATAGTGCCATTCACTCACAAGCAGGATTGTGCAGGATTTCTGTAGAATAGCACAGATGGTTTTGGAAATGCATTGCTTGAGCCTGTGTTGTAAATTCCTACATCCTGAATGACTGCTACATTTGGCAGCAGACAGCACTGTGTGTTCGGGGGTGGAGGGGTTAAATTAAGAGCCCCAGTTCTTTTATATACTGACTTGCAGGGAAAGAAAAATCACTCCAATGTTTCCTTTGACTTTATTGATGTATTTAAAATGTTTCATTTTCTCAATTTCTTAAACCATGGACTATGCATGAAACAATTTACTCAGATAGCAATTTCCTCAGTTCAGAAAGTCAGGGTGTTCAGAGACTATGGTGATGGAGCATATAAGTACCGAGAGAATCTAATCAGATTGTGCCCGGAGGATACATTTATTTATTAAATACAAGCTCCTCCCAACACTCTGGACAAGTTGGATCCTCATTTTACAGATGGAGAAACCAGAGGCAGAGGAAATAAAACAAAGCTCTACTCTGAAAAGTGGCTTCATAAACTTTGCACCATCTCACTAAGGGGATCTGCCCCCTGTGTGTGTTCAGTCATAGCTGGCTGACCTTAGGGGAAAAAAGTAACTTTTACTGCATTTCTTTAGTCTGGCAGAGCCAACCTAGCTAAGAGAGGGCAAGCTGGAGTGTGTTCCTTCTTGTGGCTCATCAGAAGAGGTTTCCTGTGATTTGAATCTGTTACATCTAAATCCAGTAGTGACAGATGTTGCTGAGGGCAGAATTTCTCAGCATTAACGTGACCTGCAAAGAACCGACATTAACTCTTGGATCCCATAGTGTGTTCGGTGAGACAGCAGCTAGAAGGAGCAGCTTTTTACCAGTAAACTGAAGATACTTTACTCTGAAAATCATTGAGAAGCACTACATGGGGAACCTCTGCAGAACCACCTTTCAGAATAGTATTACAGGAAGTCAGGAGCATAATTCTGAAGTTCCCAGGTCCAGCCCTATGCTCAGCTCTCCAGACCACACCTCCCTCAGAATGTTTACTGCAACAGTGACTCCATGAGCTCAAGTCTTATAGAATATATGGGAGTGAGCTGTGTATGTTGTGTTGTGAGCAAGACACGAGAACTCATTCTTCCGCTCTACTCTGCGCTGGTTAGGCCTCAACTGGAGTATTGTGTCCAGTTCTGGGCATCGCATTTCAAGAAAGATGGGGAGAAATTGGAGAGGGTCCAGAGAAGAGCAACAAGAATGATTAAAGGTCTTGAGAACATGACCTATGAAGGAAGGCAGAAAGAATTGGGTTTGTTTAGTTTGGAAAAGAGAAGACTGAGAGGGGACATGATAGCAGTTTTCAGGTATCTAAAAGGGTGTCATCAGGAGGAGGGAGAAAACTTGTTCACCTTAGCCTCTAATGATAGAACAAGAAGCAATGGGCTTAAACTGCAGCAAGGGAGATTTAGGTTGGACATTAGGAAAAAGTTCCTAACTGTCAGGGTGGTTAAACATTGGAATAAATTGCCTAGGGAGGTTGTGGAATCTCCATCTCTGGAGATATTTAAGAGTAGGTTAGATAATTGTCTATCCGGGATGGTCTAGATAGTATTTTGGTCCTGCCATGAGGGCAGGGGACTGGACTCGATGACCTCTCGAGGTCCCTTCCAATCGTAGAATCTATTAATATATTATAAATAACCAGCTATATATTGGGGTTGGGGGTGTGTGTGTTTGTATGTATATATATGTATATGCATAAGCATACAGACATACACAATAATATAATAATAGCCAACCATAGATGTGTGAAAAGTTGGTAAAGTCTCATTATTATTTTATTTCAGCTCATTCAGACAAACAAACTGAAGCACTATCCCAGTATCCATGGAGACTTCAGCAATGATTTCAAACAGCCGTGCGTTGTGTTCACTGGACATCCCTCCCTCAGATTTGGGGATGTGGTGCACTTTATGGAGCTGTGGGGAAAATCTAGCCTTAACACTGTTATATTTACAGGTAAGTGAAGTGCTGTTGACAGTATACAACTGATAGTGTGTCATACGTTCTTGTTGGACCAGATTCCGAGAGCCTCCCTCTTTCCCTGGTGTGATGACTTCAGTAGCAGCTTGTTCAAGTAAGGCTCTCAGGATTGACATTGACAGATAAATTATACTGCATTTCATTCCTGTTAGCCCTGTGGAGCTGATTCTTGCCCTGCATAGCCAGTCCTTGCCTTTTGTAAGCAAGATCTTTGTATGTACTGCAGTAAAATGCCTACAAGAGATCAGCTCTTGGATGAAGAGCATTAGCTCAAGCTGATCCCTGCCAAGGCAAAAGCGATGCTGATTGGAAATGCTTTGATGAGCTGGCCAAGACTTTGTCTCCAACTTCCATCAAAAGCATACAGCCCTTATTCATCAAAGTGGTACAAAACCTCTGGCTCCTCTTAGACTTCTTGCTACTCTGGGATGACCAGGTCGACTCAGTTTCCAAAATTCCTCCCTTTACCTCTAGCTTGCTAGGAAACTTCATTCCTACCTTCTGCGGGGACCTAGCCACAGTGATCTATGAGTTGTCACCTCCAGGCTGGATTACTTTAGCTAACTGTATCTGAAGCTGAACGTGAAGATGATACACAGGTTCCAGCTGGTCCAGAACAGGGCAGCCTGCTCTCTCCCTGACTCAGGCACTGAGAGCAAGCCTGTGCTCAAGTCCCTCCACATTCCCCCAGTCAGCTTCTGATGCCAGTTTAAGGCCTTGGTCCTAATTTTCAAAGCAATTAATGGATCAAGCTCCTGCCGTGTCAAAGGCTGATTGTGATCTATGAACTACTGGGACAGGTGCATTCCTCTGGGACAATGCAGATCCCAAAGCCCAGGAAAAAGCACATGAGAGCTGTGAAGGAAACAATCTTCCAGAGTTGATCAGAGTTTGACCATCATTAGAAAATGTTGCAAAGCCTTCCTCCTTGAGAAAGCCATTCCACCATCCCTGCCCCAAGCAGAGTTCTGGCCCTGTACTGGGAAAAGTGCTAGAGACTCCGCTTTTTTCTCTGGAAGGTGCCCTGATACTATGGTGAGGAGACAGCTCTACAGACACTCACATGCATCTCCATTGGAAAGGCAGGATATAGTCCCCCTATTAAACAGACGCTACATTTTGTCACTAATGAAAGCCAGGAGAGGCCTATCTGCAAGCAAAGCATGAGCCCTGCTGAGTGACTCGCTGTGGATTTTTGTACCATACTCCGTGTTATCTGGGTAGTCACTCCATCATCAGCTGCTTTAGCTCTGATTCCAATAGCTGGCAACACTGCCATATAGCAGCATACTGCTTTGGAAATACCAAACCTCATGCCTATTCTGGACTCCTTAATTTGGGGCCAGGTTCTGATGTCCTCACGTTGATTAGTACCTTACTCCATAAGTAGTCCCATGGAAATTAATGCAACTACTCGTGCAGTACGGTATTACCCAACATGAGCAAGGGTAGCAGAATCTGGCCCTTACTGAGAAGGTGTTTCATTCTGAGCCTTTCTTCAAGGAGAAGCAATTGTCCCATCAGATACTAAAATGTAGTCATTTTGAGATCTGAATGAAATAGAGCAGGTTCTCTTATTTATATAGCTGCTTCACAATGCTATTAGGAGACCCTAAAGCTGCTGGCCAAAGCTTAGCGCGTGAGTGAGCATTGGCACTGACCCAGCCTATGTGAGGCCTCCTGAGATACGCAGCATTGCATCCACTGTGGTTTCTTATAGTGAGTTTAGTTCAGTCTGGGTGTCATTGACAGCTCTGCGAAGAACAGCCTATTCTCCAGACATGGGTGAGACAGTGAGGGAGCAAGCTTTTCCACATCCTTCCCCCCACGGTCCCTCCAGTGAAATTGAGGCTGTCATGGTCTTGGGGTCCCCAGGGAAGGTTTTAGGGGGGACCAGAGTGCCCCAAAACACTATACTTTTGGGTGGTGGCAGCTATCAGATCTAAGCTGGTAATTAAGCTTAGAGGAATTCATGTTGGTACCCCATTTTTTTTTGGACTCTAACGTTCAGAGTGGGGAGTTATGCCATGACAGAGGCACAACCCAGCATTGTGCCTCACTGCCAGATTTCCTCCCCTAGTTCTCCACAGGTGGAGGAAGTAATCCACAAGAGTTAGGTGTGTGTTTTTGTTTGGGTTTTTATCACTATGTCTCCTAACTCTGTTCTGAATCGGCATCATGGCTGTACTTACACTTCCGCAGTTGCTACCTGGGTGGAAAACTGTGGGTCTGAATTTTCTAGCGTAGACAAGACCTAGGAGTGTGATGGAAGTTTGTGGAAAGTTTCTGACTCTCTTTAAGTACATGCCCAACAAGGATGCCAGTTAGTACCAGCCATTGTGGGTTTAGTGAGGAAACACCTCTCCCCTAGAAACTGGTCTGAGGTCACTACCAAAAATCACATAAGCTGCAGAACAGCCATCTGATGACAGCAGCTTTCAGTCACTACCACCTGTGCTAGAATGCACTGGTAGCATGGAGGTAAAAAAGGTGAATATCCTATTCTATTGTATGCTGTCCTGAGTTGTCCAGTTCTTACAGATCCACTAGGATTATGGTAGAATATTTGTTGAATAGTTCCTTATTCTTCCATGAATCTAATACTGACACCCAGCCTAAACTAAAAGGAGTAATTATGAGGAAAATGGTGAAAATGTATTTGCTGAAGGTGACACTTATGCAAAATCGTCTTGAAATATGAAATGTTTGTGTTGGATTTTTGTGAGGCTGAGAAACCAGGCCACTCAGGTGGGTTTGTGATACTGAAAAATGGTAAATTGTGCTTTTTTTTTTTTAGGATCTGATTAAAACTAAGAGATGCTGTTTTTGTCTTGATTAAATTTGTTATAGAAAAATCAGACATTAATGCTTTCAGATGAAATGGTGCTGCTCTGTTGCTTGATTGAGCTAAGACTAATTGTGAGCATAATTTTCATCAAATTAACTGAAAATAACTAGGGGGGGTAAAAGAGAAACCCATAAGTGAATTAACATTGCCAAACAACAGCTTGTCTAGACTAGAACATGGTAATAGGGAGAGGAATTGGGCAATCTTTGTTCTTGAGACATCAAATATCTTCTGCATTTTTTTTCCCTCTCCTAGAGCCTGACTTTTCTTATCTGGATGCACTGGCTCCTTATCAACCTCTGGCTATGAAATGCGTTTACTGCCCCATCGACACAAGACTGAATTTTATTCAGGTGTCCAAGTTACTCAAAGAAGTCCAGGTAATGAAATCTCTCTTGCTTTCCCTTTATATTTATACACCTACACCCACCCACCCAATGGATACTTTCACTGTAGATGATCTTTATATTAAAGAAATGACTTTCTGTTTTCTTGTTTTGCCAAGTCTCTAGAAGAGAACACACAGCATATGCCTCCTCTTCTAATAGCCTGCACTGAAATATGTACAAAGAGGCCACCAGTCTCCAGACAGTGGGCTTCAAACATTTAATGGCTCACTATGCAAAGTAGCAGTAGGTGTGTAGCAGAAAACATCACACATTTCCAAGACTGAGCCTCTTAGCAGTTTATAAACGCAGTCATTTTTCCCTTTGAATCTTTCCTGCTTGTTTAAATATGCCCTGGATGTGTGTGATAAGTATTTATGTCCCAAAAGTGCAAAGTGTGCTGGGTTCCCTCAGCTCCATCAGCTTCAGTTAACTCCACCATTGCCTGGTCCCTCAGGCCTATAATCACAGCCTCCTCTTTGATACGGATACTGCACTTTCTGGACGTTCACATCCAGGCCATATCCAAATCCTGCTGCTTCCTTTTTTCTCTCTGGCCAGACTGCCAGAGCTCTTCTTCAGACTGACATCTCCCACCTTGGCTACCACAGTCTCCTCTTCAGTCTTCCCGGCATCCACCTCACCTCACCCCACCCCACCCCACCCCTTTCTATTCAAAACGTTGCTGCTAAAATTTTCTTCCTGGCTCATCCCTTCAATCATGTTACCCCCACCCCTCCTCCTGTTGGGTTCTTCTATTGGCTCCCTCTTCAACACATCCAACACACATGATAGCGTGAGGGGTTGTGAAAGAACAACCTAGCCAATCATCTCTTCACATTGTGAGCTTCCCCTTCACTCTGTGAATGATGGCAGATCCCATTGTTCGCTTCTTCCATGTTGCCCTCCTCTGATAAGTTCTCTATGAAGCCTCCAAATGGTCCATTTGGCTATATATGCAACCATATATTCCTTCTCCTGTCACCTTTGTCTTCCCACCCTCCACTCCCTTATATTCTACACCCACCTACGGTGACCAGATGTTAAAGGGAAAATATTGGGACTGTCACAAGGCAAGGGGGTGGCGTTTTTTTTTTTCTTTTCTTTTCTTTACACTCACCCATCCGGGACTTCAGCAGCAATTCAGTGGAGAGTCTTCAGTCGCGGACGGTCTTCGGTGGTATTTCGGCGGTGGGTAATAAACCTTGCCGCCAAAATACCGCCGAAGACTGTCAGCGACTGAAGGACTCTCTGCCGAACTGCCACCGAAAACCAGGAAACAAAATATCGGGAAAAATGGCATCCCGACCGTACTCTGTTCGGGACGCGGGACAAACTCCTCAAAATTGGGACAGTCCCTATTTTATCGGGCCGTCTGGTCCCCCCACACCCACCTGTGGTATTTTGTCCCTATTTCATGTGAAAGCTTTTTGGGACTGTCTTCAGTTTTGTACAGCACCTGGCATAACTATTGACATTTACTTGTACTCAAATGCTGTCTCAGGACACAGTCAGAGTCCGTTATGCTAGGCGGTGTACAACACGTAACATAACAGACTGTCCCGATCCTGAACCGCTTACTCCAATCCTGATTAAGGGCGTCTGGATGCTACTGGAACACAACTAATGTACAACCATGTTGCAAACCTTATAATTGCAGTGTCAGTATTTGCATTATATACACCTCCTAGGCCAGTGCACATTGACAGTTGGACGTCTGTCTTCATCACCGTCTTCTCTTCTCTTCTAGCCTCTCCATGTGGTTTGTCCAGAGCAGTACACCCAGCCTCCACCCACCCAATCCCATCGCACAGACCTGATGATAGACTGCCAGCCGCCGGCAATGTCATACCGCAGAGCAGAGGTGCTGACTCTCCCGTTCAAGCGGCGCTATGAGAAGATTGAAATCATGCCAGAAGTGAGTGACAAAAGGAAAACAGCATGGTGGCCCCTTGCTGTCTAACACCACATTGGTCCTGATGCTCTGTGTCTGTAGTCTCTTCAAACAGAAAGGTGTTGCACATGTGACTTATATTGCACATGAAGGTGCAAACCACTTCCCACTAGGCAGAAGGCTAGAATGAGAGGTACTCCTGAGAGGGTGTTCACAGTGTGAATATATTAAAGTTGACAGA
Organism: Chelonoidis abingdonii; assembly: GCF_003597395.2. Taxonomy (NCBI): domain Eukaryota; kingdom Metazoa; phylum Chordata; order Testudines; family Testudinidae; genus Chelonoidis; species Chelonoidis abingdonii. The sequence goes on along the minus strand of NC_133771.1, from coordinate 7,858,972 downwards.
ATCATAGACTCATAGACTCGTAGGTCAGAAGAGACCAATATGATCATCTAGTCTGACCTCCTACACAAAGCAGGCCACAGAACCCTACCCATACACCTCTATAACAACCCTTAACACATGACTGAGTTATTGAAGTCCTCAAAATTGTGGTTTGAAGACCTCAAGCTTTCACTGTGGGAAAGCTAAAAATGTTGATTATCCTTTGCAAGCACGTCACACTTCAAAGCACGTCACACATAGGTTAATCCTCTGTGGACACCGGTGAGGTTGCCAAATACAATCCCCATTTAAAAGATGGGTAAACTGAGGCACTGAGAAGCTGAATGGTTTGCCCAAGGTCTCACAGTGAGTCCGAGGCTACGTCTACACTACAGGATAAATTCGAATTAGCTTAAACCGATTTTATAAAACAGATATTATAAAGTCGATTGTGCGTGTCTACACTAGGCACATTAATTCGGTGGTGTGCATCCATGGTCCGAGGCTAGCGTCGATTTCTGGAGCGGTGCACTGTGGGTAGCTACTGTAAAATAATGAGGCCAATAACGTCGATTTGCGTCCACACTAACCCTAATCCGATATAGTATTATCGATTTTAGCATTACTCCTCTCGTTTTGTAGGATTACAGAAATCGATTTAAAGAGCCCTTTAAATTGATATAAAGAGTAGTGTAGTGTGGACAGATGCAGCGTTAAATCAATTTAACGCTGTTAAAATTGGTTTAACGGCGTAGCGTAGACCAGGCCCGAGAGAGACCTGGGAATTGACAGTCAGGGCTACTGGCTTCTGTCTCCTTCACTACTTGCTAGAAAAACCCTCTCCTTCTCTTGTGAAACCATGTTAAGTCAAGCTAGCAAATGGCTTAGAATCATAGAATATCGGGGTTGGAAGGGACCTCAGGAGGTCATCTAGTCCAACCCCTTATTTAGTGTTAACAAATGATAATTCAGTAAACGGTCTTAGACTCCAATAAATTAATTGGTTGCTTGTAACCATCAAACATAGACTCGTAGACTTTAAGGCCAGAAAGGATCATCATGATCACCTAGTCTGACCTCCTGCACATCACAGGCCACAAAACCTCATCCAGCCACTCCTGTAATAGGCCCATATGCTCTGGCAGAGTTACTGAAGTCCTCAAATCATGATTTAAAGCCTTCAAGTTACAGAGAATCCACCATTTACTCTAGTTCAAACTGGCTGGTGACTCGTGCCCCACACTAGAGGAAAACAGCCCCCTCTTCCCCCAGACTCCAAGGTCTCTGTGATTCTGACCTGGGTGAAAATTCCTTGTTGACCCCAGTTATGGCAAACAGTTAGACCCTGACCATGTGGGCAAGACCCAGCAGCCAGAAGAATTCTCTGTAGAGCCCTCCCAATCAGTGACCCATTTTCCCTGTTGAAGATATTTGCTAATAGCAGTCCCAGATGGGCCATATGCCATTGTAAGTAATCTCATCAGACCATTGCCTCCATAAACTTTTCCAGCTCAGTCCTGAGACAAGGTAGTTTTTTTCCCCTCCTTTACTCCCCTGGGGAGGCTGTTCCAGAACTTCGCTTTTCTGATGGTTAGAAACCTTTGTCTAATTTCAAGCCTACATGTACTAAGGGCCAGTTTGTTCTTATGCCAACATTGGCCCTTAACTTAAATAACTCCTCTCCTTCCCTGGTGTTTATCCCTCTGCTGTTCTTATTGAGAGCAATCATATCTCCCCTTGTCATTTGTTTTGTTAGGCTAAACAAGCCAAGCTCTTTAAGCCTCCTCTTTTAAGGACAAACACAAAGTACTACGCTGAGGAAGGGAATAATCTGTTGCACAAATACAAAACGGGAAATGACTGCCTAGAAAGGGATACTGCAGAAAAGAATTTGGCAGTTATAGTAGATCACATACTAAATGCGAGTCAATGAAATACAGTTGGAAAAACAGTGAGCATCATTCTGGGATGTTTTAGCAGAAGTGTAGTTAGCAAAGCATGAGAAGTAATTAATTATGCCGCTGTACTCAGCACTGATAAGGCCTCAGTTGGAGCACCATGTCCTGTTCTGGGCACCATACTTCGGGAAGATTGGACAAATTGGACAAAGTCCAGAGGACAGCAACAGAAATGATTAAAGGCCTAGACAACATGACCTGTGAGGAAAGATTGAAAAAATTGGGTTTGTTTAGTGTGGAGAAGAGAAGAGTGAGGGGGGACATAAGTCTTCAAGTATGTCAAAGTTTGTTATAAAGAGGAGGAGGATAAATTATTCTCCTTATCCAATGAGGATAGGACAAGGAGTAACAGGCTTAAATAGCAGCAAGATAGATTTAAGTTAGACATTAGGAAAAACTTACTAACTGTCAGGGTAGTAGTGGAACAAATTACCGAAAGAGATTGTGGAATCTCTGTGATTGGAGGTTTTTAAGAACAGGTTAGACAAACACTTCGTCAGAGACGGTCTAAATCATATTAGTCCTGTCTCAGTGCAGGGTACTGGAATAGATGACCTATCGAGGGTCCCTTCCAGTCCGACATTTCTGTGAGTCTCCATTCCTCTGATCATCCTAGAAGCCCTTCTCTGCAACTGTTGCATTTTGAAGTTATCTTTCGTAAACAGGGGAGACCAGAATTGCGCATACAGTATTCCAGAAGAATACTACTTATGCTTGTCACATTGATTAATAATGTATTAATCCTATAAACTATGCACAAACGTACTCTTAATATTAAGTGACCTGTATTCTAACAGGCATGATGTTAAAATATTTTGACAATACAATCAGCACAGATGTGTCTGTGGATCAAAGGGGAGCTGTTTACAAGCAGACTATATAGCCCTATGGCAATGGATTAAAAAAAATCTGTTTTTCATTGGAGGAAAAACAATACCCTTAGTGTTAACACAGGATGCAGAACTACATGAGGAACTGTACCTGAGTAACAAACTGCGATAAGCCAAGCTCCTACCACCACCACATCATCTGTATCCAATTTGTGCCTGAATTCAGTTTTGTGAGTATGCAATCACCTGCTGAGATTATCCCTGGAATTGAGGATGTGTTTTAATTGAAAAATATGCTCTCAGATGCAAAGTCACTGTGGCATGTGGATTTGTTGGAGCCATTTGGATATTTATTGGATCCTGTTAAAGCTAGGGCTAGTAAAAGGTGACATATGTTGAGGGTTGCGACCAAAACAAATCCTATATTAGCAGGGTGATATTCACCCCCTATGCAGAGAGCCAGGTCAAGACCTAGGGAGCATTTAAATTCTACTGTTTAAGTCCTGGGGCTTCCCTTCAAGCCTGAGGGTTTGAGTGGTACCTATTTCTTGGCCTGGCTCTGCTCCGGGGCAATATCACCTGTCTCTGAAAACAGCGAGGCTAACAGCAGAGTAAATCCTGCAAAAAGCGTTATTCAGACAAGTCTTGTATTCTAAATACATCCTTTCAGAAAGAGGAAGGATGGCCCACTGGTTAGGGCACTGGCCTGGTACTTGGGAGACAAACGTTGACTTCCCTGCTCTACCACAGACTTCCTGGGTCAACTTGGGCAAGTCACTTAGTGTCTCTGTGCCTCAGTTCCCCCTCTGTACAATGTGGGTAATAGCACTGCACTCCCTAACAGGAATGTTGGGAAGATGAATTCACTAAAGCTTGTGAGGCTCTCAAATACTCTGTTGGTGGAGTCAAGATGACTGTGTGTGTGTGAGAGAGAGAGAGATGCCAGCTGTGTTTGTTTTTCTCGAATATGCTCGCCCACAGGCTTATTGGCAAGAATATTTGCAGAAACTGCCATTTTTCTTTTCCATCATATACCACTAGGTATAAAACTTCTAGTCACACCAGAAACCTAATTCAAAGCTATTTCTCCATTCAGGGCATGGAAACGTCCTCCATGACCAATCGGAACATGCTGAGTTTTAAAGTGTGGCTGCCAAATGCTTGAAGCCAACTCCTCATGAGCAGTGCTGAGGCTGAAATAGGTTCATGTGAAACATCTGTCGTGGTTTTGAAGCACGCCTAGCTTCTGAGAAGCGTGATTCTTTGCAGAATATTTGTAAACAGAAAAGAGCCAATGGGATGGATAAATTGGTCTTTATGAATAGTTCACCCAGTCTGGGGTCCAAATAGGAACCCAGAAGATAGTTCAGGAAAGGACCTCCTAGAGCATCGAGTCTGTTACCTGGCACTTATGTGGTACCACAGCCTGTGCAGTATATTTCTCACATTGTGCAGCTGACCTCCCTGAGAAGGATCCAGCCTCTTCAGTGAGACTCTCCAACCAGCCGTGGGGAAAATAGTGAGGAGAGGAAGAAGGGGAATTGAAATGATTGAGCGAGTGTCAGACAAAGTACCAACAAAACTCACCCCCTTTTTGGCGGCCTCAACCAAGACCAAGAAACTGAATGGGCCATGGAGACTGAATTCCCAACATATCCCTAGAGCTGGTGCCTTCAGTTCAGGTCGGAAGTACACTTGGGGTGGGATGTGACGAAGCTTGCTCTGTTGACTGTTAACCAGTGGAGAGAGGACTTCAGTCTCCAGAGGAAAAATAGCCTATGGGCTAAGGTGCTAGGTGGGAATTGGGAAATCTGGTGTCTGTTCCTCCCACTGTCACAGCTTGGGGCTTTCTATGCTGTTTTTGTACTGCTTTACCTGTATCTGTTTAGAAATTAGTATAGTTTGAGGTACAACTCTTCAAGGGGTACCACTGTAAAAGTGCTTTTACTAGCATAGCTGTGTCCACATGAGGGAAGGATGGGAGTGAGAGAGATTTAACTATATTGGTATAAAATCACACGCCGGGATACCACAGTGGTGAACTCAATAGAAAACCCTACTAATAAAGGGCTGTCAATAGGGCATCCTTCACCAGCACTGAAATGTTAAGATAAAATAGCATAGAAAAGATTTTGTTCATTCTCTAAACGAACGTAATGCTGGTGAAAGGTGCTGAATTGGCAATGCTAAAGACTGAATTCTCTGGCCACCCACACAAGTGCCTCTGCTGAAGGAGTTAACTTTCTCCCCTTGCACTGCCAACATACCTCCAGGAGGACCCAGCACAACCACATGGAAATCAAATTCTGTCTTCCTGGTCCATGCAGTCTTTGACCTTTGAGTCTCACAATAAGGATGGATGCTTGTTGGTGCTAACTACAACTCATTCAGGCTATGCAAATCCTTGACATCTCTAAGAGTGTAATCTCTCCTTCTCCGTATCATCAGCCATACCCTCTAGTACAACTGATCTTTAGGGATCATTATGATCTTCAAAGACCTGGGAGGAGGGGAAATTGCATGCAATGGCATGTATTTGTTTCACCCTCACTCCTCCCCCCATTTCACTTAACATCCCAGAGAACTGCCCCCACTCCACGTTTTGGGAGTTGTCATAGACCCCTGCCGTTATGATCATGGAGAAAAAAACAGTGTGTTGCCCCTTTCTTGTGCAGAGGAGTCATTAGTAGTTGGTTTGGAAAGGTTTTCCCCTTGCACAGATGAATTACCTATTTCAGCCAGGGTTTATGCCGGCTTCCCAGCCATGTGGAAGATTTCAGTGTCAGAAGGTGCCTGCAACATCCCCATCTGCAGGGAGGGCCATTCGGGGCCAAAATCACACCAACAGTGGTCCCTGTATGGTGGAAAATCTCAAGCGACGGTGTAAGTGGTAACACCACCTGCCTGTCTGGTGATGAATACCACCACCCTGTGTTGTGTGGGGGCTGGACTGCCACGGGGAGGGGTATTGTACAGCTCTCTGCATCAACATTGTGAACCCAGCCTGTTATCTTTCAAAACACAACTTAAACCAAAGAACAAACACTAAAACCTGCTCCGGAAAACACCAGCGTGTGAGTGTCTATCAGCCATTTCCCTTTCTCTCTGGTACATTAACTTCCACAGACTTTCAAACTGTACAAAGAGGTGTGTCCAGATTTGTCTCCTGATTCCTCAACTCTCTTGTTAAAAGTGAAAAATCCATGAGTCGTCATGGTCCCAGTAGTAACAGAACGGTTTCAGTGATGTGTGTGATGAAAGGACGCTTTCAGTTAAAACCGCTTTCCTCCACATCCCCACCCAAAAAAATCTTCACTAACCTTTCTAGGGTCAGATTCTGGTCTCTTACACAGGAGTAAATCCAGGGTGGTCAGTGGAGTTACTGTGCATTGAGATCACTGTAACAGAGAGGAAAATCTTACCCTGCAAGACTTTTAGATGGTAATGGGATTTACACTTAGTACAGCCTTTGTTCAGCAAGTGTTTGACTCTCCAGTGGCACAAGGCTAGAGCTGGCTCTCCGGCGTATTATGGAAGCATTTTTGCTTTGTTTAACTAATCTGTTCCTTTGAGCGTCTGCATGTCACTTTAAAAAGGCAGCTTACTGGAAATTGGTTAGGCATTGTCTGTTCACAGGAGAATGGAAAACATCTTCTGGAGCAAACAGAGAAATTTGAACAGTAGCCTTTGAGCAAACAGTGAGACTTCAGTTTAATTACAATTTGAACAATGATGCCTGTCACATGACTTTGGCAGCAGGCTAATTGAATGAGGGCTGTTTTGTTTTTAAAATATTCTTCTATTGTAAAGCTCATTGGGGGAAGGACCGGTGCTACTGGATGTGTGTGCACCTTCTAGCACAATGGAGCCCTGGCCTTGGTTGGGGGGCCTCTAGCAGCGCCCCAGCCCTAGATGAACTCCCCTTCCTGGGGACTCAGCAGGCTGCTGTGTGGCCCCACCACACTGGACCCATTTGCTCTGAAGCGTCCCTTGGTCTGGGTGTACTCTTCCTTGGTTCCCTTTTCCTTCTGAAAGAGAGAGTGGGATCAGTAAGGTGCGGCCTGTCTCAGACCTTGCTCCATTGAATCTTGTCCCTTCTGGCTAAACCTTCCTGTGTGCTCTCTTGTTTAGACCAAGACCTGTTCCACTTGCAGAAGATGGGATAAAAGGGGAAGGTACTGGATTGAAGTTCACCACTCACCAGCGGGGTCTAACAAATCTTTTTATAGAGGGGAAGACAGTAGGAAGTAATGATCAGTTTCTCACAAGTGGGAAGCACCTCGGGACACTCTCACTGTAGTCCCCTCCAGCACTGGACAATAGACAGCTTCAGCTGATAATTTTTTGTTATCTCTCTTTATATCTATGCATTAGTCTTTCATTTCTGTTAACTCCCTTCCCCGGTCAGTCCAGGTTTTCTGCTCATCCCAACCAGCTTCTTCTAGCTATGTGGTTACTTTAATCACGTTTGTGGGGAAGGCAGAAGTTAATCTGTGATGTCTTACAGCACAGCGTAAAGTTACATGTGTAAAACTATTAAATCACAGCAGGCTTCTGTCAGGCCTATCCAAACCTTCACTATCAACAGAAGTGAAGTTGCCTATAACCAATTAGGGAGGATGCTAATTTTATATGGATTCAACTTCTAGGTTAAAAGGCTGTATGAAGCATGTCTTGTGCACGGACTGGCCCTGAGGAATATCTTGGCCCTGTGCCTATCTGAACTCAGGAGCTACAATTCTGGCACTTGATGGGTGGGTGGGGAAATGGAAATGATTGGCCAGTAACTAGCTTAAAAATTTACTACAAAGGACTCATTTTATCCTCAGTCATTGTGCAGCCCCTCGTTGCCTTCAGTGGGATTCTGCCTGTGAACTGAAGGTAGTGCATGGCCTGAACTGAAGTCCAATGACCGTTTTACCTGAGAGAGGACTAGGTAAAGATTTAGGATTTGACCCTCAGCCTGCATGTACGTTTATCTTCCATGCCAACAACTGTAGCTGGCCATCAGCAGCGTTTGGTATGCCAGATCCTGTTCAGTTGTGGAAAATACTATCCCAAGCGAGAGATTCGGCAGCAGTGTTTGCTAAGAAGTTACTTACGCTACAAGGACTTACACTGCCATCTACGTGGAAAAATCACAGTAGTGACACTTCCAAAAACAAATCTCTCTGCAATTGTCCTAATTCGCGAGGCTGCACTCTGGCACGACACTGGCAATCTTACTCTTTTAGAGGTTGATTCTTTATGGTAAAAATTGAAATGGAAACAGACCAAAACAGAGAAGTAAAGAGTGTGAAACTAAAAGAGCAGCAAGCCACACTCAAACGTGCCACTTCCCAGTCTAAAGGTTGATGACAATCCCCAGTGTTACACTAACATTGATTCTTCACAGGCCTCCGGCAATAGGAACATGGAAGGAAATCAGAACACTACCAGTGTTTTCATGTTAGTAACACCACACAAGTGCTCATCTGTGTATAGGGGGCTGATTAGTGTAACACTAGTGCTCAGTGTTTGTGTTTGTGTTTGTTTTTCCATGGCTTCCACAATGCTAGTCCGTGGCGCTAGGGTTGAAGTAATGACTGGGAGGTAGAACTTTCCTCCTTGTTGCGTCGTTGGATGTGACGTAATAACCTTCAGTTTGGGTCATTGAGCTTCCATACTAAGAATCAGCCAACTCTTGATCAATGGAAGATGAGCTGGTATTGTAGAGAAGGTAAAAGTAAATGGCTACTGCAGAGCGTCGTTGACTGTTTATGGCTCAAGTGTTGCGATTTACTGTCCCCGCGTGTTTAATACTCAATAGACTGGAATAGCAGAGTGCTGCAGTGACAGAAGAGGCACTTTTAGAACTTTCATACAAGGCAGCTCCTTTGATTTAAGAATCTCTTCCTTTACAATAGTTGTCACTTTTCATTGTGTTCTTTGTTAGGGCCAGTTCTGTATTGATTCCACAATGCAAAGGGGCAGGGAGAGAAAGTGCCTTCGATCCCTTCAAAGTGCAATGCGTTACACTTCTGCAAGTATAGCTATTTTTAGCTCTGAGGCCAGATCTGAAGCTGTGACTGCCAACGTACGGCTTTTCTTTTACATTTTGCTACTGAGGCCTATATGCGTGTCTATTATTTTCCAGTGGAAAACATCGATCCATCCCTTTTTAAGCCGGTGTTCTCAAATTTCTTCATAGGATGGGCTGCTTCTTAATAGTGACACTGGTTAAGATTTTCAGAAATGTTTAACGTTGACCTAAATGCTTTCATTGAAGCCAGTGGTAAAATTCCCATAGCTTCACTGGGAGTGGGGTCAGGCCAATGGCAAGTGCTTTTGGAAATCCCACACATCGCTTCTGTTCAGAATTGTATGGATCACGGCCTCTACCACTTGCAATCACATAACATCCTTGCAGCAATTGCTTCCATAGGAAAGTATATAGTACCCACCTCCTTGCACTGTGGGGAGGTGGCATGGTATAGTGGTTTAAGACAGACCCTTGCTCTTATTCCGGACTCTGCCGTGGACTTGCTGTGTGATCTCTGGCAAGGCTTTGATTAACCCCTCTGGGCCTGGACTGGGAATAATCCCCATCTCTGTGAAATGCATGGAGATTCTCCTCCTGTTTTTAATGCATGTGAACAGCGCGTGGCAGCAGCAAGACTTCGTGTGTTCCCTTGCTATCAGTGTACCGGAGATGCTTGGCTATAGAGGCCGACTTTCTAACGAGCTCTGTTCCCACTTAGGCATGAAAATGAGTGGCTGAAGTTTCAAGGGAGCTTGGCACCCTAGATGCTAAGTCCTTCTCAAAATCTGGCCCCAGTCATGGATGCTGCGCAGAGGACTAGGCTCAGATGAGAGAAATCTAGTGGAGGCTCTGTCCTCTGGAGTCTGACGTGATATCTTGTGGGATATGGGGGTTACTGCTATGGGGAAATAGTGAAGTCGATCCCTGCTCCTTCCAGGGTGGTGCTTACCCATTGTTACCTTTCTTCACCATCTGGAGTCCCAACAGCTTCTGAATCCTGAGAACACTAGTAGCCTCTTGGGCTGGCTAGTTTGCAGCCTTTTCCATCAGGTTCCATCCATGGCTTTGGTACCTCCACATTGGATGACTGCAGTGCCCTCTGCTGGGGCTACCCTTGAAAACTAAGGGGAAAAGTCAGCGGATGCAGCATATAAATTCTCATTCACTTTGTGCTGTTTGTGGCAGGGACCCTATAATATCTGTGCTCCAAGGACAGCGTTGGCTTCCAGTTCACTCATGCAGGTCAAGGTGTTTAGTTCTTACCTCCTAAATGCATTTATGGCTTGGGTCCGGCATACCTCTTTTTATCTGCTTGGCTCACCAGCATGTGACATTCAAGATGCTTGTGCTCACAGGTCCTAGATTTGTATGTTTAGAGGCTGCTGGCCAATCCCCCAACTCAGGAATTAATTTCCCCAGCCACCTTGGTCTGGTAGGTCCTGAGTCTGCCTGCCCACTCTGCAAGGCCTGTCAGTTTGCTCAGACTTCCCCTGCAGAGATGTGCTGCGGGGGCAGTTTTAGATGGCATGGGGGAATCTCTTTAGACAGTGACAGTTTTATATGAATATCAATATGTAGGTGCTTTATAAAGTTGCACCTGGGGCCAGATACATGTTGATCATATTTTAAAAATTGGTATTTACCATGAATGAGAAAGTTTAACAGTCTGTGACTAAAGAGAGAGGCCACCTGGAGACTAGAGTGGGTGACTGAAATTTGCTCCTCATGTCACTTCATAGTTTCCCATCTTCTGCAAACCTCCGCATCCAGAATGCTGACCATGGAGCATTTACTGCCACATCCTCCCTCCAAAAACTAGTGGGCAATGTGTATTTAAAAGGGTTGCTGTTGACTGAAATTCAGACCCAAATCTAGAGGTTGAGTGAAAACAAAAAGCAACACAAGCATTTACATGCACTTTAACAACCTGGTTCCAAACAAATTCAGCTTCCCCTACGTACTCTGCAGTCCGGACGTTAAGAACCTGAATGTGAAACTGATTTTGATTTTTTTTTTTAAGTATCCAAGATGTAAAGAAACAGCATGAACAATTGAAAATTAGACTTAGAGTGCTAATAATCAAAGATGTCAGTAATGTAGCTAATGCTTTTTAAAATTAGGTGTCTCTTTAACTGTCCATTTCATAAAAGTTGCCCTTGGATACCGAAAACCCACTTCTGAGAGCGATACAAAAGTCAATAGCACTGAGCGGCAGAAGGGGAGAGAGACGAGGAGGGGGGATGCCAAGTAGGAGTGCTCTGTCATTGCACTCTGGTCTGTGTTTACAGTTCATTAGTTCATGTTAAAAACATCAGGCTGCCAATTTAAATCACAGCTGGCTTGGTTGGAATTTAGAGATTATCACTTGCTAAACAAAATCCTTTGTTTGCTTCAGCTTGCAGATTCGCTGGTGCCCTTGGAGATTAAACCTGGCATTTCCTTAGCAACTGTTTCTGCCGTGCTGCATACCAAAGACAACAAGCATGTGCTTCAGGTACTGTATGAGGGGATTGGAGGAAACTCTCCATACACAGGGCAGCCCTGGCATCTGGGTCCCAGCTCTTCCCATGTGGCAACCCCTTCAACTAGCACCTGTGCCCACACTGCAGCAGATGTGGTCAGATGCTCTCTCCTAGTGCGCATGAGCAAGGCTGGACTCCTGGATGAATCAGATGCAGAACTGAAAGTGAGCTGCTTCTAAATCTCTGTGTGCCTAGTTGAGATAAAAGGAGCAGAGGGATTATTCGTAAGGAAAGGCCACGAATCACATTAGTGTCTGTGCCTAGTACAAGTACTTGTATCATTCAGTCTTTCACAGTGGACGGTCATGGAGTAGAAGGTGTAGGCAGCCTTAAAACACTGCCGGGGGGGGACCCTTGTCCCCTAAGTGAATGAAATGCTCTGTTCTCCTAGGGGCAGATGATGCACCCCCACACTGGGGTTAGATCGTGGTAGGCAACCTATGGCACGTGTGCCGAAGGTGACACGCGAGCTAATTTTCAGTGGCACTCACACAACCAGGTCCTGGCCACCAGTCCGGGGGGCTCTGTATTTTAATTTAATTTTAAATGAAGCTTCTTAAACATTTTAAAAACCTTATTTACTTTACATGCAACAATAGTTTAGTTATCTATTATAGACTTATAGAAAGAGACCTTTTAAAAAAACATTAAACTGTATTACCGGCCTGTGAAACCTTAAATCAGAGTGAATAAATGAAGACTCGGCACAGCACTTCTGAAAGGTTGCCGACCCCTGGGTTAGACTGTGAAATGAGGTTCTCCAGTGCTCAACTGGGGAGAGAATCCTTCCCCATTCAGGCTTACAAGAGTAGCAGTGTTGCAGCTGCCACAGCACTGCTTTGTAGAGGGAGGCAATGTCTAAATGAATGAAAGCCAGACCCTAGCTCTTCGCAGAGAACCTTTTGCTGCCTCCTGAGCTCCCCCTGCTCATAAAGGAGCTGGGGCTTGTGGGCCGCTCTTCTCCCCGCCTCTGAACCTGAGAGAAGATCAGCAGCTCAGGGTCTACCCTGCTTCCTCCTCCGTTCCTGGGAAAGGGGCAATGGCATTTGGGCTGCTCTGCTCTCTTCCTCCCTGCCAGAGAAGGAGCCAGAAGTTTCCCAGCATGACTCGGCATACTTCCCTGGGCAAACTTTCTAACTGCTCCAGAGAGTGCTTTTCCAGGGCCTGCCTATGCAAAATCCCTCCTCGGAGGTTGACTTTTGTGATGCCAGTGAGGAGTGAGTTACTAACACTATTAACACCCAGAACTCCCAACAACTTTTTCCTCACTCGGGATTTGCCAGTGCAGCCTGACTTGTGTGTGTGTCTTCGAGGTTTGTCAGGGTGGGCACGGCCTTGTTTTGTCTTGTACAGCACTTGAACAAGAGACTGTTGTAGGTGCTAAATCAATAATAATGGTCTAAATCTTGAGGCCTGAATCTGCAAGAGCAAGTGCTCAGCACACTCCTTTACGGTGTCTCAAGATGGGCACCCAAAATTGGTAATTGCTTTTGAAGGTCCTGGCCCACCAGTGATGGCGGGCAGTGGAATCCAGGGTCAGTTTCCTTGTCTTCCCTTCAGAGCTACAACACTCCCTCTCAGCAGTGAGGGTAAGAGTCTGCCCCTTCCCTCCACCTCTTATATGCGTGCACCCCAGGTTACTAATTCTGTAATAAGCTTTTCAGCTGGTCTGTTTACTGTGCATTCTTGCCTTTAGCCCCCTCCAAAACCCGCACAGCCCCCAGCCAGCAAGAAGAGAAAGCGGGTGAGTGACGACACGCCGGAATGCAAACCTTTGAAGCCGTTGCTGAGTGGCTCCATTCCCATGGACCAGTTTGTACAGACACTGGAGAAGGTAATAACATTATGTCTCCTGCAGCATGGAGGTTCAAGTGGACTTTCCCAGAGCCCAGAAAGCCAGTGTAGAGCAGGAAAGGGGATTGTATGTGGTGGTCCAAGGGATATAAACAGACCGAACAAGGTGAAGGGAGGAGATAAGATACCCTGAATATGGGGGTGGGGGTTCTGCTGACTATGAAGTATCTCCCCAAGAAAAGTGATGGAAGCCCCATTTTATCCGTCATTTTAAAACTATATTGGACAAATTACTGCAGGATGCGACTATGAGGGGCCATCCTGCTCTCTCATGGGTGGGGAGGCTCGATGGCCTGTCGGGTCTCATTTTGCTCTTCTTTCACTGTTCAAATACCTTTGCCCTCCACCAAAATGTAAAACTTTTCTGAACTCCGGCTTTGTGCTCCAGACACCTCGGTAATGGTGTCTAGCCATGAGAGTTGGGCGTAGCGTCACGTGTCCCCACAAGGGATCCCTGCTAATGCAGTGCTTTTTAAACTGACAGCCTTAAATAATGCAGGAAGCCTCATGACAAATTAACCTTCCTTCCTCTCTCTTCCTCCGTGGCAATGCGTGTTCTAGATCATCCACTGGTTTCTGAGGTGTGGAAGGGGAAAAAAACTATCAAATGAACTAAGGAGCAGTTAAAGTTACTGAATTGATGGAGCACTTGGTGTCCTCCTTGGCTCCACTCCTGAAAGAGCCAGGTGTTTAGCTGGTGGAGGAGGGGAGAGGTCGTTTATGGTGAGAACAGAACAGAGCTGTACTGGTAGGGAAGGGAGCAATGTCTAGGGGTTAGAACAGAGTACTTGAAGTCAGAGTTTTATTCCTACACCTGCAGCTGACCTGGTGTGTGATCCTAAGCAGTCACTTCAGCCAAAAGTTTCAAAAGGGCTGATTAACTTTGGGTGCCTCTGGTTTTGGGGGATGTCTTGCGATACCTAGAGGGCTTGATTCCCTCCCTTCCCCCTGCTGGAGGTGCTGAGCTCCTACAGCTGCATTTGAAGTCAAGAAGGTGGACATGAAGTGCACCGCTGAAGATCAAGCCCCAGCTGTCTAAAGTTGGGCACCCAAAATGAGTTGCCATTTCTGCACATTTTGGCTTTAACCTCCCTGTACCACAGTTTCCCCATCTATATAATGGGTATAATACTTAGGCTGTAGCTACACTGCGCTTTCATCAGTAAAATTGTTGCCAGTCAGGGGTGTGAAAAAAAAAAACTCCCTGACCAGCAAAAGTTTTAGTGTCTAAAAGCCCCGTTGCGGACAGCGCTTTGTCAGTGGGAGACACTGCCCTGCCAACAAAGCTACCGCCCCTTCTTGGAGGTGGTTTTATTTTGTCGGCAGGAGGTGGCACAGCTGTGCTTCTGTAAGGTGCGCAGTGTAGACATAGCCTCAGTGTTTATCGCAGGAATTTCAGTAGGCTTATAACTAATAATTACAAAGCAGTTTGCTACTTACAGTAGCTTTCAATCCTACTTCTTCTTGGTGTTACAGAATTTGAGTGCAGAGCTGTGTCTTTTATGGCCCTTATTCCCCCACACCCAAATATTTCATTCTAAGTGTGAGTACTCTTTCTCCCCAATCTCCATCTGCAGCATGGTTTCAGTGATGTGAAGGTAGAGGACACTGCAAAGGGACACATTGTGCTCTTGCAAGAGGCAGAAACCCTCATTCAGATAGAAGAGGATTCAACACACATCATCTGCGACAATGACGAAACACTCCGGGTCAAGTTGCGGGACCTGGTTCTCAAATTCCTTCAGAAATTCTAGCGCTTCCCTGACGGGGATCCAGCCTCTCCTGAACAAGGAAAGCAAAGCAAGCCTGTGAGATGAAAAACTCCAGAGCAAATGTAACAGCTTCCCCTGGGGGAGACGCAGAGAGTGCTGCTCTGATTTCATAAAGAGCCAGAAAACTTCTCCCGCGTGAGGAAAAGGGGGGAGTATTTTATATATAATTAATTTTAACCAACTTTTTGCAACCTTTCAAACCAATTCCCTTGCTGTAAATTTGGGTTTAGAGCCCTTCGGTAAGAATTGCAAAATAAAACATATCCTATATGTTTTCATCCAGGTGAAAATGCTACCTAGAAACAAACAGCTGTCCCGGGTTACTCTTAACACCATGGGCCCAGATCATCTAACTGAAAAAGCTCATTGCAGAAGTCTGCCCATGTGGTACTCATTACTGGACGGGGGGTGGAAGGGGAAGGGTGTAAGTTATTTACTTTTTACCATATGTGCTGTCTATTTCCTTTTGCTCTGATTGGCCAGTTAAACCAGTCAGTTTTATTTTCTGATCCTTTCTGCATTTGCACCATGCTGCAGTCACGTTTTCATTCCCCTCATGGGGTGGCGCGGGGGGATATTTATCATCACTTGAGGCCAATTTTTTTAAAAAAAAAATGGGTGCCTAAAACCAGTCTCTTGGGTTTGAAGTTAGGCATTTAAAGAAGTACCGATTTCCCCTCTGCCCTTAAAAGGTCAGTGCCCGCAGCAGCTCATGTTGAAGTCACTGGTAGTTCAGAGAAGTTCAGCTCCTTTGACCATCAAAGTGCTTATTTGGGTGCCTAAATATGGACTTAACAGCATAACTTTAGAGGGCGACGTTCCCAGGCACAAAAAGAAATTAGGACTCCGCTCCCATTGTGCTTAACTCTTGTTTAGTCCTTCTGAAAACCTCTCGTCAGCCTTAATTTTCAGAAATCTTGGCCTGAAATTCTAACAATCACTTGACCGATTCCATTCATATCAGGGTTTATGAAACTTCTCTCTCCTGCGTGTGGGGCTCTAAACTCAACTAATAGTGCCAAGTTTGAAAGCAGCCAATTTATCACATTTCACACCATTGTTTTCTAACGGGATTTTGTATTTCCTTGGAGTTCAGAAAACCATAGGAAGAATGCCGAAGCAGGGGCAGATTCTGTGGTTTGTCAAAGCATGTGCTTGCCCATACTACATTTTGTGCAGGTGTGCATGCGTGTGTACGTACGTACACTTGGAAAATACAATGGCCTGTAGGAGATGAAAGCAGTACAGAGCAGCTCCATAATAAAAAGTATTTATTTATGCTAGTGCAGTTTCCAAATTGCGTTTTCTATCCTTTAGATTCATGTTTGATGGGCTGGAGAGGCTCCCGCAGCTACACCTTTGCTGGGTGCGTGTCAGGGCATGTGACAAATAGTGTTATTAAGGTGATAAAAACTGGTTCCAGTAACATTAATCCTAATAAGAGTTTACAACATGTGCAGCAGTTCGGCTTCTTTATCATCCCTCTAAAATGGGATAAAAGAATTGGACGTATTTCACCTTGTAATTAAATCTCCCAAAAAGATTATTCTTAACACACAAAGGCTGTGTGATAAACTCATCGGAGTCGGAGAGGAAAGGGAGGGAGGGAGAGTGTGTGGGGAATACGTGAGTCCTTGAAAATGTCTGTCATCTGGGTAACTAAACTGTCTCCAGCGTTGACCCCGAGTTCCACAGTGTTATGATTGAGACTAATTTGCATTGATAATAGCAGGAGAATTTACCTGAGGCTTTAAGGAGCTGGCTTCTCAAAGCTGAAGCTTTGCATTAGTGCTTGCTGAGTCAGCCTGGCGGGAGTGTCCCCAAATCAGCTGCCAGCCGGCAGACAGACCAGCCAGATATTAGTTTCCCCTTGTCACTGCCTCTACTGTGAGGGATTTAGTATGAGGAAATTAAAATCAAGGGCCTGCCGTGTAATCCCTCAAGGAACCGCCTGGGAGTTCAGGAGCAGTAGCAGAGCGCAGTAATTAGCAATACAGGGATGTTATTTTGGGTCCTGCTGTCACCATGATTAAGTGCAAGCGGTGAAGGGAATTGGTTTGCTGGGTTACGTAGATCTTAAAAATCCTGCTCAGTGTTGTGCTGGCATCCACTGACTAGAATGTACATTGCGCACTGTGAAATTGTTCACTGTGTCTTTTAATTACAGCTGTGTCATGCTTTGCTCTGGAACCGGTTCCAATCCCCATTGTAGGAGCTAGTGTGGCAGGGAGCATGCTTGGGGGAAGGAGGGGGCCTATTCCTGTTGCTTCCACACACTTGCCAAGTGATCTGAGGGCTGATGAGCAGAGTCTGGGTACTTGCAACTCCCACTGATGTCAGTTATGGCTCTGGGTGCTCAGTTACTTTGACTTTTCTTGTGCATCCATTTCACCACTTGCAACTTGGGGATCACGATACTCAGCTTTTGGTAAAGCGCTTTGAGGACTTTGGAGTCATGGTGCGGTTGCTTCACGGTGTTACCTTCTCCTGTTGTATAATGAGGGGAACGGAAGTCGTGTTTGCTGAAACACAAGACTGGGATCTGGCTAATCTTGCAGACTGGGGGGAAATAGTTCCCTAATCAAGTCATCTGTTTGAGGAAATGGTATGGCCTTCGTTATGCAAAACATCAGCCTCCGTCCCCGTGGACGCTTCTGGCCTTAAAGTCTACAACTCTGGGGGCAGTTCCAGACTCTGCCTGTGAGTGAGGGATGTTGTCCCTGCAAGGCCCCAAGGATCCTTTCCCCCACCACTACCTCCTCCCCCACCCTGCCTAAGGCATGAGAACTGCATCATATGTCTCCAAACAGAAGAGCCTGCTGTTAAACTAGACCAGGGATTGGGAAATCAGCTGTATCCCCCATGGAGTTCAATTTCCCTTCAGACTCCCAAGCGTTCTTAAAAACAGTGAGCAGTCCTTGTGGTACCCTAGAGACTAACACATTTATTTGGGCGTAAGCTTACTCCTGAATAAAGACTGGGAGTGGCTAGCTCACTACAAAAATAATTTTCTCTCTGTTGATATTCACCCCTTCTTGTCAGCTGTTGAGAATGAGCCACATCCACCCTAATTGAATTAGCCTCTTTAGCACTGACTCCCCCCCTTGGTAAGGCAACTCCCAACTTTTCATGTGCTGTAATATATATATACCTTCCAACCGTATTTTCCACTCCATGCATCTGATGAAGTGGGTTATAGCCCACAAAAGCTTATGCCCAAATAAATGTGTTAGTCCCTAAGGTGTCACAAGGATGCCACGTTGTTTTTACTGATACAGACTAACTCGCTACCCCTCTGAAACCAAGCGTTCTTAATTTTGAGGGTGGGAGGAACTGGAATTCAAAGATGCAATATTTTCTATAAAAAATTGTATGTTAGCAGGGGCCCAGGGCTGGACACATGTATTAACCTTCACTGATTATGCCATGACCTTGAAAATAACTTTCTCCTGGGGTTCTGAACACTTCTCTGGGTACAATGCCAACGTGAGATGAAATACTGCTGTTTGCAAGATGATTTTTCTGTGGCAGCGCTCCACGGCAGGTCTACACTACAGCCCCCTATCTGGCTCAGGGGTGTGCTACCGCTCTCAGGGAGGTGGATTAACTACACCAAATGGAGCAGCTCTCCCATCCACATAGTCGTGTCTTCACTAAAGCGCTACAGCTGCACCCCTCTACGTGAAGACAAGCCTCCGGTGTAGGAGTAGCTTGAGACAACACCACGGGGAATCCTGGCTACTGAGATGCTGAGGCCTCCCCTTGGGCAGCTTGAGGTCATCAGAAACGGTTGGTTGTAATTGGACTAGTTTGTCAAATACACTGAAGTTAACCCCGGTTTAAAAATGCAAGTGGCTGTAAAAGCAGCAGAGGTTTGAGTGAGCCAGGTGAAGCCTAAGCAGCTGGAAGCCTCTGGTTCGGCGTAGGCTGATGCAGGGAGGGGCGCTGAAGGCACAGTGTTTGGGAAGGCTGCTGAAGCCAGACTATTCCCAGAGCTGCAAACGCAGCACTTGATGAAACTTAGAAGTTGTCAACTACTGTTTTCCTGAAAGGCTCTTGGACCATCACTTCCTGTGGGTTCTGACAACAGAAGGAATCCTAACTGCTGTCATCCAATCCAACTCTCTGTTAGTGCAGCAGGGCCAGTTAGGTGCTGATCCATGCGAAATGGCCCATTTCCATGTAGCTACCCTTGCCCTAGAAAACTATCCCACAGCTTAATCTGACACCATAGCAAGAAGCTTTTCCCGCTATCCAGTCTAATTCTCCCTCTTTTCGTTTTATCCTGGTGTTCCCTGCTGTACCTATATCTGTCACTTTAGATAATTTCTCCTCTTCCTTCATTTTAACCCCTTTCAGCCAGTGACAGGTTGTTCCCCTGCCTCCATCCTCACAGCCAAGTTGTCACTCACTTTGGTAAATCTGGATAACTATTTTAATCACAGCGTGATCCTTCAGAAGAGTAGCACCCGAGAATTCAAAACTTACCGACTTGGACATGTGCACAGGACCAAAGCATTGCTCCTGCAGGGAGTTGCAAAGGCCCAGCAAAGGAATTTAGACCATTTAAAAATGCTACACATCCAAAATTGACAAAGTGTGCACACGTGGTAGGCAAATGTTGGGACATCACCACTGCTGAAAGGAAGGGGCCTTGTGCTACAAGGTCACAGGGGGAGAGGGGTAAAAAGAGGAGACTGATTGGTTCCACAATTCCAGGAGCAACGAGTATAAACTGATGTAGAGCTTCTAGCACACGTACCCGCCTACGTGAAGTGGTGTATAGATTCCAAATTGGGCCCAGGCCCAAAGTCAGCCATGTTACCTGAGTTGGTACTAAGGGAACAATGTTTCAACATGGCTGTGCCCAAAAGCTCTACTGGCTAAGACTGAAGCAGTTGTAAGAGAAGTGAATTTTCCCTCACAGCAAACTGGACTTGGGGATTTTAGGTCTTCAGGAACTGACTCCTCCGACTCAATGCTCACATAATTGTGGGGGAGGGGGAACAAGGGTGTCAAGTGAACATAGTCCTGCTATGCCTACACGGTGAAAGGGAGCGGGGGTGTAGCCTTGTGGCCAGAGCACTGGACTGGGACTCAGGAGACCCGGAATCTATTCCAGGTCCTGCTGGGTGACCCTGCCTGTCCCATCACTTCTCTGTGCCTTTATTTCCCCATCTGTAACATGGTTTCTGCTTCACCCTGAACAGTTAGATGTCTGTTAATGCCCTGCTCCTTGCATTCTTCGTAAAATGCTTTGCACTGTACTGCTGAGAAGTGCTATGTAAGAGCAGGGTGTACATATGTAATTGTGTAGTATTAAAGATGGACATGAAGGCAAGTTAGGAAATGCCAAAAGGGGAGGTTCTGATGATAAAAATACTTCTCAAGCATGAAGTTTAGGGGAGATGTCCTTGTTGACTGGCATGCTGGATGTTACCTTTAGTGTCAGTGGGTTTGATGAAGCAGCTGTGAAAGGACTAAGATAGGGCCCTTACTAACAGTACAGATGTTACCCCTTCTGCAGGTTTGCATCACAGTAGAACCAGAGGTGAGACGGAACAGCAAGGATCATCTAGTCTAGCCTCCCTGCCAAGATGCAGCATGTGTTCTGTCTAAACCATTCAAGACAGATGCTATCCAGCCACCTTCTGAAAACCTCTAGTGAAGGAGCTTCCACAACCTCCTCAGGTGTCTGTTCTATTGTCCTACTGCTCTCAGAGTGAGGAAGTTTTTCCTGAGATTTAATCTAAATCTGCTATGCTGTAGTTTGAACCTGCTGCCCCTTGTCCTGCCCCCCTGTGGCAAAAGAGAACAATGTCCCTCCCATCTTTTTTATGGCAGCCTTTCAAGTAGTTGAAGATCGCTATCATGTTCCCCCCCACCCCCTTAATACACCTGTTCCAGATGACATCTACTCATTTCCTTCAGCTGTTGCTCGTTCGACTAGTATTCCATCATAGAATGTCCGGGTTGGACGGGACCTCAGAAGGTCATCTAGTCCAACCCCCCAAACGTCCCGTGGATCATTTTTGTCACTCGCCTCTGGAGCCTTTCCAGTTGCTCCACATCCTTTCTATGTGTTGGTGACCAAAATTAGACACAGTTCTCCAGCTGAGGCCTGACCAGAGCCGAGTAGAGCCGAAGAGTTAGCTAGTGCACTATAAGATTGCGTTTATAAGTTAGCACAGCAGATGCCTCTGGACTTGGTAGATTGCCTTGTGATGCATTGCCTTTTGTGTGAAAAAGTGTCTAAGACCAAGTGATGCAAGGGGAAAGGGGGAGCAAGGGGAGCTTTGGGGGCCTTCCACCATCTAGACCAGTAAGTGTGTTTGAGAGAAGCACAGTGAAGGATAGGCTGGTTGAGAACTTGGATGCAGAACGGGTTGCTGGAATTCTGAAAGGGCTAGGCTGCATCTGAATCATGAACCACTTCTTGCTTTGCCATCGAATCGCCCTTGCTGATTCATTAGATACAGAATTGTGTCTCAGTTCAGTCCTTCCCTGCTAAAGAACTAAGCTGCCACACGCTCCAGCCCATGTTTCTCTTTCACTTAGGACATGTGGGAAATGACCTCAAAAGGTGGCCACCTGCTTCCCAGAGGAGAGTTTCATTAACTTTCATGTAGCTTCCCTCCTCTAAGGGAGAGAGGAGGTAGCTGAGAAGCCCTGATTACAGTGTTGGTTAGAAGCAAAGCAGCTCCTCCCCACACACACAAAATGGAGAGTGCACGTACCTTTTAGAAGAGTATCTCACGCAGCTGGAGGAAAGAGCATGTTAATGGTGTGCTTAGGACCACGTGAAGGCAAAGCTGTCTGTACAGACAGAGTCAGCCATGGCCCCCGCTCTGATGAGCTTATAACTGAAAAAGGACAGAAAGCTAACTCAGAGCTGGGGAAAGGGACCCAACCGGAGAAGCCAGGCGGATGGCAGGAATGCCGCCTGTTAGTGCCACTTATCTGTAATTTAGTTAATTGTTGCCCTCACCTATTCCAGGGTTTACTGTTCATATTACAGGACCACTGGAAGCCCCAGCTGAGCTCAGAACACTAGTGGGCCAGGTGCACACAGCCCCAAAGAGCTCACACCCTACACAGACAAGGCAGACACAGAAGAGAAGTGACCTGCTGAAAGTTACCCAGCCAGGAATGGAACCCAAGCCCCCTGACTCCCACATCATCTCCTCTGGAAATGCTGTCTCTAAGTGCTTCCATCACCTCTTTTGGGAGACCAGGCCAAAGGCCTAGCCAGAAAGGAAGAACGGATGTTCGGTGAAGGTGCTGCACTGGAACGCAAAAGGTCTGGGATCCCTTCCTGGCTTGGCTAGCGGCTTCCCTGGCCTTGAGCAAGTCACTTAGGCCCAGATTCTCAAAAGACAGTTAGGTTCCTGACTTCCACTGAAATCAATGGGCGTTAGGGGGCCTAAATACCTTCATAGACTTAGGCCCTAGTGGGTTTTTCAGAAGCATCTATTTCCCCCTGAAAGCCCAGTAGGGGCCTATTCGCATCTGTAGGCACCAAAATACATTAAACCACCCCCCTTAGTGTCTCAGTGCCTCCAATGGGTGAGGCAGGCTCGTACCCTTGGCAGAATGGCATCGATGTCCCAATAGCAGGCCTCGGAACCTGGCTAGGAAAGGAGAATAGGGACCATCTCTTATAAGATGTAAGCACCATCTGCACAGTCCCTGGCACAATGGGAGCCCCTATCTGGGTTGGGACCGCTGGGTGTTTTTGTAGTGCAGATGATAAATCATCCTCGTGATTCTCACGGATGGGAAGGGTTTCCTTGTAACCCACCTGTATTTTTCCGTTTCTTAATTTCACAGCCCTCGCAGGCCACCTTAATCTTTTTAGACCTAAAACTATAACACTTTACCCTTGTGTGCACTGAAATTCCAGCTGCTACTTCAAAGGAGACCCCCCCCCCCGGTGTATTTACAGCTCACCCAAGATGCCCAGTGCCACCTGACAATACCTCGAGGGTGGAAATCCTCAGACAAATTGTTGCAATGCTCCGGGCGCAGCTCATTAACAGAGCGGAAAAGCCACAGCCTGATTTCCAACACCAGAGGGACACCGCTCGTGCAACCTCTTCACTGGGACCTGTTGCCATTTAGAGTGACCTTTTGTTTCAGCCCATTTAATTTAACCAATTTGCTATCCAATTTATAGCCCTGCCACAAAAGAAGCTGAGTTTGTTACAGGAAGATTAGCAAGTGGCTGAAGTCCCCAAGGAGCTCCTGCTTCCATTGTGAAGACCTTCCTAAATGTAAATGCAATTACAGTTCTCGCTCCCTAAGGATACGTCCACCTTACACTGTACTAGGCTTTGTCTGGATCACAAACATGCTGTGGGTCCTCGGAAAGATAACAAGGTGGGGTTGGTTTGTTTGTTTTAAATTTAAACTTTTCACAAGGTTAGTTTTACAACATTAACTGTCAGAAACACAAGGAACAATTTCAGCTAAATTGCTTTTCATCAAGGAACGTGTCAGCTGAAATGGAAAATTGAGGGCACTCTTTATTGTGTCGGTGGGGAGAGTAAAACATTGTTTTCTCCTAGCAGGAGAGAATGAATTACATGGATTCTATTTTTAAGAGTCTTTCATTCCTTTCTCTTTGCCCCCCTCCCCCACCAAACTCCCAGCCCACAGTACTGAACAGTCACACCGGGAAAGAAAAACCTCACACTGAACTAGTAACTGTGACATTATGGCTCATGTCACCAAGGTCATGTGAGTTACAGCTGTAAAAATTATTTGACACAATAGGAAGCTTTACCTGATGAAGAAGATTACAGTGGTTACAGATGGAAAAGTCACATGAAAACGGAGTCTGTCACCCTGCAAGATCGGCGAAGGATGTACTGGATATTAAACGGGATACTAAAAATCTTGACATAAACTCAGCATGTGCAACACTGTGTTCATTTCTCCAATTCAAATAGGCCACCAGATCACAGGCTGGGACTCCAGGGTTACCTTTCACTACAGCAAGGTGTGAGGGCACAGTGTTTTCTACTATCAAGAGACCGTGGCGTCCACTAGACGTGGGTTCCATTTCTGGTTCTGCCACTGTCCTCAGGCAGAGCATAGCACCTGTTTCTCCTCCCACCATGTGCCTTGTCTGTTTCAAGTGTAAACTCTTTGGGGCAGAGACTGTCTCTATGTGGCTGCACAGGTGCCTAGGCACTAACCAGCTTCTGCTTTGAGGCAGGGGTGGCTCCAGGCCCCAGCACGCCAAGCACATGCTTAGGGCGGCATGGCACGGGGGCGCTCTGCCGGTCGCTGGGAAAGCCGCGGGACCTGTGGACCGCGGGCCCTCCGCAGGCACGACTGCAGGAGGTCCACCGGAGCTGCCTGTCGCCCTTCTGGTGACTGGCAGAGCGCCCCCCTCCCCCCCCGCGGCATGCTGTCGTGCTTGGGGTGGCGAAATGTCTAGAGCCGCCCCTGTTTGGGGGGGTTATTTTCAGCAGCTTTTACATTCTATATTGATGTCCAAAAATCAGGGTTTTTCAGGGCTGTCTTTGTAGATATACATTTGTTTCAAACAGCACTATATTCATGTGCACTGGAGAAGCTTTAGTGCACACCAGCAGGATCAACACAGACCAGTTCCTGTGCAACACGTTAGTATGGTTCAGAAATCACACCCCCTGTTGTCTGCATGATTGTTGGGTGCCGGCAAGCCCTTTGATACAAGCCAGGGAGCCCAGACATCGCCTAGAGAAACAAACCACACTGGGACATAGATGAGGACAACACAAATTGAATAACCATTTCCAGCGTTTTTCTAGTGTTTATGGATAAACACTCTTTTTAAAAAAAAAATATTGGGAGGGTTTTATCAGTGTTTATCAGTTAAAACCTAAAACCAGAGGCCCTGCATATAAGCTACTTAGCTGTTGGTAAGAAGAGTGCCTCCAGCTGCTATGCATACCCTGGAGCTGAGTAAGGGTAGCTCTTATAGGCTTTTAATTTTAAAAATTAACACACACACCCCGCCAGCCCTCCAAAGCCATTACACTCCTTCCACTGCGCAGGGCCTAGTAGAAATGGGGGGAGGCAGAAGCCGGAAACAGGGAATGCAAAACTATTTTTTTGTCTCCTCTCTCTTCTTTTAAAAGCTCCCCAGAGTACTAGGTCCCTTCTCTTTCCTCTCACGGGCCAGCAGCCTGGCAGTCCTTGGGCAAGCACAGCGGTGAGCTGATTTTCAGAGGAGCTGTTTGTGGCTGGGCAGTTACTTTGGTATAAGAATTCACTCTGCGATTGAGAACCTATTGCAGGGAGTTCACACAACAGGAAACACCTTCATTGGGACTAGAGGGCTCTGAACTGCTGATGAAAGAACTAGCCGGGCCCTTCGGATCAGGTCCAAAGACTGCTTCGCCCAGATCCAGAGGCATCTAGCCCCCACTGAAACCAGTGAGGATTGGGCACCTCAGTACTAGGCCCCATTGACTCTGGTGAGTTTTGAACTTCTTCTGGTTCAGATTCAATCTGCCTTCCCAGCGTCCTCCCTCATCTGCTTCTGCTATAGGGTGACCCGATGTCCCAATTTTATAGGCACAGTCCTGGTATTTGCGGTTTTGTCTTATATAGGCTCCTATTACCCCCTGCCCAATTTTTCATACTTGCTATCTGTTCACTCGATTCTATTATCTCCCTTCGCCAAATACCTCCCCCTTCCAGCCTGTTTACACAATGGGCACAGGGATTCACTGAAGAAAAAACAATCCATGCTTATGCACTGCTGGGCACTCTCATTCAATAGCTGCACCGCAATAGCACCTACGAGCCTCAACTGGGTCAGTGTCACATTGTGCTTGGCACCAAACAAACATGCAGCAAGCAGCAGTCCCTGCATTGCTGCACAAATCGGGTGTTCCCACCAGGCAGCCGGCCTCCCTTCTAAGTCCTCTCGTAGGGCCGCCAACTTTCTGACCACACAAAACTGAACACTCATGCTCCGCCCCTTCTTGGAGGCCCAGCCCCACTCACTACATCCCCATCCCTCCGTCGCTCGCTCTCCCCCACCTTCACTGGGCTGGGAAGGGTCCCTTCTTGACTGGGTGATCAGTCGAAAACTGGACACCTGGCAACCCTACGGCTCTGTCAGACTTTATTTTGTAGTTCGGCGGACGGGCACTTGCTGACAGTTGGTAAGATGCTGAATTCACTGGAAAGGAAGTTCTGCTTCGTCTGGCCATATAAACAGAGCGTGAGGTTGGAATAGACAGAAACTGAGGGGGGAGGGGAGAAGATGCATCCAGAGGCCCAGTGATTTCCAAAGCAAACAGACTTTTCACAGTGCCAGTTGTGAATCATATGAGCCACTAGAATGAAGAGTCAAGAAAGAATCTCTTGCCACCACCATGGCTTCAGCAGCAAACTCAGAGTTAGCGTCACTTGCTGCAATTGCCCAGACTTTCCTATGCCCATTTGCTCTAGCGGGGAAAGGTTCGGACTGACAAAGAGCCAAGGGCTTCTTTGTATGGTATGTCCCACTTTGGAGACGGCAACAATACAAGCAGCCAGACGTAGCAAATCCGGCCACGCTCGAACAGTCACGTGGCAGTGGAAAGTAGCCCAGAGGAAATGAATGGGACTACACTCCTCAGCTGCTGCATGGCTAGGAATCAGGTTGCTTTTCAGAGGGGATGGAGAAAACAAAAACATACCACATCAGATACTGGAGCAATTGTTTGGCAAGGGAGGGGTCAAGATTTGGCCTACAGGCTGCAAGGTCAGCCACCGACATTTAAACAGAACAAGCATGTTGTTTGGAAAGAGAAACAAGGCAAATGTATTGCTCTATATGCCAGCAGGAGGGACATTAAACTGACTAGGTTTTGTATGTATCAGAGGGGTAGCCGTGTTAGTCTGGCTCTGTAAAAGCAGCAAAGAATCCTGTGGCACCTTATAGACTAACAGACGTTTTGGAGCATGAGTTTTCCTGGGTGAATGCATCCAACGAAGTGGATATTCACCCATGAAAGCTCATGCTCCAATACGTCTATTAGTCTATAAGGTGCCGCAGGACTCTTTGCTATTTCTATCTCCTTGTCTAGCTCCTTGCCAGCACAGGACGACACTTGGCAGGATATTCTTCAGGGCTTGGTCCAATGCTGTTTTGAACCTCTCAAGCAATGGAGCTTTCGCTGTCCCCTTGGGAGACAATTCTACTGCCTGCAGCTCTCATGGGGGTTGGGTAGTTTTCCTGCCATCGAACCCATTCTCCCCCACTCCCCCTTGATTCATTCCATCATTCGTAAGTGGACAAAATGAAAGATGACCTCTGCCTCCTGGAAGTTTACATCCTTCCAATACATGAGGAACTGTAATACTGGATCAGACTGGGGGGTTCATCTAGTCTGCCATCTTGCCTCTGATATTAGCCAGTTCTCAATGCTTCTGAGGAAGGTGTAAAAAATCCCACAGTCAACAGTTATGGAATAATCTCCACATCAGGGAATTTTCTTCTTAGTACCCTCAGTTACAGGTTAACTTATGCCAGTAAGCATGAGGGTTTATCACCTCCAATTTTTCTTAGCCTTATCCGTTGTTACAGTGTAGTCTCATTAGGGCTGTCAAGCAATTAAAATTTTTATCGCAATTAAGCGCACAATTAAACAAATCAATCACAATTAATCACACAATTGCATTGTTAAACAATAACAGACTACCATTTATTTAAATATTTTTGGATGATATTTTCTACATTTTCGAATATATTGATTTCGATTACAACACAGGATACAAAGTGTACAGTGCTCACTTTATATTTATTTTTTATTATAAACAGTTGCACTGTAAAAAACGAGAGTATTTTTCAGTTCACCTAATATAAGTACTGTAGTGCAAGCTATCATGAAAGTTGAACTTAAAAAAAAAAAATCTGCATTCAAAAATAAAACAATATAAAACTTTAGAGCCTACAAATCCAATCAGTCCTACTTCTTGTTCAGCCAATCACTCAGACAAACAAATTTGTTTACATTTGCAGGAGATAATGCTGCCTGCTTCTTGTTTACAATGTCACCTGAAAGTGAAAATAGGCATTTGCATGGCACTGTTGTAGCCGGTATCCAGGGCCAGCTCCAGGCACCAGCTCAGCAAGCAGGTGCTTGGGGCGGCCAAGGGGAAGAGGTGGCACGTCGGACTCTTCGGTGGCAATTCGGCGGGGGGGGGGGGGTGTCCCTCGGTCCCTCTCAGAGGGAAGGTCCTGCTGCCGAAGAAGAAAGTGGCGCAGTGGAGCAGGCGCCGATCGCGGTGGTTTGGCTTTTTTTCCCGCCACTTGGTGCGGCAAAAACCCTGGAGCCGGCCCTGCCGGTATCGCAAGATATTTACATGCCAGATGCAGTAAAGATTCATATATCCCTTACCAACACATGTTCATTTTCATTATCTGAGCAGAAGGTTGATTTTCTTTTTTGGTCATTCAGGTTCTGTAGTTGCTGCATCAGAGTGTTGCTCTTTTAAGACGTCTAAAAGCATGCTCCACACCTCATCCCTCTCAGATTTTGGAAGCCACTTCAGATTCTTAAATTTTGGGGTGAGTGCGGTAGCTGTCTTTAGAAATTTCACATTGGTACCTTCTTTATCTTTTGTCACATTTGCACTGAAAATGTTCTTAAAACAAACAATATGTGCTGGTCATCATCCAAGACTGCTATAACATGAAATATATGGCAGAATGAGGGTAAAACAGAGCAGGAGACATACAATTCTCCTCCAAGGAGTTCAATGACAAATTTATTTAACGCATTATTATTTTAACGAGTGTATTCATCATGGAAGCATGTCTTCTGGAATGATGGCTGAAGCATGAAGAGGCATATGAATTTTTAGTGCATCTGGCATGTAAATATTTTGCGACGCCAGCTACAGTGACATGCAAATACCTGTTCTTCTCACTTTCAGGTGACATTGTAATTAAGAAGCAGGCAGCATTATCTGCCAGAAATGTAAACAAACTTGTTTCTCTTAGCGATTGGCTGAACAAGAAGTAGGACTGAGTGGACTTGTAGACTCTAAAGTTTTAACTGCACTCAAAATCAAAACAGTGTATGTAACAAAAAAACTACATTTGTAAGTTGCACTTTCATGAAAGAGAGGTTGTATGACATGAATTGAAAAATACTTGTGACTTGAAACATAAAGTGCCACAAGGCCTCCTTGCTGTTGTTTTTTTAACTGTCTTTTATCATTTTTCCAGTGTAAATATTTGTAATAAAAAAAATAAAGTGAGTGCTGTACACTTTGTATTCTGTGTTGTAATTGAAATCGATATATTTGAAAATGTAGACAAACCATCCAAAATATGTAATAAATTTCAATTGGTATTTTATTGTGTATCTGTGCGATTAATCGTGATTAATTTTTTTAAATCACGATTAACTTTTTTGAGTTAAGCGCGTGAGTTAACTGTGATTAATCCACAGCCCTAATTCTCATTAACCACACAAATTTTTAATCCTTTTTCTGAATCCTACTCAGCTCTTGGCTTCAATGTATCTAATGACAATGAGTTCCACGGGTAAGATATTTTTAAGTAAATATCTGCTTTTATCATTTTTAAAATTATTGTTTTACAGTTTCAGTGGATGTTTCCTTGTCCTCATATTATGAGAAGGTAAATTAAACACCTGGATTTGCCTTCTCTTTACAATCCATTATTCCATTTACATCTATCATCTCTTATTTGTTACCCCTCTAATCTAAACAGTCCAAAGCTCCTTAAAATTTTTCCTCGCATAGAAATCTCCCCAGGCCTCTAATCTTTTTCTAGCTTGTCTCTGTCACACTCTCTTTGAGATTAGGTGACCAGAACTGAACACCGTATTCTTGCTCGAGGGGTGCCCTGATTTACATTATGGCCGTGTAATATTTGCAGTATTTTCTATCCCCTTCTTTATGCATTCTCAGATTCTCTTTGCTGTTTTGCACACTGAGCAGATGTGCTAATTGAACTGTCAAAAAGCCCAGCCAGCTCTTTCCGCTGTGCGTTTGCAGTTAATGTAGAACTGTATCGCCGTCACCAACCCAAACCATGAATCAGGCCCCAGACAAATGACAGCTATGTATGTAACTTATTATGCTTGTATTGTCCAAGCTCTCTGTTTAGTTCTTTTATTCTCTAGCAGGTGCAACATGGACCGAGCGGCAGGCTGGGAGCCAGGGAATCCTGAGTTCTATCCTGACATCGACTGGTTGCATGGCCTTGGACAAATCACTTCTTCCTAGATCTGCAAAGATGGTCAGGTGCTAGACCCCTGTTGACTTTAATGGAAGTTAGATGCCTAAATATTTTGGATAAAATACTTACCTTTCCCTAGCTCCGTTTCCTTAAAGTGGAGACAATTTCTATTTACCTAACTCACAAAGAAGGTTTAGTTAATGGCAAGTGAGGGTTTGTTAGATACTGTGTGTAATGAATTTTGGAAATGCGAAGCTTTCTGCAAATACCAGGCTGTCTGCATAAGGCAGTTCCTCCAACCCTGAACCGATCAGGGGCTCGTCTCCGCGTTCCCTCCAGCACGTCAGTATGCTCCAGCTGTCAATGATGTCACTCACCCCCCCCTTTGGGATGCAGTTACTGGAGAAGTCTAGAACTTTATGCAATGTGCTAGGCGTAGCCTCACCACTGCCATGCAGAAGGAAGATCGTGTTTCTGGACACTGCTCATTGAGACGCTGCAACAAGTGACAGAAGATTCCTGCATAAGCAGGGGCCACCACCACCAGGGCTTGAGAATCCCACTCACCCATGGAGAGTAAGTTCTGTTCCAGGAGTTAGTCTCAGGATGGGAGAAAGATCGCCCCCCCCCCCCCACATCAGGTGCGGGAGAGGTAGAATAGCAGAGACTTACCCAACAGTCTGGAGTCTCTGGAGCAGGAGGGGAGAGAAAGCTCTCCCCTTTCCCACAGCCAGATTGGTCGGGCATCAACGCGGTTAAGTAAATAGACCAAGTTCTGTGCCCTAATGGTAGCCAAAGCCAAGGTCTGATGGACCAGAGAGGGGCAGGGAGTTCTGCAAGCAGGGCCCCTCCACTGAAAACATGTAGCCCAAAGTTTCAGCCCAGAGCCTGCTGGCAAAAAGCTCCCCAAGTGGTCAGAACAGTACCAATAGGGCAGTGGGGAGAAACGGTCTCTAAAGACTTGACCCTGTTTGCACTGACATTCGTGGGAGGGTTAATATTAACTGCAGCGGGAGCAGGTCCTCAGTTAGCTGGTAACTAAACCAGTCGTGGCTTTAGAAAGTGCATTGCGTGCTGTGGAAGATCCAGCATTGCTAGCGGCCAGGCAGAATGCTCCAACATATTTAAAATCCGTTCCTTACCGATGGTCAAGCCTGACGCAGGCAAAGCTGCCATCAACTTCATTGGGAGTTGCAGGTGCTCCTCACCTCTGAATACCAGGCCATTTCTATTCAGGTGCTCAAACACTGACTTCAGTGCCTCGCTTTAGCCACAGACGTATGAAAAACACTGTTGCAGTTTGGAATTTACTTTCCTTTTAGTGCATTTTTCTCTCCTCTTCCCTCTATCTGGGCACTGTAATTGTGTGTGTGTGTGTAATATTTCACTAAGGACATCTCATCTAAATCTGTAGCTTTAAGTTTTAATGGCTTCCTGCCCAAAGGCAAGAAAATAATCCTACCCCTGCACATCTCCAGCAGGACAAAAAAACCATCTCACAATTAGATACACACAGGGTTACAGCACTGTTCCATGCAGCAAATTGCAATGACATTGCTGGGAGCAGAGGCATGCTAGTTCTTCTAAGTGAGGATCAAACAGGGAGGCAGGAATATAAAAAACCCCAGAAATGGGACTAGCCCACTGGGGTCCCAGTGTAGCAGCTTCGCTACTTTCTTTTCCTTCTGATCAATCTCCTCGCTCTGTGTTTACGAAATTCATCTCATCATCGCTGGCACTTTCCGTTGCCCCAGTGGGAAACTTGTTCTTTATTTTGTATCTGTCCTTTGTACAAATTGCTTCTCTCTGCGGGGAAGGTTCGGCACCAGTCGCAACTCCAGAGTTTGTTTCTGTGGTATCCTTGCTGCTTGTGCTTTGCTGGGTTTTTTTTGGTGTTTAATAGAAAAGTGACAGAGGAGTCGCTTGCACTGCTCAACAGCCCCACACCTACGGTTATTATTATTCCCACTCCATAAAGCAGTTGTTGCTTTTCTAAGTCAGTGCTGCAGAACTGACGCCTATCCATTAGGACAAGGCTGCATGATCCAGCAACTGGCAGGCGATGATTTCAAAACTTCAGGGGAACAAGCCTGGTGAAAAGGAGGCCACACACACACACACACACACACACACACACTGTCTCTCTCTCTCTCTCTCTTCAACTTGCTTAAAGCAAAACTAAGAAATGGGTGTGTTAAAATTAACACGGCCACCTTGGAACAAATTCAGCCCTTATTCCCGGTGTGAACTCTCTGTCTCAGATCCATTGATTTATTACATTCCTAGCACCAACAGTGTGCAGTGCACCTTACGTCCACGGAGAAAGACAACCTTGACCCTAAAGAGGGTACAGTCGAGAGAATCTAGACCTCTGTGCGGTTTGCAAGGGTGGAGATTAGCCTTGGAAGTGTCTTCCTCTTTAGAGTTAACTGAGTTGATCTCATCTGCTTTGTCACCCAATTACATTGACCCGTTAGTTCCCCACCTGGGCACGCAGATCTTCACTGTAACATTCACGCATTGCTGGCCCTGCAGATACTGATCAGCAATGTTTGGAAAGTGAACTAGGCCCCTACAGCACTAGCTAGTAGCTTAAGCCTACCTGCCAGAAGCCAGTACAGAATCCCCGACCTGCGGGGCCCTGGTTCAAACCCCACAATTGCTATTCCTGTAATAGAAAGGGGGCAGGTCAGCCCACCCAGGGCTCTGTTTAAGAGTTACTGATGTGTGGTGCAGCTGGGCAGTAAATACAGTTATATGTAAACATTCTGCATCAGTCACGCCTGTTGCTTTTGTCCATTTGGTGCAGCCAGACTCCTCTGTGCAGGCCTGCAGCCCTGAATTGTGTTTAAATGCATCCGTTTATCCCCAAACCCCACAGCCTGTCGTGTTGGCCAGTATTGCCTCACTGGTTTCCTGCACTTCCCTATCTGTCCTTAGTCATCTGCTGCCTCTTGATGTTTTCTCAGATTGCAAGCTCCCTGGGGCAGAGACCAGCTTTTTGTTGTGGGGGTGAACAGCACCCAGCGCAGTGTGGGTCTGGCCCTGACTGGGGCTCCTAGGTGCTACGGCAATACAAATAAAACAACAACAAAAAGAAGGGATAATTGCATTGATTTGTTTTTTCAGTGCTAAAATACCTCCAGAGCTGTAAATTCCACAGAGTGACGCATTTGCAATAGGGCAGTAGCCAGCTCAGTGAAATTAGAAGATGTGCCAAACCAGTGACCCCTTCCTCCTCCTTCAGCAAGTTCAGTCCAAACGATCACAACAGCTTTACCAGCAAAGGAAATTGCATCCAACAGCTCCCAGCTTCCAAACAGCAGGCAGGGTGGGTGACACCCAGCTAACCAGTGCAGCGGCAGGTGTTTCATTTGCTCTAACCCAATTTAGCGTGTTCCCCAAAGTCCCTTTACAAACAGCCCTTCGCCCACAACTTCAGCCATTTCTGGAGTGGAACATGGCAAGCATTTAACACCTGCACCGGTGTGCTGCAGCCTACTACGTACAGCAGTCAAGCTCACCCCATTCTCGGAGTGTAACGGTAACCCACACACCTCCTGGGTGTGTATCTGTCCCATCTAGCGGCACTGAGAGGCCACTTAGAGAGAGATTAACGGGTCTGCTCTACAGCCTTAGCTAAGGGCCATGTGGCTTTTATCTCATGCAGTAGAGGCTCATTCATTTAGCTTCAGAGGACCCAGGTTTGATCCTGACCACCGGGGTCTGTTGGTTACATAGCAGAATGTTTTATTTGATGTTACAGCAAAGTATGCAGGTCTGCTCTGCGAGCTGATCAGAGACCGTTCTGGGCTACAGGAAATTACACTCTTGACTGATGGCTCCTTTAGGCAGTCCTTTCGTAAAAGCACAGGATTAGTATCTGAATGACCACAGAGCTACCCCACAGTGCTACATCTAATTAAAACTGCAGAGGGCGTTCAGATAAGAAATACACCATTATTTAAACTGGAAATTGGCCAGGATATCAGGGTTAATAACCTGGTCTTACCAAAATAACCACCATGAGATGGTTCATGATCTCCAGCACTAGACACTGGCTTGCCTGCCTTCCCTCCTGCACCATGGAGAGCACAAGGAAGCGTTCATGCCTGAACAGAGGGTGCAGCAATTACCGCGGCATGCTGGGGAGGTCCAGAGGCAGAACAAAAAAATGAATCTATTTTAACTAGATTTCGTTGCTATTGAGCAAGGTGCCTTCAAGCAGGGTATCTATGGGGACTTGATCAGCCAGTTCTGAGGGCACTCCAGAGTGATAGGCTTGAGAAAGTGACCGGGAGGGAGGAGAGAAGAGCTGACTAAAGGGGCCAAGTGGAAAACCAAAACAAAACCACAGAGAATATTTCTAACCCCAACCTAATAAGCAACTGAATTCTGAGCTTTGTAAATCCAGCAAGTAGGGGGGTAGGGTGACCAGACAGCAAATGTGAAAAATTGGGACAGGGGTGGGGGGTCATAGGAGCCTATGTAAGAAAAAGACCCCAAAATCGGAACTGTCCTTATAAAATCAGGACATCTGGTCACCCTAAAGGGGGGTGACTTATACAAACAAAGTCAGACTTCTACTGGGGCCCTCAAAGTGAAGTTATAGGCCAACACGTTAAGGCTGGGGGTTGATAAGAAAAAAAAAAGCATAATCGGTATCTCTTTTCGGGACTGGAGGGGATCTGCTTCCAGCTCCGGTGGCGCAAAGGGAAAGGAAACCACCCACCAGCCATACCCCTGGCACAGAGAAGTCTTAAGTCAGTTGCAGTTGGCTCCTACACCTCTTTCCTTGCAGCCCCTGGCACAGGAGGCTCTGGGGTGGCTGAGCCATGCTGTGCTCTGCTCATGCAGACCAGCCCCAGTGGGCTTACAATGGAGCAGCAGAGAATCAGGAAGCCATAAATGGTGGCTAGAGCTAAGCTGCTCTTCCCTGCATCCTCTCCTGGGCTGTGCTCGGTGGGGGACTGTTAGCATCCTTTGCTAACCACGGCTTCTTGCTCTTCCAGTAGTCCCACAGCTAGGAAGGGAGGGCTTCTACTCTCCTGCCCCAACACTGCCATTTAGAAGCCACAGCTTAGGTAGCCAGTTTACAGTCAAGGATCTTACTAAAGGCAAGTCAATGGCCATAACGTAGAGCCTCAGTGGCCTCCCCTGGACACTTCTGAAATAGACCCCAACTGGCCTGGTTTCTTAAGGTTCACAGAATATCTGGAATTGGAGTCCTGGTGCTAGGCTCTGCAAAGAGATTTCTTCTTCTTGCCGTTGGCTTTTTTTCCTTTTCCATGGGGACTCTGTTAACCTCCACCCTTGCTCAGAGCCAAAGGTAGTAAATCCTATCCCCTGCAATTCTTATCCACTGTGACCATCCATACCCCTGTATTCACCCCTTGCACACTTTTGTAAAGCTCTTTGTAAAAGGTATGCTGTGTGAGAAACGCATAATTTGCTCAAGTATCAGAGGGGTAGCCGTGTTAGTCTGGATCTGTAAAAGCAGCAAAGAATCCTGTGGCACCTTATAGACTAACAGACATTTTGGAGCATGAGCTTTCGTGGGTGAATACCCACTTAGTTGGATGCATGCATAATTTGCTGGTCATGATTGTCCCGGTAAAATGTGTATGACCACAATGTATGGAAAGTTATGAGATTCCACTGGCTGGTGTCACTAAAACATATTCTCTAAATCTGAGGAGTGGCCACACCAATTCCTCTGAGACCAAGGGCAAGTTGACACCTCAACCAGGTGTAAACAAGGCCAATGGGCCACCATCTGCTTAACGACCATTCTTTTGACCAGACCCACTTTCCTGCCAAAAATCTACATCTTAGCAAAGAAACAGGAAGGGGTTCTCATCTATAGACCTGTCTCCTGAACCCCGGCTGGAAATATTTCTCAAAGGGAGGAGAGGGTTATAAAAAGGAGGGGGAAGACCCCCCAAAAGACCCCTCCTTTTCTCTCTGCCCACGGAATTCATGGTACCTGAAGGACGAAGGAAGCAGGCTGCCCTGCGGGAGGGATCCTGACATAAAGAACTTCAGCCAGCGAGAGTGGTGCAACACGCTGAAAAAGCCGTGCTTCGAATGTAACATGGTTATGTTGGGCATCAGTGGCGTTTTAGCTGTATTTTTCTGGTAACCATTTCTGACTTTTATGCCTCATGACTTGGACTCACTGAAAAGCTCTCTCTTGTAGTTAAACTTGTTTTATTGTTTTATCTAATCCTGTGCATCTGGGGAAACTCCATTTGGGGTAACAAGATCTATTATTTCCATTGATGAAAGAACTGATCTATACACATTTGTATTTCCAGGAGAAGGCTGGGCAGCACAGCACATACGTCTCTGGGGGAATATCTAGGACAGAGTGTGTTGGTCACCCAGCAGTGTAATTCAGATTAGTGAGAGCCAGTGTGAAGCTGGCTGGCTGCAGCTCACAGACAGACAGAGCTGGGAGCGACTGACATGCTGGAGGCTACTGCAGCAAGGCAGTGCTAAGGAGGCTGGGGTGACACAGCTATTCATTAGTCTAGGCTGTACTTTGGGTATGTCACAGCCCACCCAGGCCTCAATTCTGCTCCCACTGAAGTCAATGAGAGCTTTGCCACCGATTTCAATAGAAGCAATCCCCAAGTCACAGAACTGGCACCATGGGGCCTATAGAAGCATGGACTTACCATACATGCACCTCCCTGTGGCTGAGAGTGGGCTGGGCTCTGCAGGGCTGGCATCCTGCTCTTGTGCTGAGTGATGCCTCTCAGGGCTTTCTCCCTGCAGGCCTGGCTCCAAACTCACCAGTCCTTCTCCCTGCCGGGGGGTCAGGGTATTTCCTCCCCAACTTCCCCACTGGCCGGCAGGGAAACCGAGGCCCTTCCTCTCCTCTGGGGTCCAGTCCGGCGACCCAGCGCCACCCAGAGGGGGGCAAGTGGGGCAATTTGCCCCAGGTCCTTCAGGGGCCCCGCAAGCCCTGGCCGAGAATCCCTTCCCTGGCTACTCACCCGGCGGTGGTCCAGATCCTCAGGGGCACTTTGGCGGTGCGTCCTTCAGTGCCGCCGAAGACTCAAAGCGAGTGAAGGACCTGCTGCCGCAGACTCAGAGCGCCGCCTGGTGAGTACAAGCGCCACAGTGGGTGGCATCTTTTTTACGTCCACTCCCCCACTTTGCCCCAGGCCCCCTGAATCCTCTGGGCGGCCCTGCACCGACCTTATGGCAAGCAGCTAAGGCCTGCTCCCTCGGACTCCTCACCACCGCTTTGGACTTCTTCCTACCTTGGGCTTCCTTCAGGCCTGTCCAGCTGGGAGGTAAGCCCCAGGGGGAGAGGTATCTCTCATGGCCCTTCCTTCACACCCAGTTAGAGAGGGACTGCAGGGTTCTTCCGCTGTCTCCCAGCACCCACAGAGGCTGCGTTCTATGGGCCCCATGGATAGTCCTCAAAGCCAGCCCAGCAGCACCAGTGGCTGAGCCAGGGGTGCACTCAGAAGAAGGGGCCTGAGCTACTTGCCCCCACTCTGAGTGGTATGACCCATACACGAGGTCAGTGGGGATGGAGGCAAGTAGCACTGCAAGCCCACGGGCCAGGTGTGGTGGTGGTACAGCAGGTATTTCTCTCCTACATGGAGGGCTTCGCCCTTGGACTCCCAAGTATCGGAGACTCTGCCCCATACACCCCTGTGTGGGGCTTCACTCCCCTCCCCCCAAAAAACATTTTTACAAACCTGGCACCGATGCCTGCAGCCTCCTCCTCCACTTTGCTTCCTCTCTTTGTACTCACCACCCAGCTGGGCTTCGGCTTCGTCTAGGTGCAACCAGGTGCTTTAACTGAGCTCACTAGCTCCAGTTCACCCTTTCATAGACCTCATCCCAGGCCTCCATCCTGCAAGGTGTGCGGCCTCCTCCCTTCCCATTGGCGTCAGTGAGAGTGAAAGGTGCTCAGCATCGAGCCAGGTCAGGCCCTTGGGGCTACCAAGCAGATTTCTCCCCTTGTTTCCTGTATTTAATCACAGCTTTTAAAATAATGTTTCGAAGAGGTGGCCTGCAGCAGCTCGGATGGCAACTCCCGTGTGCTCCCCCACCACTCTCTCCGCTACGGCCATTGCTTCTTTGGTATGTTGAAAGGAACAGTCCATAGGTACCAGAGCTGGGGCATTGGTCTGAAGGCTGGATTCCAAGGGCCGAAAGCTCCCACTGAAGTCAATGAGCCTGATCACGAAGCCCAGTCAAATCAATTTCAAACCTAGACTTCAGTGGGGTGGGATCAGGCTCCATGTGCTGTGAGGGTGCCCAGCATCCTGCAGGCTCAGGCTCCAGGGCAAAAGGAGGGGGCTGCTGGCACCAGGAGGGAGGGTGGCTTCAAGGCAGGGAGGTCACCAGCTGGGGCAGATGAAGCATAAATCTGGCTTGGTGGCTCAGAACAGCAGCTCAGCTCCGCTGGCCCCGCTCCATGCCTCAGCTTGTACCCCCATCACCCAACACGTGGCATTACCCCTGCTGCCTCGGGTAACCCAGGCACTTGTTCAGCTCCTCTTAACCAGCCTTCTGGCTCACTGAGCCCTAATGAATCAGGGCCCAGGCTTCACTTTATGGGTTCTGTGGGGCCGTGCCCGTTGTGTCATTACCTTTCAGGAGAGATGCCTGGGATGCCATGTGGGAGAAGGCGTGAGAGTCGCCAACCCAACGTACTGCAGGAAATAATCTTTTAAATTAGCATTTCCCTTCCTACAAACACACTCAGAATCGGTGCTGAAGGAGACTGGATTGCCACACTGAGCAGATGAAGTTGGCAGTGTCACACTTTAGACACCAACACATTAGCCACTGTCGTTGTCCCAGTGTCAGCCAGGGCAGGAGAGCATGGTGTGGGTTGCTATGAAACCAGGAGGCCTCTGTTTTTCATGTACTTGTAAATGTTTAAGTATTCTGGCCTGCAGAGAGCACAGCTACTATGGTTGTCGTCAAAGGAGACATGCACGGTGTATGATCTCTCGGCCTCTCGACTTTTTCTTGGTGTTGTTTTCTTTCAAGTGACTCTAGCCTGCCAGGGCAACGGCTGCTCAGAAGGGAGCGTAACCTTGTTCCCGAACTGTTCCTGAGTCCTGGCCCAGTACATCCCAACTGGCGGGCAGTTGTCATGCAGAGTGACACAAGCCTTTCCTTTCACCTACCCAAAAGTACTTCAGTCTTGGCTAATCTCCTGAGTTTGGCAAGGTTATTGGTCCTGAACTGCAAACATCCCTCTTCTACCTCCACTTGAAAAGCCTGGTTAGTGACAGAACCATGCTGGTTTTGTTGCAGAGATACAAAATCCTTTATTTCCCCTTATTTCACACAGACACTGCAGAAGGACAATCTTCCTTGAGTCCAAATTGTGGACATTGCTTCAACCTTCCTCACAGAGAAATCAGGGTAGATTCCCACTTCATGGCCCTGTCAGTTTTGGTTTGGTCTTTTGGCCGAGGCCTAAACCAAAAGAAGCTAATTTTAGTGGAGTCTTTTGCAATCAGGGCACCTGCCGCTACGATTCACATCACACCCGTCACTGCAGAGCCCCCAAGAGAGCATTTTCGGTCACTGTTGGCTCAATTTCCATCGCTGATTCAGACATGAAAGGCATTACAGCTCCTCACCTATCTTCTGAGCCATCAAGAGTCACTTGTTGGCCCCGTCATTCTATGGCCTCACAGATTCCATGGGTGGTGTGAGATTTGTGCTATGACTCATCCTTGAACCCCTCCAGCCAGCAAATAAACCAGTGTGCCCAGGCTAGGAACAGGCACGTAGGAACGGGCTTCGCTATGAATGGAAAGATTGAGACACAGGCCTTCAAGGCTCCAGGCTTCCCCTGCCTGTAGTGCACAGAAGCAGCTGGCTGGCAGGCTGTTCTATCATCTGGGGTGAGAAATGGGTTGGAGAGAGAGCTGTAATAACATTGGAGGAACAGATGGACAATTGGGCAGGTAGTGCACATGTTACAATTCTCCCATGCAGCAGCTGCTGCTGCCACCCCGCACCGCCACCTCTGAGTCACAGATCCTGTGGCACAGCACCTGCGGGCTCTGAGAACACAGCCCAGCTTCACAGATTACCCCTGGCAGTCAGTGCCAGAAAGCTGCCTAGCTTTCCATTAGCTTCCAGACAGCTGCACACATAACCAGTAGCTCCACTCCTCTCGCAACTACATGCCTCCCCCTACCCGTGTCCCTGAGAACTTCCCAGACAAAACAGACTCCCAACTCCAGCACCTGCTGATCCTGCTCCCAAAGGATTTCCAGACCAGTCGCAGAATCCAGGGAGTGAAATCCTGGCTCTCTTGAAGCCAATGGGAGTTTTGCCATTGACCTCACTGGGGCCAGGGCTCCCTCATGGCTGTCCATACACTCGGTCAGTGGTTACAACAGGCGATAGGGAACCAGAATGCCTGTATTCTCTTCCCAGCTCCAGCACTGGCTCCTGGGTGACCTTGGGCAGGTCACTTGGTCTCTTTGTGCCTTAGCCGCCCCACCTGTAATGCAAGGATAATTGTGCCTAAGGCTGGCTTGCAAAGCACACTGCGATCGGGGGTGAAAGGTGCCAGGAGGGCACAGCACTGCTCCCCCCCGCAACCATGGAAACCCTGGGCACAACAAAATGGTGTTGTAGAACAGCTGCTGCTCTGCATCACTGCCCCTGCTCCACTGGCAAAGCCAGGGGATGGGAAGAGAGGGGAAGCCACCAGTGAATCTACCCAGAGCCTTGGCAGGGGCCTGGCTTTGGCTAGCCAAGAGGACTGTTTGGAGGAGGGGGCGGTGAGGAAGGGGCAGAAAGAGCACAGCAGCTCGGGGCAGGT
Organism: Chelonoidis abingdonii; assembly: GCF_003597395.2. Taxonomy (NCBI): domain Eukaryota; kingdom Metazoa; phylum Chordata; order Testudines; family Testudinidae; genus Chelonoidis; species Chelonoidis abingdonii. The sequence goes on along the minus strand of NC_133771.1, from coordinate 7,818,008 downwards.
CTGTGCCCTGCTCCCGCCACGCCAGGGAAGGTGGAGGGACGAAGAGCCAGTGAAACTGCCCAGCCCCCAGGAATGGGGAGGTGGTGAGCAGGGAGAGCTGCTGCAGCTGGCCCCCAGGTCTGTGCGTGTACCTGTGAAGGGCCACAGGAGTTGCACAGGTGAGGCTTGGAGGAGGGTGGGGGGAAAACAGAGGGCAGAATAGTTGGCGGGGGATGGGCAGAATGTTTGTGGAGCTGAGGCCAGCACATGTAGGGGCTGTGGGGGTAGGGGTTAGGGCAGGGGGGTTACTAGTGCTTGAAGTGGCCTGAGTGTGTGTGGGGCTACCATCACTCCCAGATCTATCCACCCTGCTTCCCAGCAACTGTCCCCCACACCGATCCAGTCCTCCCAATCCCCACATCAATTGTCAATCCCGCCCCCCCGCCAACTAGTTCTGCCCTCAAGCCTCACCTCTGCTGCTCCTGGGTTTCTTCACCCGTCTCCCCTCCCTGGGGACATCCCCAGGGGGCAATCAACCTCTAGAGAAAGCCATGCTCCTACATCCCTGCCCCAACCCCCCCTCCCCCAGCAACTCAGCAAAACATGTTGCATTGGAGACTGTCCAGCCATCCCGCCAGCTCTCAGCGGCACACAGGCAGGAGCCGGCTGGCAGCACCATGGCATTTATATTCCTTTGTGGTTACAGCTGGAATGCTGAGGGCCGGGGCAAGAGACACACTGACACGAAGACGCCCGTGATCTAAAATCCCCTGAACTCAGGAGATAGTCCCAGCCAGGTTGGAGTTTTACCCTCGGCCAAGCTGTGAAGGGGTGATCGTCCCACTAACAATAAATAAATAATACACCGAGCTGTTCTCTAGCACTCTCCAGCGGCAGGTGTCCAAGTGCTTTACAAAGGAGGTCAGCATCATGATCCTCATTTTACAAATAGGAACCTGAGGCCCAGGGAGCTGACATAATTGGTCCAGGGTTACTCAGCAGACTGGAGAGCTACATACACACCTAGGAGTTAGGATACTGACCCAGCCATATACACCATGTTCCCTAGTCCTCTACCCAAAATACCCCTCCCACACAAGCTCCTCCCACGTCTGGTGTCATGTGGGAGGGTGGGAACAGCAGGTTCAGGAGACATCTCTTCTCCTCGATGGGAGGAGCGTGAAGGAAGGTGGCGTGTGCCTCTGCCGTGTGTCCATTGTCGCTCAGCAATGGAAGAGAAGCGCCTCTCCTCACTCACGTCTGAGGCCACAGGGCTGTACAGCTGTGGCAACTGTCATGGGCCCAGCCTGGCCCACCCAATGGCTCCCTGCCCAGATTCATCCAGCTCCCAGCTTTTAGCCCAAGGCTCCAACTCCTCAGCCTCATAACTGGGGCCGCCAGCTTTTCTGACTGGCCAATGGGACTGCCAGCCAATCAGCACCTTCCCTGCCCTCAGCTCCTCCAATGGGAGACCCTGCAAGGCAGAGACACCGGGCAACGGTACAATAGTCTGACCAGGAGGGTGTGCAGAAGTGTGTGTGTGTGTGCGTGCACGCTCCCTTTCTGAACCCACTGCTGCTTTCCTGCCATCGCACACATGCTCCCATCACCTCTCCTGGCTCGGAGCTGACAGCACAGAAGCTGAATCGCGACAGGAGAGGGTACGGCAGAAAATGTCTACAAAGGACAGCATGATACGAAGCACCTGCCTCTGCTGTCTGGCTCCATCCCTCCTGCTCAGCGGTCAGGAGGCAGGCTGGGGCCTCACCAGGATAGTCATGCACTGTGTGTTCCTGCCCTGCAAAAGCCCTGAACGCAGAATGACGTCTCTGCTACAGAGACTAGAGATAATTGCTCTACCCTGGTTTGGCTTTCTAATGGTCTGCACGCTGGCCTTCCCTCTCCATGCACATCTCTATGGGAGCACAAGTCAAGCAAGCCCCTGAGTGATGGTGCAATAGTCACTGGGTGTTCTTTCTTGCAAGGTTGACCCTCCCAAGCCCTGTAATAGGTGCCTGGATTGGTCGGTTTGGGGCAGATCTTGCCCCTGGTGAGTAGAAGCGAGCCATTCGGGTTTCCCCCTTACCTGCAGCTGCCTGAGTGCCTGTCCTTCTGCCCACTGGTCCTTCCCAATCAGTCAGCAAGACGTGCAAACACACTCAAGTTAAACTCTCCGTTTATTTGATCCTTTTACAAAAACCAACATATGAATATTGTGCTCGTGTCAGAGGGGCTTTTTCTTCCCCCCTTTTTTTTTTTTTAAATATTTTACAACCATTTAAAACCTGATGCTCACAGAGCAGTTAACACAAACATGGGGTGGAGGGGAGAGTTTGGGATCTGCTGTGAGGACAATGGGAGTTAACCAAAAAGATGATATAGTAACAATATACAGTCAGTTGGATTCCACTGAAGTAGAAGATGCTATTTACAGTGAACATGTACAGCAACACGTGACACGAGAAAGACCCGACTTTATCACCAGGGCACCCTCTGGCCCAGATGCCCACTCCAATGTTAAGGAGCAGAGAGAAAGGGACTGCATTGTTTATGGCCCAACAAGGGGAGAAGTGGTGGATGAATGCAATGGAGTATCATCCCGCCAGTAGATGCTGGAGACGTGCTGGCTTTGCACTGCCTGTGACCCAACCACTAACCATGCCTGGTGAGAAATTTGCTTTGCCTGAAATATAACGAGGCAGCTGATTGACTAATTCTGACTCCCTCACCCATCCTGATAGCAGCTGTTGAAATACAGGTTGCAGTAAGCTGGCAGAGTGACGCTTGCCCTGATGTAATTAGTCTTGCACTGCCTAGCTAGCAGGCCTCATGCTGCACCCCCTGCTCAGTCCGCAAAAGCCAAACGACTTTTGATCTCACTGTATGCTGCTCTGCAGGTGAAAAGGCACCACCAACTCGTATGGCACTGACCAGCACCAATGGGCAGCGTTAGGGAGACGTTTACAACCATTCCTGGCTGGCGTAGCTGGGGTGAGTTTGTTGCAATAGTTGCTGAAACCCAGCTGCATTGGTCAATGGACAGAGTGGCAAGGTAAACAAGTGGGACCCAATTCACCCTGAGAGTTACAGAGGGATGGTCCATTACCTGTGGAAGGAGATACAGCCACTGCAGCGTGTAGTCTCTTCCTTTCACACCTGGCTGTGCAGGACTACAATAAACCAGACCAAAAAACCCCCCATAGCTGGGAGCACAACTGCAACAGCTTTGTAACGAGATACTAATGATCTCCTCCATTTGGGAAGGAAAGAGCATTTGCGACACTGATGAAGGATGGGGGAATGGGAAGGCCCAGAACAGTTTGGTTTTCAGCCTTTAATTTATACATTTGACTGGCTTTAAAATAAAACCCAATAAACAGATGGAAATAAACACCCAGAAAAAAACCCAACACATAGAGTTTTAGATTTTGAGCTGCCAGAATTCCTGTTCTAAGGCTTCAGCTTGCAAGAGCAGCACAGCTGCTTGTCATGAAAAACGACCAGGTCGCTGGCTCAGCATGTCAAATGGCAGCTGCGCCTCCTTGTTGGTGGATCTGGTAATACCAGCAATGTAGTAACAACATTTGAAAAAAAACCCACCAGCAATGCAAACAGATCAGTGCCACACCCATCTTTGCTTATTACACAACTCTTCAAGCTTGGTAAATTTCAGCCTGGAAAATAATAAAATCACTGGAATAATAAAATTGCCCCAAAGATTTTGAAAATAATTTGATCACAAGTTTTTATATATATATATATTTATATTTTACAATTTTTGTTATAAAGTGCAATCCACAGTCTGCATTTGTCTCCATTTCAAATTCTTGCTTGTTTCCTGCGGGGTTGTGTGAGGGAGAGAGGTGAGGGAGTGAGCTACATCTTTGTGGGATGGAAGAGGAACTACATCCTACACAAACACCTATGCTGCTGTCAACAGCATCTTCTTTAGGTCCACCCTCACGAGAGGAGAATTAACGAAGACACCAGCAGACAGGTTTGCGATTCTTTTCAGGGAGCTGAAGACTTCTCTGTAGGGATGGGTATTCAGGATCATTCCTGCCAAGGAGGAGTCCGGTACATTTGCTAACAGTCTTGTGCTACTTCTGCACCATGAGAGAGCAGAAAGATGATGCCACAGGCTCCTTCACCGTCTATCAATGGCCACTGGTTGCATTTTTAAGGACTGTTACTATTCAAAGGGTTTGTATCGATAGCCTGATATTTTTGTGCCTAAAAACAAATTTAAAGAAAAAAAATCGAACTTGTTTCATTACACTCCCTGGTGCTGGGAAACACAGAGATGCAAAGTGACATGTCCTCTGCTTTCCTGGGAAACAGGAGCAATGCACTTAGCAGCACGTCACGATGGGTAGCAGTCACCTGCACAGTGGATGGGGAGTTTTCACCATGGGGCTCAGATTTTCTGCAGGGTTCACATAACCAATCAGCTGAAATACAGCCATGTGCAGCTGATCTTGTACCTTTCAAGTAAATGTACTGGAGACTTGATGTAAGCTACTGAAAATGAGATATGTGGCTATAGTGCTCAGCTTTAAAGCCAATCAAAATAATAGTTCAAGTAACAGGTCAGTTACCTTACTGATTATATGCCAAATGCACCCATACCTAGACTGAGACGGGGAAGAGAGGGGCATGTGGCAGATTACCCCATAAAAATGGGCATTGCTTTTAATCTTGACGGTGCTGGGTCATCGATCCTTGCTCCGACAGGCTCCCATTCTGTGACTTTGCAGATCGCAACAGGAACAACAAACTGCTCAGGGGGCAATTAAGAAGTGGGCAGTTCCTCCCCCCGCCCTGCCCCCAGACAACCAAAACCACTGGGAAAGTTTGGAAAAAGGCACCCTATTGTTAAAGGGTGCAGTCACATTTCCCTCTGAAAGCTTTGCATCTTCCATGGTAACCAATCTGCTCCGGTCACCAACAGTAAGAGTAAGGTACCTTGGTCTCTGTTGTGCTGTTGGGTGTATTTGTGGAGAGCAGTGACGCTGTTTTGCTGACGGTCAGTGGCATCACTCTCAAAAACAGTTCTGCAGGCATAACCCCTCTAAAGAGCACCAGGATGTGCAGGGGTGTTTCCGAGTACCAGCAGTTGGAAGGAATGTACCCAGAAAGGAAGGGTAAGAAGGTCTTGGCATGGCTGGTGCTGGCTGCTTTCAGGCCTGCCCAAAGGACCTGTAGAAACACAGCAGTGGAACAGGAAACCCCTCTGTTTGGCTCCACATGACCGAGAGATTCTGGTAGTTGGGGTGGTACTTTAGATCCAGATCCGGCATTGACAAGAATCAGTGTCAGAGAGATGATGGGATAATATGAACGATGATTTTAGATGACAACTGGGGACAATTAGTACATACTGACAGCGCTCCTGGGACGTGGCTACTTTACCTTCTGCAGGCTGCTGTTAAAACTCAAGTAGAAAAATTTAAGTGGCACAGTCGGTTGTTCTGAAATGCAGAACTACGGAGTTCTTTCTGGCATTATGGGAAACGAACGAGTGCACTGCCGAGGGCAAGGGGGCGAAAAAAGGAAACCACAGCAGCAAGAAGGATGCAGACGCCAGGGCGGGATCACAGAGCACCACGGAGTTTGCTTCAGAGGAAGATGAGCAGGCTCAGAGTGGAAAGAACAGTGAGGTTCAAGAGACCCTCCCAAATTCTGCAGGAGGAAGAGTTTGTTTTAAAGCCCAGTGTGATCACCTCCAAAGGAGGAGGAACAGCCCTGCTGCGGTAGCGTGTGTGTGTGTGAGACAGCCCTGCTATGGCAGTGGCGTGTGTGCATGCATGTAGGAGGGGAGATTTTAAGGAAGGAACACTGAAGCCCATGACAGTTTTATCTGACTGCCGTGGGGGGTGTAGGCAAGTGAGCACATCATGGCAGGTGTGGTCTTGTAAAGCAGCTAGTCCTGCTGGTACTTCGCTTTAGGTCCTCCTGGCAGTTTAAAGCTGTGTAATGCTCAGAGAGGGGTTATTCTCTCCCTGCTGCCCCATGAAGACCAGAGCTGCATTTGACACAATCCCAAACAGGGCAGCACAGTAAGTCCTACTGAATCTGAGCCCGCAGTTCCGAGGGGCAGGGCAGTGGGAAGCTCTGCTCACCACCATTGGTGCCTCTCAGCGAATCCAGCCTCTATGACTGCGTCTACACAGCCATTAAACACCCACAGCCAGACGGCTCTGGCTGCAGGGCTCTAAAATTGCTCTGCAGATGTTTGGCCTTGGGCTGGAGTCCAAGTTCTGGGACCCCATGAGAGGGGAGGATCTGAGAACCTGGACTCCCACCTGAGCCCAAACATCTACACAGCAGCCTGAGCCTCGCAAGCCCCAGTCAGTTGACCTGGGTCAGCCATGGCCACGCTGCAGGTCTTTTATTCCCTATAACACCGCCTGCCTCCCTGTGCACCTACTAGCAAAGCAGTGGCCAGCTCTCCCTTTAACTACCCTGGGGAAGAAGCTGTTCCTGTCTGGCTTGTGCATGTGACCATCCCCCGCAGTTTTCTGAATGAGCAGCACCTGCCTTTTTTACTCAGTTAATGATGACGCCACGGACCCTTTGGAGCGAATCTCGTGCCATGCTTGGCACAGATCTCCAGCGCCAGCAAACGAGGCCCTAGAGGATGGGGAACATTCCTGATGCCCTTGCTAAAAGGCCAAAATAGAGAGAATTTAAACCAAGCTCCCTTTACGACTAAGCAGGTTACAGAAAACCACAGGGCCCCATGATCGCCCCAGAACACACCCACCCTGCTTATTGCAGACGTCTGTCACCACAGGAGCAATATTTAAGACCCCCAAATAGGATCCCAGGCTGTCGGAGTGGGTGAAGGTTAGTAGTGTTCGAGTAGTGAGGAGCAGGAAGGGAAATGAGTGAGACCAGGGTGGAGAGGAACTGGGTTTGGAACGTCAACTGTAGGCTGAGTGTGTGCAGCGGTAACCGAATCCCTGGACAGAGTGTGGCAGCTGAAGCCATCTGGAGGGCAGGTGAATGATGCCCCCTTGTCAATCTGGTGCTAGGAAGAGGGAAAGGCAGCTGGGGAGGGAACCTCTGGACCCCCCCTCCCCGCTCTTCCCTCTCTGGGCTGTGATGTGAAGGCAGTGGGTGGGGAGGGTGGTGGGGGTCTGCTGGGGGAGGGGAGCTCATTGATGTGACACCTGAAAGGCCTCAGTAGCCAGAGAGGAAGATAAACCAGAGGCATCACCCCTAAGGGGCACAGCCAGCTGCTTGGGCCGGATCGTTATAACTTGAGCCAATCAAAACAGGGAGGGGAAAGCAAGAGTGACTGTACCCCCGCCCCAAAATGAGTTAGCACAGAGGACAATCAACACACACAGGAGTGGTTTGGGGACTGGGAATTGCCTCTCCTGAGCCAGGAGCCTCCACAGCCTGTTCTCTCCTACACAGCTCCCCCCACATAGGACAGACTGGCAGGCTTAAAAAAAAAAAAAGCCTCATGCAGCAAAACTAAAACACTTTCATTTTAAATAACAAGAATTTAAAAAATGGTGGCCCTTGGCTAACGGACTAGCTGAGCTACTAACCAAAGTCTCCATTTCCTCAGTGTATGATCCTAGTAAGTGTCTTCACACAAGTCATATAGTCCAGTTCCATTTCACTTGGTGCAGTTACCCTGGGATGGGTGGGTAAAAATCATTGATTAGAATCCAAGATTTTCCTTTTGCTTTGCATCACTGCCCATACTGGAGGCTTTTCTCGCTCGGAACTTGGCAAAGATCCCTCAGCCTCTCGCCCAGGTCCAGAGTGCTGAAGGGACCCCTCAGGAACCCCCCTCCTAAATGAATTTGAAGCATTTAGTCTTGTCATGGGGCAGGCGGGTCTTGAAGAGGACAGAATCCACACGAAACTGGGTGTACAGGAGGGGCATGTACCCATACACCTTGACGAAGAAGTTGATGCACTTGTGCCGCTCGTGGAAGTGTGAGTCGTCATGCGAAAGGGCCTGAGGGCAGCCAGGGCAGCGGAAGGTCCAGCGCGAAGTCACCTGGGAACAGAACATAAGAACAGCCAGACTGGGTCAGACCAAAGGTCCATCTAGCTCAGTATCCTGTCTTCTGACAGTGGCCAATGCAAGGTGTCCCAGAGGGAATGAAGAGAACAGGCAATCATCAAGTGATCCATCCTGTCGCTCATTCTAAGCTTCTGGCAAACAGAGGATAGAGTGACCATCCCTGCCCATCCATGAACTTATCTAGTTCTTTTTTTGAACCCTGTTATAGTCTTGGCCTTGACAACATCCTCTGGCAAAGAGTTCCACAGGTTGACTCTGCTTTGTGTGAAGAAATACTTCCTGCTGTTTGTTTTAAACCTGCTGCCCATTAATTTCATTTGATGACCTCTAGTTCTTGTGTTATGAGGAGTAAATAACACTTCCTTATTTACCTTCTCCACACCAGTCATGATTTTATAGACCTCTGTCATATCTGTTATCTCTTTTCCAACCTGAAAATTCCCAGTCTTATTAATCTCTCCTCATACAGCAGCTGTTCCATCATTTTTGTTGAACCTTTTCTGAACCTTTTCCAAGTCAAATATATCTTTTTTGAGATGGGGTGACCAGATCTGCACGCTGTATTCAAGATGTGGGCGTACCATGGATTTATACAGAGGCAATATGATATTTTCTGTCTTATTATCTATCCCTTTCTTAATGATTCCCAACAGTTTGCTTTTTTGACTGCCGCTGCACATTGAGTGGATGTTTTCAGAGAACTATCTACAATGACTCCAAGATCTCTTTCTTGAGTAGTAACAGCTAATTTAGATCCCATCATTTTATGTGTGTAGTTGGAATTCTGTTTTCCAATGTGCATTACTTTGCATTTTATCAACATTGAATTTCTGCCATTTTGTTGCCCAGTCACCTAGTTCTGAGAGATCCTTTTGTAGCTCTTTGCAGTCTGCCTGGGATGTAACTATCTTGACTAGTTTTGTATCATCTACAAATTTTACCACCTCACTGTTTACCCCTTTTCCCAGATCATTTATGAATATGTTGAATAGGACTGGGCCCAGTACAGACCCCTGGGGGACACCACTATTTACCTCTCTCGATTCTGAAAATGGATCACTTATTCCTACCCTTTGTTTCCTGTCTTTTAACCAGTTACCAATCCATGAGATAATCTTCCCTCTTATCCCACGACTGCTTACTTTGCTTAAGAACCTTTGGTGAGGGATCTTGTCAAAGGCTTTCTGAAAATGTAAGTACGCTATATCCAATGGATCCCCCTAGTCCACATGCTTGTTGACCCCCTCAAAGAATTATAGTCGCTTGGTGAGGCATGATTTCCCTTTACAAAAACCATGTTGACTCTTCCCCAACAAATTATGTTCATCTATGTGTCTGACAATTTTGTTCTTTTCTGTAGTTTCAACCAGTTTGCCCTGTACTGAAGTCAGGTTTACTGGCCTGTAATTGCCAGGATTGCCTCTGGAGACCTTTTTAAAATTGGAATCACATTAGCTGTCCTCCAGTCATCTGGCACAGAAGCTGATTTAAATGATAGGTTACAATTTCCCATTTGAGTTCCTTCAGAACTCCTGGATGATACCATCTGGTCCCGGTGAGTTATTAATGTTTAGTTTATCAATCTGTTCCAAAACCTCCTCTAATGACACCTCAATCTGGGACAGTTCCTCAGATCTGTTTCCTAAAAAGAATGGCTCGGGTTTGGGAATCTCCCTCACATCCTCAGCCACCAAGACTGATGAAAAGAATTCATTTAGTTTATTCACAATGGCCTTATCATCCTTGAGTGCTCCTTTAGCATCTTGATTGTCCAGTGGCCTCACTAGTTGTTTAGCAGGCTTCCTGCTTCTGATGTACTTTAATTTTTTGCTATTATTTTTGAGTCTTTGGCTAGCTGTTCTTCCAATTCTTTTTTGGCCTTCCTAATTATATTTTTACACTTAATTTGCCAGAGTTTATGCTCCTTTCTGTTTTCCTCACTAGGCTTTAACTTCCACTTTTTAAAGGATGCCTTTTTGCCTCTCACTGCTTCTTCTACTTTGTTGTTTAGCCAGGGTGGCACTTTTTTGGTTCTCTGTGTTTTTTAATTTGGGGAATACATTTAAGTTGAGCCTCTTTTATGGTGTCTTTAAAGTTTCCATGCAGCTTGCAGGGATTTCACTTTTGGTGCTGTACCTTTTAATTTCTGTTTAATGAACCTCCTCATTTTTGTGTTGTTCCCTTTTCTGAAATTAAATGCTACAGTGTTGTACTGCTGTGGAGTTTCCTCCGCCAAAGGGATGTTACATTTAATTATGCTGTGGTCACCAGTACCAAATAGTTCAGCTATATTCATCTCTTGGACCAGATCCTGTGTTCGACTTAGGACTAAATCAAGAATTGCCTCTCCTCTGGTGGGTTTCAGGACTAGTTCCTCTAAGAAGCAGTCATTTTAGCCTTCAGGAAACTTTATCTCTGCATCCCGTGCTGAGGTGACATGTACCCAGTCAATATGGGGATAAGTGAAATCCTCCATTATTGTTGAGTTTTTTATTTGAATAGCTTCTCTAATCTCCCTGAGCATTTCACAGCCACTATCACCATCCTGATCAGGTGGTTGGTAGCATATTCCTACTGCTATATTCAGAGGAACAAACAGCATCACCCGACACACTGCTCCAAAGCTCCCTAGAGAGCTACACATCCAGCAAGCACTGATGTGCAACAGCAGCTTCCCGGCAGGCTGCAGCCACAGAAAGGCTAGTAGAGGAAGTGAAGAGGAATACAGCTGCCAACTGAAAACCCAGGGGAGGAGTTTATGACAACCCTACTCATGTGAAAAACAGGTTCTCTAATGGCCTCAAACAAGAACTTTTAGCTGAGCACTATGATCAGGACCTGGGCTTGTCACCTCATTAAAGACCCTCCCTCCAGCAGCACAAGCCTCAGGAAAGCCATGCATTTAGTACACAGACTGAATCATCAACACCACTTCATTCAGCAGCTGGGCTTTCCTTTGAGGTTTCCCATCCAAGTACTGACCAGATCCTAAGCTGCTTAGCCTGTGAGCTGAGACACTATCACAGCCTCTGATGGCACAGCTTCAGGTAGGTGCTACAACTTCACACTGACTCTTCCTACTGCATAACCTGGGGGCCTTTCGCCCACCATCATTTACTGTCAGTTATTAGTTTTAAGACCAGAATGTGATGCTCTCTTGGCCCATGATGCACAAGAGACTGGAGCTATTTAGTTCAGAGAGAACCCAAATAACACGGCACATGATAGAGAATGGATCAATACACAGTACAGAATGAAAGGTACAGAGAAGGGAAACTCGGTTCTGCTGGAGAACAAGGGGGCATCAATGAAATGGTGCACAATTAATCTGTGGAACTCACTGCCACTAGGTGTCATCGTGGTCAAAAGCATAGCAGGGTTGAGAAAAGGATTAGACATTTATCTGGGTAATGGGAGAACATTTAGTTACATTACATAGAACACAGACATGTATATTTTCCATCTGACACAAACCCTCATGCCTCAGGATACAAACCAAGCCCTAATGTATGGGTGTTAAGAAGAGACTTCCCTTATGGGCAAGTTCTTTCTCACTAGAGGGCTTCCTGCACCTTCCTCTGAAGGTGGCTGGTAGCAAACACTTGAGATAGGATTCTGGGCTAGACATATCCCTGGTTTGATCCTATATGATAATGCAGCAATGCCTGTGCTTCTAAATGAAAACTGTGGGTAGGCAGAGACAATAAGTGGCTGCTGGAAACCCAGCACAGAATAGATATTCCATCCTCCTCCATCCCCACGTTCAGCAGTAGGGAAGGGCTGTAGCTGCTAGCAGATGGCTAGCTGCAGCTCCCCGGAGTCATGCTGGGAGATGTGATGGGTCCACTCTACTTGGGCACCACTGCCTTGGAAGAGCATTTAACTGCAGAGAGGATCCTTTGGAGGCCTGTCTTCCCCCCAAGGAAATGTATCCATGAGGAATGACAGAGGCTCGCTCTCTTTTTCATTTCCAAGCAGAGACTCACCACCGCTGCCTTGACGTGACTGATCCTGACAGTCTCTCAGTAACACACCAGCTGTGTTTGGCATCTTTGATTATTCTAATGATGGGTGAATTCACTGCTTGAGAAGTGAGAGACCAACAGACCAGGACAGACACAGGCACAGTCTGGGTCAGGGCTAGGCAGGCTTCCTCTCAGCTAGCTAAGACTATGCATCAATACTGTAACATCTCCTGTTAGTCCTGACATGGGTCACATGCCAACGTGCCTCCACCATCCACATCCTAGCCCGGGCACTCCGCACAGCTCTCCCAATGCAACTGAACCCTGATCCTCAACATCCCTCTACTATTCCAGCTTTGAATCCTCTAATGGCTCTGCCATAGCACCTCCTGGCTACTCCAGTCCTGAGGCCCACAACCCCTCCCCGCCCACAGCTCTGCTCCTCAATCCAAACCTGCAACAGTCCTGATATTTCTTCCCCAAGACACTCTTGAATTACCAATAAGTTCCCATGGTGGTTGGCGAGCTCTGTGAATAGGGACCTGCCTGAGACCCATCAAGCTCACTTCCACATCTGACCAAATTATAACTGGACTCTAGGTCCCCGGCAGCAAAAGGCACTAACCCCACTGTTACACTGAACCACTACTTCTGATCTGCGACGCTACAGAACGCAGCACAAGTACACCCAGACCCAGCTCCGTGCCAGCCACGCCAGCTCATCTGTATGGCATGGTTTACCTCGCTCCCCTAAAATCTGAGCTACAATTCCATTTGATTTGACCTCTCCCCAAACACATACGGGCACCAGGGACCTTGCTCCACCAATCTGATTAACCAGGGAAGCATTCAGACATTACACCAATGGCACCAGTAGAACACTTCCTAGATAGAAGGCACACACTGAGCTCATGGGAGGTTTTGTTTCAGTTCATTTCTCCAGTCCTTTTCCTGGGGAATCCATCATCCTTGCACCAACCAAGGCAGACATTTCTGAGCCATTCCTGCCACCAAGAGAGCCCCCAGTCTACCACTGAAAAGTCTGTCTTTCTGGCAGTACGGCTCTATAAATATTTAAGATACAAAGCCAGTATCCTTACTAGGAAATCTCTGGGTTATACTGCTGAGAAAGAGTCTCAGGTTATGGAGTGACACTCGCTGCCCTTCCTACATCACAAAAGAGATCCCAGATTAGAGAATATGGCAGCTCAAAGAGAAGCCATTGACAGGCAAGAAACTCCTTTCCCTGTGACAAGCCGGTTCCCAGCAATCCGACCCTCTGACTGAAATATAGGGAAGGAATATGAGCAAGTCAGGAAGAAAACAGGTCTTCTTTAGGGATGGGCAGGGGGAAGAATGATCAGTCTCACCCCAAGCCTCTGTCTTATTTCTAGGAGAAATCCAAGTCTTCATCGACGGCTTTAAAAGAGGGGTGGGCAAACACTTTTTGGCCCGAGGGCCACATCTGGGTATGGAAATTGTACGGTGGGCCATGAATGCTCACGAAATTGGGGGTTGGGTGCGGGAGGGGATGAGGGCTCTGTCTGGGGGTGCGAGCTCTGGGGTGCAGGAGGGTGGGACTGAGGGGTTTGGAGGGTGGGAGGGGGATCAGACCTGGGGTGCGGGAGGAGATCAGAGGTGCAGGCTCCAGGCAGCGCTTACCTCAAGCAGCTCCCGGGAGCAGCGGCATGTCCCTCCTCTGGCTCCTATGCGGAGGCACGGCCAGGCGTCTCTGCACGCTGCTCCGTCCGCAGGCACTGCCCCTGCAGTTCCCATTGGCCCGGTTTGCTGGCCAATAGGAGCTGCAGGGGTGGCACCTGGGGCAGGGTGCGGAGAGGAGCCGCATAGAGCAACCCCCTGACCCTGTTCCCCAGCAGGAGCTCAAGGGCCAGAATAAAACATCTGAAGAGCCGGATGTGGCCCCTGGGCTGTAGTTTGCCCACCCCTGCTCTAAAATGTTTGATTCCCTCCCACTGTCCTGTTGTTTCCTGCTCTCCAGCATTTCCGGGTGAGAAGGAAGCAGCATGTGTCAGAAAAGCATGAAAAGAAGTTCCTTGAAACACTTCTGGCCTGTACTAAACCCTACAGCTAATAACTTCCTCCAACTTTTCCACAGCATGGACCAGACTTCACTGGGGAGCCTGACTCAAATGCACCCTCCTCTCCCCCTGCTCATCCCATACAAGCCATCTGGCATCCCCAGCCATGGCTTCAGAATGTCAGGAAAGGAGGGAAATCTATTTTTAGCTGCAATAAGTGCTTTTGAAAAATCATGCCACTTCCATTTGCTCTTCATTCCCACCCCCATCTTCTCTGTTCCCCTTTCCTCCCCTTAGTGCCCCTGCCAGTACATCTCCGCTGCCTGGCCCCCTTCTGCTCAACACAGATTCTCTGTCCTGGTCAGCTCTAAATGACGCCATGGCTAGGTATGGGGGCAGGAGCCCACATGCACTCAGACAAGCACTTATCAAGTCCTAGCAGCAAGCTTGACGTTTCATGTATGAAGACAACCACACAGCATCCGATGCGAGGCTCTTCCAGGGGCTCAGCTACAAACTGCGGGGCTAAGTCACAGAGTGGCACAGGGAGCAGGAGGTGGGGTAAGACTCTGTTGGTAGAGGTGATTTCTGAAGGGCTTTGTGGAAGACAGGATATATGTTTTGACAAGGGGCCTGAAGGAAGCAGTTGTTCCAAATGTAGGGGACAGCATGGAAGAAGGCACCAAGAGGAGATGGGTAGAGGTAACAAAGGGCTCAGATCAGAGGGATGCTCAGGCTCCAGGAGGTAGGAGGAGGAAGTGAGAGTAGAGATGCCAGGAGAGATGGATATGTCGACATGCAGACAGTGAGTGGATGAGCACAGTCTGTGCAGTCTAAGTATAGCAGGAGCTCACTACAGACACTAGTCTCCAAGCCTTCACCTTTCTCTGCCCAGCGGTTGCCATAACCCAAAGCAGCCCGGCTGTCAATGCAGAGAGACAGAATCCCCTGCAGCTCTCCACGCCTCCTAGATGAAGCAGCTGGTCCAACACCCACCAAATCCTCTAGCTACACAGCTGATCCGAAAGGCCAAAGCAATGATCAAGACTTGTTGACTATTATCAGACAGAGTATAGCTCACAACCATGCAGTGTCGGAAAGACAAGAGTAGGAAAGGTCCCCCTGAACTGGGTGAATTACTATACAATTTTCCTGTTTCCTACAACAGATGGGAAATCTTCCGTACCAAAGGAGAAAACACAGAGATCGTTGGGAGTCCAAGTAAACAATACTGGGAACAAAGGTGTGGATTTACAAAGCATGCGACCCATCTCCTAATAAAGACTCTATCAGCTCTTTACCTTCCACACTCCTAAAAGAAAAAATCTAGCCTTAAAAGGGACTTCCCTATCATCCTGCAGTGAATGTACCAAGAGTGATGCTGTTGGAACTGAAGTCTGAAAGGTCTAATGCGTAAACTCAAATGAGAAAGGGCTGCTGGGACTTGGGTTATATATAATGCATGTAGTTTAAAGAGGGAATTCTTGATTTTGACAGAGTGGTCAGTTAAGATGGTTTGTGTGGAGGGGTTTGGGAGGGTGTTCCAGGGAGAGGGCTAAAAATAGGACAGTCACCAAGCTTTGGAGGAGGGTTGGGTATTTAACAAAAACATTACTGGTTGCTAAGTACTCAGAACTCACAAGCTTTTACAAAAGCTACAACGAAACAAGTTTTGGTATATTACGGTGTTTGCTGGACTTATTTCCCACTGGCCACTGCTACTGCTTAGCATAAGTGCTTTGAAAATGAGACACCAAGGTGTTAAGTGAGACAGTGGCAATCCTAGGATTAGAGTGATAGAGACCAGTCTTCTAGTACTGTGCTCAGGTTGCTTGGATGATGCTGTTTGTCTTTTCAGATTACAGTACATGGAGCTTGGAATGACAGAATCTAAGCTCAAGTCTGTATATCTGAGCAGAGCCAATATTGAACAGAACAGTGTCCAGAGTCCATGCCTGCTTGTGCTCTAAAGGGACAGGTAACGAGTTAACAACAAAAGAGATTCCTAGATTCCAAGGCCAGAACAGAAAGGGAGCCCTATGAAGTGCATGCAACATTCTAAGCACTCGCCCATCCTCCTACCCCCTCATTGTTCCTCGCCATCATTCATTGCATTAGGATGCTCAGATACTATGTTGTTAGGTACCAGTACTGAACCCTAAGGGAGACGGATGGCTGAACTGAGACTGACACTCCCTGGGGTAGGTTAAGTTCCTTTGGGAACTGCAGACACAGGCTTACATTTTCAGGAGGAATTAGTGATCTTGAGTGCCCCTGTTTTGGGGTGCTCAACCTGAGACATCATGAAACATCTGATTTCCAGAAAGTGCTAAGCACCCTGTCCCCCTCAGAAACCAGTCCCCTTTAATATGTCTCAATTTGAACACCCAAAAACACTCTTACACAAGGGGCAGGGCCCATTGTTTTCTGGGACTTTGCTACAGTGGAATCAGGTCCCAGTAGCCTCATTACCTCTCTCCACCTGAGTGTAAAATGAGACCCTAGAATCCCCAGTTTATAGTAGCATGAGACAGGAAGAGGCCACCAGAGTCTCTGCTGAGACACACTCTATAGCAGATGGCTTGTGATGGCAGAACATACAGCGCTTGGTGCAGAAATGGGCCTAAAGGTGGTAGAGGACTCTACAGACTAACAACAAGGAATTGCATCCCCTGCTTGTGCCTGTAATTTAAAGGAAGGTGCAAGACCATGTATAGAGCCTCTCAGAAAGGAAGTGGATTAAAGCTATTGACTCTGATCCCTTGAGCCTCCCCGGTCTGGGCCCTGCCAGTCTCAGATACAAACTGTTCCTACAGTGGAGAGCATCTGGGAGACACACAAACAGTCCCCCAGCTCTAGGGGACTTGAGGCGTGGCTTCTCACTGATCTGTCCAGCCAGTCTGACTACCCCTACTGCATGCTGCAAGGTGCATCTATTTATGAAGGCTTTTGTGCAAGGCATGGAGTCTGAGCAAGTTTGGTTTCCCTTACTCAGAGGAAAGTCCCTTGGGGCTGGCCGTCTCACTCTCAACTATTGGATATGTTAGTCCCTGGGCCCAGATGCATAGACCTAAGATAGATGCATTTCTAACAGATCAGAATAAATATTTCTCCTGAAATCAGCAGCACTGTACGAGGTTCCCATCTACTGCTTTACCTTGATGGGTGGTTTCCTTGTGATGTGAGAGACTAGAAAGTTCATGGCAATATCCTCACAGTTGATGTATTCGTCTACCATGTCACGGATGGCTTGTGGCATCACGTAAGAATACAGGTAGGCGTAGTACTGAAACAAACAAACAAACATTCAACAGTAACACAGACCCAAAACAGCTAGTGACATACTAACTATGGGCCTGACCCGAAGCCCACTGAAGTCAATGGAAAGGCTCCCCAGAACAATGCTGGGGGTAGCATTTATCTCAAAAGAGAAGTTCTGCTCCATTCACTCACGGAGTAGCCGCAAAGCCACCCCATGGCTGCCATTACAGACCTGCAGCTCCTGGAGCCCATTCTATTGCAATCTGGACATACATGGCCACCTCAAATCTTGCTGGCCGGTCTACACAATGTTTCTGCTGCATCTTGGTCCGTCCCAGCAAGGGATGATGGCACAGGATGAGCCTTTTAGCCCCTCATTGTCCCAAAAGGATACAAATAGTCTCTTTGTTCTCCATTGTCTTCCCCAGACAGGGAGGAAGGAAGAAGGCTCTGAACACCTAATGGAGCTCTCTGCATCTGGCCTCAAACTCTCCTATTTTTACAACAGAAGCCTCGGATACAAATCAACTTAACCATCACCCTTCTACCTTTTGAACCCGCTTCAGGATTCTTTTATATCTGGTAACCACAGGAGCCAGAGTGTCGGTGGTGACCCTATTACCCCTCGCCACACTCAGGATGCATAAAATTAGATCCCAAAATAGGGTTGCTGCCAATTTTAGCTGTTCTTCACTGGGCGAACCTGGGGCTGTGATCTCCAAGCTGCCTGAGGAATTTGGAATCCAAAGTCCCATTAAAACCAATGAGATTTGGTAGCTTTTAACCTTATTTTTTTCATTAGTGAAATGTCTTGTGGCTCCATTGCAAAGGGTGCTAAGTATGCAGGTTTGTAAGCTATTGCTGTTGGTGTCACAGCACTGAGCAGTGTCACTCCTCAGGTTCCTAAGGACTGGGAACAACAACCCAGGACTGGGCATCTGACCCCAGACTCGTGTATGGCAGGGCAGTGCACTAACAAATTACTAAGCCAAACCAGAGAAGATTCGAACACTTTGATGGCTGGCGTCACAGCACCTAAGAGAATTGCTGCAACTGAATCAGCCACATGCCCAGTATCTCTCCCTCAGCTCAGAGCCATTCTATGCAGCTTTCCTCAAATAAGCTGCATCTCCCGGGACATGGATATTAACCTTTCCTCAGCAGCGTTTCAGTTTGCGGTGATTAATGAAGCTTATGTTGAGAATCAGAGATGCAAGAGAGAAGGAATGGTCAATTCTGGCACTAGTTTCTTTAGTAGAAAACTCAGGCTACTCTGGAAAGGAAAAGCAAAGCTGAGAGCTGGCCAAGGAGAATGGAGACTGGGTTCTCCCTGACCACTTGCTCTTACCTTATGAAAGAAGGCAGCACCAGTCAGCACCATGGACAGTTCACAAGAGTAGTTTGAGTTATAGAGCCAGGATTGATGGGGGATGTCCCACGCATGGTATCGCCCAGGGAATCCAACAATGCGGTCCCTTGCCTCTCTCCAGACTCTGCAAATGTAAAGAGAGAAACTTCAGTGGGGCAAGATCACATCATGCTCAAACTGTGAAAAGAATCACACAACTCACAACTGTAGTGTGGCTCTACCTAATAATGAAGATATGAATGGTCAGCCAAGGATCCCCAGGCCGTAAAACAACCCCAAGAAACAGGCACTTGGCAAAACCCTGGCCTCTCTGCAGTTAATGGCAAAACTCCAGTTAGGCCAGGAGTTAACCCATTATCCACATTTTACAGATTCAAAAACGGATGCATCCAGCGGTTAAGGGTGGAATTTTCAAGGACAAGCAGCATCAGTCTAACCCTGCTTCCATTGGAGTCTATGGGAGTTTTAGCACAGGCTGCAGTGTAATGCTGAGTGCTTTTTGGAAATCCCATCCTAAGAAACATGCCTGAGATCACATAATAGGGCTGTAAACAGAATGCCGAGGCTCCTGGCTCCCAGATTCAGCTCTAAATGCTACAGAAACTCTGGTGATACATTACACAGAGCAAACTCCACAGACAGGGGCTCTGGCTAAAATTCCTTTTGCCCCAAGGATCTGAAAGTGCTTTGCAAAGAACATCTAACACATAACAGTACTGGCTGTACTATGAGCTCATTCAAAACTGATCTTTCAAATCACATACATCTCTACCTTGATATAACGCTGTCCTCGGGAGCCAAAAAATCTTACCGCGTTATAGGTGAAACCACGTTATATCGAACTTGCTTTGATCCCCCAGAATGTGCAGCCTCGCCCCCCGGAGCACTGCTTTACCGCATTATGTCCAAATTCGTGTTATATTGGATCACGTTATATCGGGGTAGAGATGTACAAGTTTACCATCATCCAACCAACTTTTCCAAGCTCAGTCACGGACGCTTTCCAGTACCAGCAGTACTGGTACTTACAAGCTTCTCAGTCCAGCCCTTTCCAATCAGGGTAAGAGGCTGGTTTGGTTTGATTTTCCATATGGAAAATATTTTTTCCACCTCGCCTAACTTGTAAATGACTCCAGGGGATTTTCCACAGACTTCAAAAAACAACAACAACAACAACAACCTCTCTAAGTATCTTCTGGACAAGAGAAAGAACGGAAAACGAAAAGCCAAATGAAATGTACAGAAAGTTATGAGCAAGGAAAAGCCGGTTATAACAGAAATGCATTTGTTTGCTACTAAGCCCCCACCATAACATAGATCACTCACGTCAAGATGTTTTATCAACCCAGGATGAAAAATTAAATAAAATCAACATTTCAGCTACTTTTGTTCCTAAATGTTTTCCCCTGAGAGAGGCAGGGTGACGTATGTGTGGTTGCAGCACAGGGCTGAGAGTCTAGATATCCCGGCTCTGCTACAGACCCCTCTGTGTGAACTTTAAAGGGTCACCCCATGTCTCAGCCTTCTCATCTGTCAAGTGAGGGTAACGCTGACCTCTTTCCAGGGGGCTGGGGGAGGCTAAAGTCACTGGTGTTTGTAAAAATACCAGGATATTAGCAGGTGGGAAGTGCTGCACCACAGCTAAGTATTATTATTTATCAGCACAGAAACTGGAGCTTTGCCAACTTCCCCCAAGCTGTGCAGGAATGTGCATAACAGCTTGGCAGGATCTGCTCTCCACTCCTCCCCTCTGCCCAGGTGGTTCTCTTCACACCCCCTTTCTCCCTTGCACAGTCACATAAGAGGGGTCATGTGTGAGCGCTATGTGATTAAATGGTGACGGTCACATATGAGAAAGCAAGAACTTAGTTAGTATTCCATTCTCATTTGAACCTCTCTCCCTCCCAGCAGGAATCTCTCTGGATTATTGGAAAACTGTCAGGAATAATTAAGAAAAACATCAGCGTGCAATGTCTAACCTGGGAAATAAACCTGGCTTTATGTTGCAGGGCTGCTTGGCTCTTTTTAGGTCATTTGATCTTGTCTAGTTAATGGTTAGTGTCTAAATTACATATTTCAAACTGGAACTTGGTGCCTCTTGTCTAAGTAGAACGTGTCTCTGTTGAATGCAGAAAGGGGCTTTCACTTCATCCTAGGAGCACAGTACGGCCACACGTGTTCATTTTCTTCTGCTGTGTATTGTACAAGTGTTCCCACCCCCGCAATATTCCCCTGCCAGGATGGGAGTTTCAGAGATCACTGCTGAAGGGCAATAGCAGATGTGCTAACAGAGACACTGCCAAAGCCTCCTGGACATTCGTTACCTTTACCAGTACAGTAAGGGGCAAAGATGCTTTAATTGTAAACACTGCTAATTAAATTAATGGAAATCCAATATAACCTGGTAAGGAAAACATGAATAATTAAAGCTGTCAGCACCTTCCTGGTCAGAAACCTTCCACCAGGCAGTTACTTTTGCAGGTTTTTTATTAATCCAACATGACTTAGTTTTTAATAGTTGGATCAGGAACTATTCATGCCCTTATTAACTTATTCCAACTTCTCTACTTCTGCATTACTAGGGTGCTTTTCCCCCAAGCAGGAGTCAAGCCCTGGAAATCAAGGATTCTTTGGCTTTAGACAACTGTCTAACATTTATTCCTCTAAGGGGTTCACTGGAGCACAGTTGCTTAGCTTATTACATACACACAATTGCCGTTTGCGTGCTCCCTGCTGAACACTCTGTGGAGGAAGGCGCAGGCCTTAGCCCTAAGAGTTTATAATCTGTGGTATCCATTGTGGTTTAGATACATAGTACAATTCTTGGGCACTGGTTACAAGCAATGATCTCTTTTACTTTCAGCGCACACTCGCTCTCTGGTGGATTAACACCGGCAGTCTTTGCAGGAGATGTGTGTTTTTAGGAGGGATGGGAACTATAACACCATGAATTTACAGAGCAATTTTCATTCAAGGCTCTCAAGCATTAGTCAACAAGGCTTTAATGAGGTACTGCTGTAAGGCAGATAAGCTTCGTTCCTGTTTTACAGCTAGGAAAAAGGAGACATGGTGAGGGAAGTGAGTTATCTAAGATCACCCAGCAGGTCAGTGGCAGACTTTGGAATAGAACCCAAGGACAGAGCCCTCAAACCTGGCCCAAACCCACTAGGATCGGACTACAACTGTTGGGTCTGGGAAAGCAACCGGACCTTTGCGAGCTCACTCTCATCCCCACATCCCTGGGATTAGTGTGGCAATGACTGCGTGATGCCCCATTCCTGCCAGCCACCGCCACCTTGCTTCACTGCAGAGTGAGTGTGCCGAGGAGTCAGCGCGCCTCTCTCGCCAGAGCACAGCAGGGGGCAGTGGACGGCAGAAGCAAGGCTTGCAGCCACTGCCGAGCCAAGCCCAGGGCAGCAGGAAGAGAGCCAAGCCCACCCCGGGTAGGAAGCAGCGGTGCTGACTCGGGTTGGGGGTCAGGGCTGGTTGGAAAATGACTCGACCCTTTCAGGTTCAGGTCAGCTGGGCTTGAGTTTGGTTGGGGCCTAAAAATTAGGCTCAAACAGACCTCTACCCAGGAGTCCTGGGTCTCAATCCCCGGCTTTAATCACTCTCAGGTTTCACCCCCCAAAGCGACCCTTCTAGGATTCCTGGCATGTTGCCCTTTTACCTGTCTCCTAATCACCAGGCCAACACACCCTAGTGACTCCTTCCCCCTCTTCCGCTAGCTGACTGAGCGCTTGGATTAATGAAGAGAGGCCGCTCCCCAGCCTGCAACCCCTATTGGCCAGAGGAACCAAGAACCAAGCGAGGGACACAAGCTTGCATAGCAGCATCATTAGCCTTCTGTGCCAGCCCCCGCCCTGGAATACACTTCTTGGCAAGTCTTTACGAGTTCTTTAGCTGTACAAGTTGAAGGAGCAGCCCCGGAGCCTCCCACGATGACAGCTCAGACTCAATTAGAACCTGCTTCCACAGCCGCTCTGACAGCCAGATTCCATCAGCGGATGGAACAAAGATTGGCCTCGCTCCCTCTCCCCAGGCCCCCAGATCACTACTTCACCCCAGGCACCTGCCTCTGCAAACAGGAAACCCTCTCCAAGTGCAGAGCGGATGGAAGTTTAGATGCTGAAGCAGGAGAGGGACAGGGACAATAACAACAAGCAGCAGATGACAGGATGTTCTGTGAAAGTTAATACAGCCAATGTGCCAGAGGCAGAAGAGATCTGCGGGGCGACGCTGGCAGGGGAGAGGTTCAGGAGGACTGCCGGCAGTGCTTGGTAGGGAAGAACGCGTTCCCTGAGTCAGGGCAATATGTAAAACTGACAATTCCACCACCACTGACAGCAGCACAAACAAGGTGATGTCACTCCCACCACCCCCATGCTTCTTCAGGCTTTCATAATTGAAGTTGCCATCCTTCTGCACCCGGAGGATAATCCATTCAATTGACTGCATAGGCCCAGCTTTCCCATCAGGACTTGCATGGAAGCCAGTCCCAGAGGGACTGCCCATCTTTATGCTGCCACCCCCTACAGACCAAATTAGATAGGTGCAGCTAATGTCAACAGTAGACACATCCACACCAGTGTTCCCTCTAATTTTTCCCACCTATCCGGAATGAATTTTGTTATGTGCACCAATATGGAGGTGATGTGTGACACACCACCTTCACATTGGTGCACATGACAAAATTCATGCCGAGGGGTTCGGAGTGTGGGAAGGGGCACAGGGCTGAGGGGTTTGGGGTGCAGCAGGTTGCTCCAGGGCTACGGCAGGGACAGAGGACTCCCTCCAGCAGCACCTGGGCTGGGTTGGGTGGGGAGAGGTGCCTCTCCCCACTGTGGCAGCTCCAGCGCTGGGGCTGTGGGATAGACGCCCGACCTCCGGCTGCAGCAAGTCCAAGGCTGGATTTGGGCCGGGAGAGGGGTACCCTAACCCTGGCTGCGGCAGGTCAGGACCGCCCCTCCCCCGACCATGGCAGGTCCGGGCCGGACGGGTTCCCTGAGCGCCTGTACAGTGCTAAATAGGCTGCTGCGTGGCCGTGCAGCTTACAGGAAACTTAGCCCCACATGTACCCACACTTGGAGAGGCTAACCTCTAAGCATGGGACGGGGAGCTTAAATCCCTTGGTCCATTCAATTCGGGAACTCTGCTGACTTTGTCAATGAGGGGGACAATTTGAGGGGGTGTATGAGAGATGTGAACACCTTGGAACAGGAGAGACCATCAACTCATTTCACAAAGGCTGGTGAACAACCATCAGTTTGCACTAGTTTTTGTCACTTCCCACCTGAGCTGGATTTGACCCCGCAGCATAGGAGCAAAAGTCTATCTACCCTGTTATCAACCCCTGAGCCACCCAAATGGAAACTCTTTTGTCACAGTCAAGAACCTTAAACTTAACTCATTCAGGCATATTAAGGCCGTTATTTAAAAATATTTTAATTTAGGGGTTTTGGTCAGGTCTAAATGCTTAATAGGTTATAACAGTAATGATGGTAGGGCCGGTAGCACCAGATGTTTTTAAGGCTACCCAACACTTCCCATTATAATACCCTGTTTTCAGTTGCTTATAACTTTGTCAAACTATTTGGGCTGAAACTTTCCTCCAGAATAGTTTAGCCATTTCTGAGAACAGGACTAGAGAAAAATATGTTGTTTTGTCCATGTTAAAAAACTGTGGTGACCTTTTCTTGTGGAAAAAGCAGTATGTGATCATGTAAATACAGTAATTGCACAGGCAACCTTAATTGTGGCATTTCCTGACATGTGTGTGCTTGACTTTGTAACCCTATTAAAGTTCCCTTAACAGTATTTTCCTGTCTATACAGACTTTGTATTTATAGCACTTTTCAGTCAGGGATCTCCAAGCACTTCATGATTAGTCATTAAGCCCACAGCATCCCTCTGAGATACGGAAATATGACTGTCTCTGTATTAGAGATGGGGAAACTGTCCTCAAAAAGGTGATGCCTAACATTTTGAAATGAGAGTGCCTGATTTTCCAAAGCACTGAACAATTGCAATGCCCACTGAAAGCAATGAGAGCTGCAGGTGCTCAGCATTTCTGAAAATTAGGCCCATTATTTAGGTGTTATAAATGAATTTTAAGTGTCTAGCTTTAGGCACCCAAGTTTCAAAACTCTGGTCGAAGTGATCAAGGAAATCAGTAGCAGAGGCACGAATAAAATCATACCTCTCCTGACTCCAATTCCTGGCTTTAACCACGCTTCAGAGTGTGGATCTGAATGGATCAGGGCTTGATTGTATACAGCCCAGTCCCCAAGACCCCAACCAACCACACATGCACAGACTGTTCGCCACTCACCGGAACCCAAACATGATCTCGTCATGGCGAAGGTGGGCGTCATCGTCGATAGACAGAATGGCCTCTGTCTCAATCTCATCCCATGGCAGGAACCTGTTGTTCAGACTGTTCTTTTCTGTGCGGACAACCTAACAAACACACAACAATTATAGCTAGGCGCTCACCAGACTGACGTAACATAGCTTTAGAGACGGACAAGCCACTCCAGCAGTGGTAGTTATGAGGCCATGTTTCTATACTGCTGTTCGGCCGCAGTGCCTCACTAAAGAAAAAATGGTTTCTGCTCCCACACTGAATTCAGTGAATTCCAGCTCCTTGAATTACAGATTCCAACCTGTCTCACTTGGCCACCGGAGTTTCTCCACATCAAGGGGCACATCAGTAAATCTGATTAATTCCCCTGAAGTCAGATGGACCCAATTTACACCAGTTGAGGTTATACTGAGCCCAACATTTTACTCATTGTTTCCTGTCAATTTCCTGATCATCTATAAAAGTAACAGAATGACTGAAATTAGAGACGAGAAAAAGGTCTGGGAGGACAGCTCGGCTATACTCTGGCCAGTGAAGGACTGAGCTTGCAATATATTTTCCAATGCTTTGTCCAGTCGGATCTTAAACATACTGTGGGATGAAGCATCCATCACTTCCCTGTAAGAGGATCAAATCCAATACATCTCATTTTCAGGAAGTTTCTTCACATATTCATCTTAAAATTTCCCTTTCTTATATTTATCCCATTACTCCTAGCCACACACCCCTGAAGCCATATTAAATTCCTCCCGCTTCCTGGTTGATTACACTTTCAAATATGACCCCGCCTCCAAGTCTCTTCGTTATTCACCCCTAGCCTAGTCAAGCTATACCTAATTCAGTTCTTTTAGATCCTTCCTCCCCGATAAATCTCTCCAGCCCTTTAATCATTTCTGTTGCTCTCCTCTAAACGATCTCCCTAGGCTTTTTTTTTTAAAAAAAAAGTCTGCAACCTGATGAAAAGAATACAACATTGTAGCAATCACACTCCATTAAATAAGATTACATCTGATCATACAAAAAAAGAACACACTCAAACCATTAACAGTAGAAAGTATTTGTATCAGGGATCTGGGTGACAGCTGGTGTGATTAAAGTCCCATGTAAAGCCAGTGTTAGTGCTCTCTTTTGTCAATAGTGACTGGAAAAAAAATAGAATGTTCAATAGGAATGCATTAAAATATTTCATGAAGGATCCATCAAAAGCACAAACAAATTATTGCAGAGAGTGAACAAATTATGCAACTATAAGCTGGAGTGTATCATGGCCACAGCTGAGCAGGCAACGTTCACACAATTACTTCACATCAGAGAATACCAACCACAGACAGACACACAATACGGGAAGACGGATTTTTTCCAAGGTGGAGAAGTGACAAAATGATGATAGTATTGGTGTTTATTTCAGTCCTAGCTAAACTGATACAACAGATGAGATCACCAAACAGTCTTCTATCAGGGGACTACATCAGATGGCAGTTTCCTATACGATCACATTCGAAGTGGGTCTGGAGGAAGATAGTGGTTTTAGACTAAGCCAGCAAGGGTGTTCCAAGCATAGGGAGCAGCATGGAAGAAATGCACAGTTGGGTGTTCGAGGATGGCATGGTCACTGATGCAGTGGCTTGGTACGAGAAAAGAGCTGATAAGCAGGAGAGGCGGGCGGTGAAGGGCTTAGGGTTTGAACATGATGCAGTGGAAACAAGGAGCTGATGGAAGATTGCAAAAGGGGGCTGACATGGTCATAACAAAGGACCAGCAGGATAAGTGTACTGGGCGTCAGCAGGAGGCTGCCATAGTCACAATGGGAGACTATAAGAACCTTGAGAAGAGTTTGAGCTGTGTGGTCTGGAACAAAAAGGGCAATCCTAGAAATGTTACTGAGGAAGAAGTGGTAGTGGCCTGGGTGTGCAGGGCAAGAGAGGGGGTGGAGTCAAGGATGACCCCTGGGTATGGCTCTGGGTGACAGGAAGGATTGAAACATTTCCTTTGCAGCATCACTGACTGTCCCTGTAACTGTCCTGAGCAAACAAATCTGCTGCTGCTCCACGAGGAGAAGGGTCCAGCTCGCTCTCCTCTCCCTTAGCTGGGTTGGCTCTGCAGGCAGGAACAAAAATGTATTTTAGTCACAGGAGTAAGATGACGTGACTCTGCACATGCACAAGATACCACTTGAACAGAGTCACTTCTCAGAGGAGAGCCAGCACTTGAGGCCGACAGGATGACAGGAGCAAGCGGATGTTTCAGGATGGGTCACCTAATTGCGTCGGAGCCCTTACTTTAATGGAATTTGGCACGAAGGACTGCAGACACCGGAAGAGACTCGACAAAATTACATGCAGAGAAAAGCCTGAGCTATGCAGTCAGTCATTCAGAAGAATCAGATACCCGAGGGAGAGGAGCGGCTGCAGAGAAAAACCACCATTCTGTCTGTTTAATTGAGAGCTATTAACTCCCATCTCCAGCCCTGTTATAATTTATCATCCGATGTATTATTGCATTTACAGGGTCACAACTTTATTATGTGAATGCTAAATGCCTCAGTAAGCTTCCTTTCTTCTCCATGCTGCAGACTCCTTCTTCCTGTTTGCATTCTAACAGCTTTGTCTGCCTTGCACACTAGTTCGCAATGGATTGCTAAAGACTTAAGTCAGTGTCAGGATTGAGCAGCTATTGGGCTGGAGAGGAGGTTTCACACTTTTTAACAATGGCGAGAGCCCCTCCAGTAAATTGCAGCCTTGTATTCAGCTGGGAGCTATTCATCATTCCATATGTCTATTCAACAATACAAAATGAGTTTCATTCCCTAATGTTGTGCGGCATTTTTGCAACATGCATCATTTCCCCATATCATATCTCATAGGAAAATCCTGGCCATCGGTGACTTCTTAAAGAATATTTTCTTCCTCTCTGCAACTCTTCACTTGCATCAACTGTGTCTAACTAACTAACAACTCTGCCAATATAATTTTGGTGGGGAGGAGAATGCACTGACACACTGTCTCTCCCACATACAATGGAATTTATTATCATTATAAAGCCTGATCCCTTCAAGCCTACAGAAGACTTTTCATTGACTTTAATGGGAATTAGATTGAGACGACAGTGAAACACTCTTTAAATCTCTATAGCATCATGACTGTGTTAGGTATTTTACGGACACGGTCTTTGTTCCGAGGAGCTTACAAGCTAAGTAGGCAATGGACAGATGAAGGAAAAAGGGAGGAAGAGCAGCATGAAGCAGAGAGAGAGAGAGAGAGATTTCTTCTCCTTTCCATAAGTAAGCAATGGGTGGAACTTCATACTTATCAGACCTACTAACCAGAGGCTGATGTGAAAGACAAAGGCCCCAGATGAGGATCCAAGAGCATCCTGGTAAAAATCTCAACACCCTTCCTCTTCCCAGTAGCTGGAAGGTGGAAGGGCTGAACTTCTGGCCAGGGCATTGTTCCAGGACCTCACTGACAGGGCCTTTACCAAATGCAGCCACATCCTTCCATTGCTTGGAAGGTGGGCATACATTAGATCTAGATTTCATAGTATCCTCAATGTTAAAGGCTGTTCCGATCTGGGGGTTTTGTTCCACTCAGCATCAAGGCAGGGGCAAGATGCAAAGTTTTTATCCAGATATTCTGTTCCCCAAAGTGTGAAGCTGTTGGGATCCGGGGGTTCCAAAGAATTTTTAAAACATGTTTGAATTTATAAGCTAGCAATTCCTTCCACGAGGCTTCAGCTCTCAGGGAGAGCATTGTGTATGCTCGAAAGCTTGTCTCTCTCACTAACAGAAGGTGGTCCAGTAAAAGATATTACATCACCTGCCTTGTCTCTCTAATATCCTGAGACCAACATGGCTACACCACCACTGCACATTTGCAAGAAGGCAGAGTTCAGATTGCACATTCAAGCTTAAACCTTTACATTTCCTAATTTTCAAGTATTTAACTGTTCAAACAACATTGCATTAACAACACTTTTGCATTTAATACAGGTTGTACATATTGTTTATGATGAGGCAAAAGTTTTTATTTGGGAGTGTTTAAGATGCACGCAGCTTGTGAATCAAAACATTCTAAGGAAACGACCTGCACTGTTTATTGATTCAGCTGTTCTCCTGTAAACTTACTGAACAAAGTAACACAAATATCGCCAACTGAGAAATTGAAATGAATCCTGCTGAACGTATCTGAGATTGGTAGCTTCAGTAGGATAAACAGATTAGCTTTAGTGCACTCCACTTAAATCAGAGTTCTCAACCCACGGCCGGTGGGCCACATGTGCCCCAATTAGCACACAGCTGCAGCCCGGCTGTGTGCTAGAGGCTGCCAGGCCGCATGGCGGGGGCGGCGTTCCCAGCTTCCTGGCCCCCTACCCAGGGCTCCACTCCTGGCCCTGCTCTGTGGAAGGGTCTCTGGGCGGGAGGTGCTGGGCATGGGGGATGGGGGAGGCAGGGAGCCAGGACACCTGGGTTCTCTACCGAGGTCAGGAAGGGGAGTGGTGTCCAG
Organism: Chelonoidis abingdonii; assembly: GCF_003597395.2. Classification (NCBI taxonomy): domain Eukaryota; kingdom Metazoa; phylum Chordata; order Testudines; family Testudinidae; genus Chelonoidis; species Chelonoidis abingdonii. Next base: position 7,788,479 of record NC_133771.1, on the reverse strand, counting down.
TGAGTTGGAGCTGGAGCAGGGAGGGAAGAGAGGAGGGACACATGTGGCGAGGGGTGGGGGGGGATGAGGGTCCAGGTAACACAATGATAGATAGGTTGAGAATCACTGATTTAAACTCTGGTTCCAGTTACAGTAAAAGGCTGCTGCCAGGGGAAAAGACGGTTACTCACCTTTGTAACTGTTGTTCTTTGAGATGTGTTGCTCATATCCATTCCAGTTGGGTGTGTGCGCCGCATGCACACTCGTTGGAAGATTTTTACCCTAGCAACACCCAGTGGGTCGGCTGGGCGCCCCCTGGAGTGGTGCCGCTATGGTGCCGGATATATACCCCTGCCAGCCCATCCGCCCCTCAGTTCCTTCTTGCCGGCTACTCCGACAGTGGGGAAGGAGGGCGGGTGTGGAATGGATTTGAGCAACACATCTTGAAGAACAACAGTTACAAAGGTGAGTAACCGTCTTTTCTTCTTCGAGTGCTTGCTCGTATCCATTCCAGTTAGGTGATTCCCAAGCCTTACCTAGGCGGTGGGGTCGAAGCGAGACATTGCAGAACGTAAGACCGCTGAGCCAAAGGCTGCATCGTCTCTGGACTGCTGGACCAATGCGTAGTGTGATGCAAAGGTGCGGATGGAAGACCAGGTAGCTGCGTGACATATTTCCTGGACGGGAACATGGGCCAGGAAAGCGGCAGATGAGGCTTGAGCCCGAGTAGAATGGGCAGTGAGACGGCCACTCGGAATGCGAGCCAAGTCATAGCATGTCCAGATACAGGATGTCACCCAAGATGAAATCCATTGGGAAGAGATTGGCATGCCCTTCATGCGCTCTGCGACAGCTACAAAGAGCTGAGGCGAATGTCGGAAGGGTTTGGTCCTCTCGATATAAAAGGCGAGAGCCCTGCGGACATCCAGAGTATGCAGCTGTTGTTCTCGACGCAATGAGTGCAGCTTTGGGAAAAAGACTGGTAGAAAGATGTCTTGATTAACGTGGAAGGCAGAGACCACCTTAGGAGGGAATGCCGGGTGTGGTCGCAGCTGTACCTTGTCCTTGTGGAATAGCATATACGGGGGATCCACAATCAAAGCTCGAAGTTCCGAGACTCACCTAGCCGAGGTGATAGCGATGAGGAAGGCTGTCTTCCAGGACAGGTAAAGCAGCGAACACATGGCTAAAGGCTCAAAGGGGGGGACCCATGAGCCTAGCTAATACGAGGTTTAGATCCCAGGTAGGGGTTGGGCGCTTGACCTGAGGATAGAGCCGCTCCAAGCCTTTGACGAACCTGGAAACCATGGGATGAGAAAAGATTGAACTGCCAGTTTCCCCAGGATGGAAGGTGGAAATACTGCAAGAAGCACTCTTATAGAAGAGATCGCCAGGTTCTGCTCCTTGAGGGACCATAAATAGTCCAAGATAATGGGGACCAATACACCTTCGGGGATAAAGTCATGCTGGGCGCACCAGTGGGAGAAGCGCTTCCACTTGGCGAGATATGTCGTCCGTGTGGAAGGTTCTCTGTTTCCCAGCAGCACCTGTTGCGCTGAGGTGGAACAATGGAACTCAGATTGGCTCAATCAGACAGCAGTCATGCTGTCAGATGAAGGGACTGCAGGTCCAGGTGGTGAAGCCTGCCAAAGTCCTGCATTATGAGATCCGGGCAGAGTGGCAGGGGGATAGGGTCTGCCAGAGAGAGGTCGAGCAGTCGGGTGTACCAGTGCTGTCTCGGCCATGCCGGAGTGATCAGTATTAGTTGGGCTCTGTCCCTGCGGAGCTTGAGTAGAACTCTGTGGACGAAAGGAAAAGGTGGGAAGGCATAAAATAGGTGACCTTTCCACGGAATTAGGAACGCGTCCGAGATGGAGCCCGGGGAGCGACCTTGTAGAGAGCACAACACCTGGCATTTACTGTTCTCTTGGGAGGCAAAGAGGTCTATGTGGGGAAAGCCCCACTTCCGGAATACAGAATGGAGAATGTCCAGATGGACGGACCACTCGTGAGACAGAAAAGATCTGCTCAGTTGATCTGTGAGAGTGTTCCGGACTCCTGGGAGAAAGCAGGCTATGAGGTCTACTGAGTGGGCTATGCAGAAGTCCCATAGTTGAATTGCCTCCAGACAAAGGGGGGAGGATCGTGTCTTTCCCTGTTTGTTTATATAATACAAGGCCGTTGTGTTGTCTGTGAACACTGTAACACAATGGCCCTGTAGATGACGCTGGAACGCTTGGCATGCCAGTCAGACCGCTCTCAGTTCTCGGACATTTATGTGTAACGCCAACTCCTGAGATGACCAAAGGGCTTGAGTGTGAAGGTGCCCTAGGTGAGCACCCCGGCCGAGAGATGACACGTCCGTTGTTAGGGACGCGGAGGGCTGCGGTGGATGGAACGGCAGACCTGCACACACCAGGGATGGCGTCAGCCACCAGTCGAGGGAGCCTAGAATGCTCGGTGGAATTGTGAGTATAATGTCTATGGCGTCTCTGCCTGGACGATAGGCTGAGGCGAGCCAAGTTTGAAGAGGACGCATGCGTAGTCTGGCGTGCTTTGTGACAAATGCGCATGCAGCCATGTGACAGAGGAGGCCAAGGCAAGTGCAGGCAGAGGTTGTCAGGAAACTTTGAAGTCTTTGTACAAGGGAGACTATAGCCTGAAAGTGAGGTAGAGGCAAACTGGCCGTTGCAAGATTGGAGTCCAGCGTGGTCCCGATGAACTCTATTCTCTGCGTAGGCACCAGAGTGGATTTTTCCAAATTGATTATCAGGCCTAGACGCGTGAATAGGTCCTTGATGACGCTCACATGACTGGTGACTTGTGCCTCGGAGGTCCCTCGAATAAGCCAGTTGTCGAGGTATGGGACGACATGTATTCGACAACGACGGAGGGAAGCGGCGACTACTGCCATACACTTCGTGAATACCCGAGGGGCCGAGGAGAGGCCAAAGGGAAGGACCATAAACTGATAATGTTGATGATTCACCACAAAGTGTAGATACCGTCTGTGCGGGGGGTAAATTGCAATGTGGAAATATGCGTCCTTCATGTCGAGAGCGGCGTACCAATCTCTGGGATCCAGGGAAGGAATGATGGTTCCCAGGGATAACATGCGGAACTTGAACGTTTTCATGAATTTGTTCAGTCCTCGCAGGTCTAGAATAGGCCAGAGGCCCCCTTTTGCCTTGGGGATTAGGAAATATCGGGAATAGAACCCCTTGCCCCTTAATTCCTCTGGTACCTCCCCTATAGCTCCGATTATAAGAAGCCTACGAATCTTCTGCAGGAGGAGTTGCTTGTGAGAGGGGTCCCTGAAGAGGGATGAGGAGGGGGGTTGGGAGGGAGGGGGTGAAAGAAACTGAAGATGGTATCCAAGCTCCACCGTGCGTAGGACCCAAAGGTCTGAGGTTAATTGGGACCATGCAGGGAGGAACAGGGAAAGGCGGTTGTAGAACTGAAAAGGATCCTGGGAGACAATTGGTTCACTGCTCTCGGGCGCACCCTCAAAAGTTTGATTTGGGTCCCGCTGTTGGCTTAGTGGGACCGGAATTGTTACCCCCTTGAGGTCCAGACTGACGTCTGCGGTTGGTACGACCTCGCCTTCTGGTAAAGTCTTGCCTTGGCCTAGGCGGGTGTAAGGGCGCTGAGGTTGGGAGCGGAACGATCGTCTTTGAGTCTGTGGCATATGCATTCCGAGCGAACGCATAATTACACGATTGTCTTTTAGACGTTGTAGCCTAGGGTCCGTCTTCTGTGAGAATAGGCCCTGGCCATCAAATGGTAAGTCTTGTATAGTATGCTGACGTTCAGGTGGCAGGCCTGACACTTGCAGCCATGATATACATCGCACGGCAATTCCAGAGGCGACCGTTCTAGCTACCGAAACGGCAGCATCCAGTGAGGCCTGTAGGGTAGTCCGCACAACTCTCTTTCCCTCTTCCAGGAGTGCTGTAAATTCCTGGCGGGAGTCCTGCGGGACCAGCTCTGTAAACTTCCCTACCACCTCCCAGGTGTTGTAGTTGGACCTACTGAGGAGAGCTTGTTGGTTCGCTACCCTGAGGTGGAGGCCTCCTGCGGAATAGATTTTTTGTCCCAACAAATCCATTCGCCTAGCCTCCCTTGATTTAGGTGCAGGGGCTTGCTGGCCATGGTGCTCCCATTCATTGACGGACTGTATGACTGTACAACCAATGAACAGGGAGGGGGTGCACATATAGGTACTCATACCCTTTGGAGGGCACCATGTATTTCCATTTGACCCCTCTGGCTGTGGGCGGGATGAATGCTGGGGATTGCCAGATGGTGTCTGCCCTAGCCTGGATCGAACGAATGAAGGGGAGGGCCACCCTAGTTGGTGCCTCCGCCGACAATATACTTATTACCAGGTCTTCCACCTCTGGAACTTCCTCTACTGGCAAGTTGATATTCTGGGCGACACGCCGCAGAAGGTACTGGTGTGACCTGAGGTTGATCGGAGATGGGCCCGATGATGACGTCCCTGCTACTGCTTCATCCGGAGAAGAGGAGGATGAAGGCCCGGGGCCGAGTGGGTTCTGTACTGACTCTTGATCCTGTGGGACCTCCAGAGCCGGAAGATCGTGTGGGTCTGGTGCGTGGGCAGGAGCTTCCTCCGTACCAGCCAGGGGAGGTCTGCTAACAGTGGCCTCTGGCACGCGGTGTTCTGAGGGACCGGAGTGTGATGGTACAGCGGGTTCACCTTGGGCTTGGTGATAAGCCCAAGGTGTTCAAAAGGACCACTGATGAGGTCCATGGTCCGGGCCATGGGTTCCTTGGGCGATCCTGCTGTGAGTATCCAAATCCCCATAGGAAGCACTGTCCGCATGGGATGAGACGGATGGATGACGAGAAGGCCACGGAGGAGCTGAGACCATTTGGGGAAGGTCTCTGCGTCCATTCGATCTGTCTCCATGAGGCACTGGAGAACGGTACCGGGAGTTGTACCGGTGCCGGGAGTGAGACCAGCACCTGCGACCGGCACGGTGCTGGGAGGTCGACCGGTGCCTTGAATCCCCGTGTCGAGATCGGCTGCGAGAGGTATGGTGCCACGAGGATGGTCTCATCAGGGCGGGCTTGCCTAATGATTGAACAACCCGCACCGGTGGTGCCGGGGGTTGAGGCAGCTTGGGCTCCGTCAGGGCAATCAACTCCCGTGCCATGGAGAACGTCTCCAGCGTGGAGGGCACGATAAGCTCAACCCCGGCGTGTGCCGGGGAGCTGGTAGGCACCGGACTCAACGGCTCTTGCAAGACCGGAATCAACGGTGCAGAAGACATCGGTGCCGCGGCAGTTGACGGTGCCGGGCAGTCCGACTTAGTTATGCTCTCTGACTGCGGCGTAGATACAGGAGCCGCAGGAGTCTTATGCTTCTTGCTCCTTGGGGAGAGAGAGCGGTGCCGGGCAGGAGCTTGGACCGGTGATGGTTGGTGTCGTGGAGGCTTCACTGTACCCATGCGCTCCAGTGTGGAAGAGGCACTTGTCCCTGGTGCTGCAGACGGTGCAGAAGATGGAGGAGTTAGAACTGGGGCTTGAAAGCCTTGCAGATGCGGCACTTATCTGCGAGGTGGGATTCGCCCAAGCACTTGAGACAGGAGTCGTGAGGGTCTCCTGTGGGCATCGGCCTATGACAGGCCGAGCACGATTTGAAGCCCGGTGAACCAGGCATGGGCCCCGGTACCGGGTGAGGGGAAGGGGCTAATCCCCGATCCCCCTCAACTATATACAATAACTACTACCAAGAACTAATAAAACTAGAAAACTAACTAGAAATATAGAATATAGAACTATATAAACAATAGCGATTAGAAACGAGCGACTAGCTAGGGAGGTGGAGATCAGCTAAGCCGTGCTCCACTGTTCCCACGACCAACACAGGCGGTAAGAAGGAACTGAGGGGCGGATGGGCCTGCAGGGATATATATATGCGGCACCATAGCGGCGCCACTCCAGGGGGCGCCCTGCCGGCCCACCAAGTGTTGCTAGGGTAAAAATCTCCGACGAACGTGCACGCGGCGCACGCACACCTAACTGGAATTGATATGAGCAAGCACTCAAAGAAGAATGGGGGGCTCAGAGAACTGGTAGAGCAATATAAACACCTTCTAGGCCACCAGTTCAAATCCAGCTGAAGCTGGACATAATTTAAACTCATTTACCCAGATCCCTTGCCTTCAATGGAACTGTCCTGGGGGGAGAGATAGCTCAGTGGTTTGAGCATTAGCCTGCTAAACCCAGGGTTGTGAGTTCAATCCTTGAGGGGGCCATTTATGGATCTGGGGCAAAAATCTGTCTGGGGATTGGTCCTGCTTTGAGCAGGGGGTTGGACTAGATGACCTCCTGAGGTCCCTTCCAGCCCTGATATTCTATTCTATCTATGAGGATCTAGCCTATTACCCATTCAGTGGCTTGTGTGAAACACAAGTGGGTAAATCCATTGCCTAGTGACTAAGCATCTGCATCACTGATGCACCATAGTAGCTGGAACCCTTGTGGGCAGCCTACAAGGTCCACAACGAATGCCATGGAGTTTGCCCCTCTGGAAACAGGCATGATTGGCCATGTGGGGAAGCTGGCGCTGCTGCTGCCCGTGCTAAACCTGTTCTGTAATTAAACAAAGGACTTCAGTCTGCAGAGCTGATAGCCTTGCATTTCCACCAGTCTACCTTAGAGCAAAGGCAACACTGCGTAGTAAGCTTTTTTACAATCGCTCCTTCAAAGTATGTTCCTAGAAGATGAATTAAAAAAATATCCCCCTCTCTCTCCAGTCATCTTGCATTTTCAGATGCTAAACCTCAATTTTCCCTACAATTTCAAGGGATCTGAAGTAAACTTGGTAATTTGTGTTTAGACAGGCACAGCCAATGCTGGTAGATCTAAAATGAGACCTACCAGTTCTCTTGACATGCGGACACATGAATGGTGCAGCCAGGCACAGCAGAACGATGGTGCCACATGCATTCACCCAAGATCCCAAATTAAACCTGCACCTGGAGTCGTTTCCTGTGGGTCGCCTGCCTGACAAGCTGCCATTTAACAGCACTGCAGTCCTTGATTTCGGGGGCAGAGGGATCTCACATTATGAGGAGGAGAAGGGGGGTTTTAGGGGTAGACTTTGCTCACTGGGTTTGATAGAGCATAGAAAGTTATTAAACCCCCAGCGATAAGAAAAGCAATACAAAAAATCAACAGAGACACTCACTAGCTCTGGAGCTAGGGTGACGAGATGTCCTGATTTTATAGGGACAGTCCCGATTTTTGGGTCTTTTTCTTATATAGGCTCCTATTACCCCCCACCCTCCTGTCCCGATTTTTCACATTTGCTATCTGGTCACCCCCAGCTGGAGCTGCCTAATCCTAGTGGCTGGGTTGCGCTTGTAGACAGTCCCTAGAGCAGTACTGGAACTTGGACGCATTCTTGGCAGTTCCACTCTCTGGTCTTCCAGCGCCTGAGCTCACTGGCCTTGCACGGGGCAGCACAAAAGTTGTTTTTAAGCCAAGTTTACCTTGACCTTGGACTAAGATGCTTCCCATCTCCTGACATCTGTTGTGATGGTTGACGGGGTCAGCTATTACTACTATACTGGCAATACTAGTTTTGACTTTGAATTTATACATTGCATCTATGGGTTGGGGAAACGGACACATCATATATTGCTAGATGGAAAAATAAAACCTTGGAGAAAGCTAAAGGTATCTTGGGGGAAACATTTCTCCTCCAGCTCAAGTGACTAATCTGATCCAAAATGTTGTCTTTTGATTCAGTGACATTTTTTTTTTTAACATAAAAAACTCGTCCCTGAATCAAATACTATCTCCTGAAAGGTTTTTACATTCCAAAGGGACTGTAAAAAGAACCCACTGAATTTGTCAGGCATGAAATGGACATTACCGGTATAAATGTACTCTGTAGATTATCAGACCTAATGAAAAAAGAGAAGTTGTTACACCAGCAAAGTAAAAAGTCAATGTCATCTAAGGGAGAGACCTTAAGTGAGATTTAGCAATTCTTCCTGGCTTAGTCACAAAGCTCAAATAAAATTAAATGCCACTTTGCCCTTCTAGATCACCATCCACCAGGGGATCCCAAATATTAATTATGTAATCCCATTCTGGGGTTCATGTGGATGGGTTAATAGAGAGGGCAGCCAGATAGAATGGTGCCTGGATGTCTTTATAAATATACTGACAGACAAAGATGGACGGGATGTTACAGCTGAACAAACATCATGAAGATCTGCAAAGTTCATAGATTCATGAAGTTTAAGGCCAGAAAGGCCCATTAAATCATCTAGTCTGATCTTCTGTATCTCACACATCGTTCAGTTTCACACATATTGAGCCCAACAACATGCGTTTGGCTAAAGCATCTCTTCCAGAAAGGCAACCAGTCTTGATCTGAAGACATCAAGAAATGGGAAATCCACCACATCCCTGGGTACTTTGTTCCAATGGTTAGTCACCCTCACTGTTAAAAATCTGTACCTAATTTCTAATTTGTCTGGCTTCAGCTTCCAGCCATTGATTCCTGTTCTGCCATTCTCTGCTAGATTAATGAGTCTTTTAGTATCCAGTATCTTCGCCCCACAAAGGTATGTATGCAGTATATTTAAGGTTATGTTTTAGTCATTGGTATTTTTAGTAAAAGTCATGGACAGGTCATGGGCAGTAAACAAAAATTCACAGCCCATGACCTGTCCGTGACTTGTATTATATACCCCTGACTAAAACTTGAGTGCTTGGAGAGGTGGTGGGGAGGGAGGGAGACGGGCACTGTGGATGCTCTGATGGGAGGGCGGCATGGGACCCCCACAGGTACTGGAGAGGGGGCGACGTGTGGCCCAGGAACTCCGCTGCTGCTGGGGGTGGGAGGGTGGGGGCTGGCAGGCTCCCTACCCAGCTCCGCGCAGCTCCTGAAAGCCCCTAGGCAGAGGCGTGGGAAGTGGGGCTCCATGCGCTACCCCCACTCCAAGCGCCCACTCTGCAGCTCCTATTGGCCAGGAACTGCATCCAATGGGAGCTGAGCGGGCGGCACCCCTGGGCGGAGGCAGTAAATGGAGCCACCTAGTTGCACTGCCACCTAGGAGCCACACATGCCGGCCACTTCCGGGGAGGCCTCCCGAGGTAAGCGCCGCCCAGAGCTCTCACCCCCACCCCCAGCACTCCAACCTTCTGCCCAAGCCCTGAATCCCCTCCCACACCTAAACTTCTGCTGCCGCTGGGGGAGAAGAGTGCAGTGGCCGGAGACTGCCCCAGCACCGGCTGGTGCGGCTGGCCCTGGGGCCAACCCAGCTGCACCTGCCTCTGCAGAAGTCCCAGAGGTCCCGGAATCCGTGACCTCCGTGACATATTCACAGTCTTAAGTATAATCAAGTCACCTCTCAGTCTTCTGTTTGAAAACCTAAACAGATCGAGCTCTTTAAGTCTTTCACTGTAAGGCATTTTCTCCTGCCCTCAAATCATTTTTGTGGCTCTTTTCTGCATCTTCTCCAATCTATCGACAGTTAAACACAAAGTCACATGAGATCACAGCAAAGACCCTCATCCAACAACCCACTTAAGTCCATGAAACCAATGGGGCTACTCACTTGCTTAACATTAAGCTTGTGCTGAAGCACTTGGCTGGATTGTGCCCAAAGAACGTGGGCTTTGTGACAACACAATGGTTCAGTAGACTGCGACCTGTTATCTAGGGAGGGTTGAGATAAGGGGGTCATGCAGTTACCCAGTGAGTGAAAAGAGAGATGAATGTGAGTTCAACAGAAGGCCAACCCCCAATAGCAACTGCTATATACCAAACAATTATCAAAGCACATGCACTGTTCTCACTATCAGTATGCAAAATGGAAAAAACATACTATATGGGTATGAAATTCTGCCTGACTTTTGACTTTTAGCTGCCTTTTCCATTATTTTTGTCCTTCTTCTAAGAATTTCCCTGTAATCTGCTGCTTGCAGCTTTAGTCATAAGCCATTTAGAAAAACAGTCTTTGTATTTGGCTTTTAACATCTTTGCTGCCAGTTAAATTAACCAGGGCAGTGTCCGATTGAAATCCCGGCAAACCCTGGCTCCAAACTCTTAATCTGACACAAACATTTTGCAAACTCAGTGGATGAATGCGGTTCTTGACAGACAACTAGTTACGATGTGTCAAACTGCTGAGACGCACATTACAAGTTTCTGATCTTTTCAATGGCCAGCAGTCAGGACATGTACTTCACTCCACAACACACAAACTCACAATGCTAAACAAACTATTTTAATAATATGAATTTGCTTTTTCTGTTGTTCACGGATGTGTTAGCCAAATGGATCTTTATAAGCGTGCACAGATGTGGCAAAGTGAAGTTAGGAATCTAGGATTGTCTAGCTATAACTCCAAATAAACCAATGCCAATCTAAATCCATGAACATCATTGCCCTGGTGCAATTCTTCCATTGCAGTAGTGAGGTTTGACACTTGGGCTTTAAATGAAGTGTCAGGTATAATTTGATGGTGAAAACATGAAGAGTGCTGTGCCCTTGGTGAGATCCTGACAGCTCAGCACAGTGTGCTGCACTGGTTTGCTGCCAAAGAGCAAACTCTACGAGACACTGGGAGCTTCACCACTGAGCCCTTGTCTACATTATGGGGGGGAAAAGCGTGTTCCTACCACACGCTAGCTAACGCATGGTAAGCAACACATGGGACAAGCCTAGTGAAGACAAGGTAACTGTAGTTCTCATACGCGTTAACAGACTGAGGTAAACCCATGGCTCCCCCCTAGCTAACACATGGTAAGAAAACAAAACTTGTTTTTTCCTAGTCTGGGAGCACTCAGAGAAAGAATGTGTTAAACGAGTAAGTGTTCTAATCAGTGGTTCTTCTCACTTTATGATAAACTGGAGAGCAAGGGACAGACACGTTCCCCAATAGCAGTTAACTAAAAACTCCATTGCAGTTTCAGTTTGTATATGGTATTTTTCCTTTCCTAAAGTGTTAGGTAGCATTACACAGCTGCTGCTTTCCCCATCAGCAGACACAGCATTTCAGTGGTGGGTGAAATGATCCTCTGGTATAGGTTTAAGTGTGATTTCTGGGAAGAAAGGTGCTATTATAAACATCCGTTTCTGATTATTTATGGTCTTCTGAAAGACCCCATCACTGAAGTGAAGCCTGCACCATTGCCATTTTACAGATGCAGAGGTGAAGCAAGTTGTCCAAAGGTCACATAGCAAGTTAGTAGCAAAGTTAGGAAGACAACATTTATCTTATGACTCCCATGAACTAGCTACTAGATAATGCTTCAAACTCTGTCCTTGCCCTAGCCTACAACTGGTGACTTCCAAGGTCTATTTGCAGCACCTATCGAAAGACATATTGAATCTAGGTGGCTATGCGTTAACGAGCACACGCATGCAAACAGCATTAATCACATCTGGTTATACTGTGTCTGCCCCTACCACCTGCTTGCTATGAAAGTGATGTGTTATAGCAGACTGACACTCCTTTTCCTGTAACTCCAGCTGGGGATGCGCATTACTATGACAGCAGCTAGTCCCAAGGAACAGTGGCATCTTTGAGGCTTTGCAAGTCTTCAGGAGAAGACCTTCAGAACTAGTGTGCACCAAGCAGGAGAAAAATGAGTAGAAACAATGGACTGTCACAAGTGGGCAGCCTGCAAAGTTCCCAAGCTTGGACTGTACCATGATGAGTTTTGAAGAGGTCAAAAGAGGATGGATCAACATGGAAGCTATCAGCTTTTCATTAGGTTTTCCCCAAGCTCAAAGTTTTGGAGATGGAACTTCTTCAACAGATCTCTGGATACACACAGAGTTTGATGAATCACAAAAGACGAGCAAGAGCTGTGTTAACAGGCAAAATTCCTTTATGATCAGATCTCGCTACCCTACCTTCTACTACTCTCTACTACTTTCTCTTGACAACCCTACCCCCAAATAACTTCCTCTCAAACCAACACTTTACTCATGTAGCTCTGGTTCCACAGCTTTCAGAGCAAACTTTACTAGACCAAAGCCTTATCTACACCTCAATTACAGTCATCAAGACAGCTTCAGCAGCACAAAGCCCTAGTGCAGACAGGCAATACCATGTTTTGTGCCGCTTACTTTGGTTTCTAGTGCTTACCGCAGCTTTGTCTTCATATGCTGGGGGTTGCAAGATACAGTTATGCCAGCAGCCACCAAAGGAACAGATTCCCAGGAATACATGTACCATAGAAATCCTTTCACAACCCAAATTGTTGATGATTTCACAGGTTATAAGCAGGGGCCTATAAAGTTCATGGCCCATTTTGGTCAATTTCGCAGTCCTAGGATTTTAAAAATAATAAATTTCATGATTTCAGCTATTTAAATCTGAAATTTCACAGTGCTGTAATTATAGGGGGTCCTGACCCAAAAAGGAGTTGGGGGCAGGGTCACAAAAGGTATTCGGGGGAGGGGTTGCAGCACTGCTACCCTTACTTCTTTGTTGCTGCTGGTGGTGGCACTGTGTTCAGAGCTGGGCAGCTGGAGAGCAGCAGCTGCTGGCCAGAAGCCCAGCTCTGAAGGCAGAGCTGCTGCTAGCAGCAGTGCAGAAATAAGGATGGCATGACATGGTATTATTCGCACCCTTAATTCTGTGCTGCTGCTGGCGGGGTGCTGCCTTCAGAGCTTGGCATCCGGCCAACAGATGCTGCTCTCCTGCCACCCAGCTCTGAAGGCAGCAGTGCATAAGCAAGGGGTAGCAATACCACAAGACCCCTAAAATAACCTTGTGAATGCCCCTGCAATTTCCTTTTGGGTCAGTACCCCCAATTTGAGAAATGCTGATCTCCCCCATGAAATCTGTACAACATAGGGTAAAAGCACACAAAAGACCAGACTTCACTAGGGGAGATCAGATTTCATGGTCCATGATGCATTTTTCATAGCCATGAATTTGGTAGGGTCTTAGTTATAAGACCAGAAGAGACCACTGTGTTAAACTAGTCTGACCTCCTGCAAAACACAGGCCATAGAACTTCCCTGAATTAATTGAACTAAAGCATATTGTTTAGTAAAACATCCAATCCTGATTCTTGTTAGACCATCGCAATCCTTGTTAAATTGCTCCAATGGTTAACTATCCTCACTGTTAAAAATCTGCATCCTATTTTTAATATGAATTTGTCTAGGAAGACTGGAGGCTTTTGTAAAAGAACTGTTCTAGGAATTATTTTGGGGAAGTTCTCTGGCCTGTGTTATACAGGGGGTCAGATAGATGGTCCCTTCCGGCCTTGTAACCTATGAATCTATCTTCAGCTTCCAGCCTTTGAATCTTGTTATATACCTTAAGCTACTAGACTGAAGAGCCCTCTATTATTGGTTTCTGTTCTCCACTTACTTTTAGACTGTGATCAAGACACCCTTTAACCTTCTCTTTGATAACGTAAATAGATTGAGCTCCTTGAACCTTTCACTATAAGGCAACATGCAAATCATGCGGTTGATGCCATGAAGGCAGGCTTCTTTTAGAGATACTCTGCTCTCTGTTTTTGAGAACAATGCCCTTGGTCACTGGCTTTTAATCTTTGATAATAGTTCCTGGACAAACCCAGATAACCTACAAAAGCCTTGCAAAATCATCTCCACTACAGCTGGCCCAAGCCCAAAATCTACTCGCCCTTCCTTACTGAAAACTGTGCTAATGAAAGAAAGAATGATGCTCACTTACCGCTCCAAAATTAACAACAAAGTTGCTGCCATAAGGTGAGCACAATTTTGCAAGGCTGCTCCTTATTGCCAAAAAACCCGAACCTCTAATCCGCTTCAGAGTGAGGTCCACCCAGCCCCCATTGGCCAAGATTTGGGTCTGGCTTGGGCACTGCAGCATTGAAAAGCAGATTCAGCTCATCAGTTCAATCTACAGTTCTATAATCTATACAAGAAGAGACAGCCCCATAAATCAGAACATGGAAGGTTCTGCCGCATCTTACCTGTACACGCTGATCTATCAAGTATAACTATACACATTTTTCAGGGGAGGGAGAGCAGTGCACCCTGCTTCACCCTTGCAACCATATTCTGGCCCCAATTCAGACAAGCACTTGGGTACATGCTTCATGGAAGTGCTTAGGTTCCACTGACTTCTATAGGATTTAAGTACATGCCTAAACATTCTTCTGAATTAGGGTTTCTCTGAGCAATTGGACCCCATCCCGCACATGGCGCTTCACAGAATTTATGGCTCCAGGTCTGACACACGACATTCTGAAACTGAAGCACAAATTCAGCCTTGTTACAAAGTTATTATTGTGTGTAAGGTTATACCTTGTCCTAATACCGTGAAGAGAAACAACAGATCTAAAGCTTGCATATTGCTTTATTATGGCCAGCGGGGGGCTGCTGCACAGACCAGACAGATATTACATAACTGGATGAGGTAGGGGCACACTGTACCCTACCAGTAGAGGAAATGATACAGACAGAGGGAAGTTTTGATAGTTCCTAATGGGGTACTCACCATTCAATGGTAAATTGCAGCCCTTCAGTTTGATATTTTCCATATCACACAGATACTTCATTTAATACTGTAATGAACACTTACTATGGATGCTGCCAACTCTGGAATATTTAAGATGAGTTTATTTATTTTCAACAGGAGTTAATGTTCTCTTTACTATTTATTAATGCATAGGGCAGGCTGACAGGTACTAGAACTGGGAGGAGGAAGATGGGAAATTCAACTGGAATTCAGCTCTCTTTTAAAGCATGGATTGGAAAAGGCTTTTGTTGTGGGGTGCTCACCATTTCGCTGCTATCCAGGTCAGGATTAAAGTAACTGCCAAACCAAGAGGTCACTGGGAAACAGACACAGCTGTGATGGTGTCCCCCAGATTAGCTTTGCTCTCCAAAACACACTATCTCATAGATGGAGTCCAAGCCTTTTTATTCCATACGCTGCACAAGCAGTGGAAAACCCACAGAAGCAGGGAGATCTACAGCTACTATAGCCAGGTTCTTCTGTGCATATGATCTTTAAGTGCCAGGATCACTCTTCATTTATCAGTATTAGCTGAATTCCAGCATGTGGGGATATGTCTACACTGCAGTTGGGCGTGAGACGGCCAGCCTGGGTAGACAGAGACACACTAGTTCTGCTCAAGCTAGTTCACCAAAAATAGCACTGTGGACGTCTGTGGCCCGGGCCAGCCACCTGACTACGAGCACACCCAAGCCTTTGGGTCCATGCTCAGGGGGCTAACCCATGCCGCTGCCCGTGCCACAATGTCCACACTGCTATTTTTAGTGCGCTGGCCTGAGCTGAGCTAGTACACATCTGTCTTCCTGGGTGGAGAGGCTCACTCCCAGCTGCAATGTAGACATTCCCCTAGGGTATGTCTACACTGCAATCAGACACCTGTGGCTGGCCCAAACCTCATGGGGTTTGGGTTTAGGGGCTGTTTAACTGCTGTGTAGCCTTGCAGGCTTGGGCTGCAGCTGGGATCCTCCCACCTCGCTCCTAGAGCCCGGATGCAGCCCTAGCCTGAATCAGCGAGCATGGGCCAGCTGCAGGTTTTTAACTGCAGGGTAGACATATCCTAAGAGACCTCAACCTACTTCAGGGCCCCACTGGACCAAGTACTGCACACACACAGGACAGGGACAGTTTCTTAACAGCTTTCATACTAACAAGATAAGACAAAGGGCAGAAGAAAAGCAGCAGCCCTGCCCCCATTGTAGAGATAGGGGCACGTGTACACTGCAAGTGAAGGAGTGATTGTGGCATGGGTAGGCACACCTTCGCTAGCTTTAGTCTAGCTAGCATGGGTAGTAACAGTAGCAAAGACATGGCGGCATGGACTTCAGCATGATCTAGAAATCCGAGTACGTACCCAGGGTCCCCGGCAGGCTTGTATCTGGCCAGCTGACCTGAATACAATCCCATGCCACCACATCTTCACTACTATTGTTACCCGTGCCAGCTACATTAAAGCTAGCACAGGTATGTCTACCCATGTTACAGTGAAAACATACCTGCTGTCACCTGCCCATGGCCATGCAAGAAGTCTGTGCCAGGGCTCACAGCTGATCCCTGGTCTCCTGAGTCCCAGTCCAGTGCCTTCACATAAGGGCATTCAAAATCAGCACTGCATTTGATTTTTTCCAATCTCCCAGTAACTCTCCACTGTTCTTTAGCATGAACCTGCTACATGTCAATTCTCACACATAAATCTATTTTTCTTTTGCATGGGTCCTCACCTGCTTTCCTTACTTGCCTTGAAACAGATCACTGCCTAGAACACGGGACTACTTTCCAAGTTATTTATCTGCAACATCCCCACCCCTTTTTCACTTCTCCTGAGTCACCATCCAGGCTGCAGCCTGTTGGGCTATTGGCCAGTCTGCACTAGCAACTTCCTTTTTAGAGTGCTCTTCTCCACCAACCGCCATCTAAGCGGCATCTTAAAAGCCTTCTCTATTTGCCACCAGGCATGCAAGTATTTTGGTAGCTTGTCATTGACAGCAGGTCCTGCATATGCAATGCAGTGTATTGGCCTGGACAAGTTTTCCTTTCATTTTGGAATATGGGTACCACATCTGCTTTCCTACAGCACTCTGGTTGTCATTAGATTTTTCAAAAGTAATTTTTAGTGGCAGAGTAAATTTGTTAGCTAATTCCCTAGGCGGTCTGTCCAGTTAGGCATTTATATCATGCTCATCTCTCTGGAATCTGGGCCCCCTGACTTGTACATGTTCAGACTGTCAGAGTACTCCCTTACCTGCTTAACAACAGCTACTTTCAGCAAGTCTTCATGCTTTTTCTATATTTTCCTTATTGAACACAGAGTTGAGGATCACCATTATCCAACTTCTCATTTATTAATAGAGCTATGTGTCTCCTGGTGCTTCCTTTTCCCCTGGGAATATTTATAAAAGCTCTTCTCATGCTCTGGAACCATTATGGCTAGAATTAACTTTTTTTGCTGTGCTCAGTCATCTCCAACCCAGACCTATTTCTAAAGATTTGAATTAACAGGATTAGTGGATTATTTTAGCAGTGCACCTCCCAAGGTCTGAAGGAGAGTTTTATTGACACTGTAGTTAGTTAATAAAGATAATCAGAAATAGTATCTACTGCATATGAATTGGCAAAACAGATGTATTTCAGAAATCCGTATAATTAAATAATGTAACATAAACCCCCCATAAATTATCCCCCAATGAAATCAACTCCACACAAGATGACACTAGTGAGAAACCCTTAGTCTGATATTGTGTCTATGCTCATGATGTGTGTAAACACTCATGCTGCCTTTAAACTACCCTACCAGTATCAGTGGGTTGCCAGTCTTAAAGATGAGAGAACAGCTTGCAAGAGAAATAAAAACGATTACTCCTCATTTCCATATGGATGCAGCTGTTGAACATCTCTAAAGAAACAGGAAGGAGGGGAGGAATCCAACATGTTTAATTTTAAATTAAAGTGGCTAATGGTTTGTGCCTCTCCCCCCAACACACATTGTTCAGGAATTTCATTACAGTGGCTGCCTGATTATATTTACTTTACCATTCTTTGGCTTCTCAGGACAACTTCAGGATGACGTTTTGCCACTGACTTCTTAGGTCTTCCAGTTCCAATGACTTCCAAATGGGACCTGTACTCCTAAATCCCTGTCGCAGAGTGGCTGGCCCCTGTAGGTGGAAGCAGTGCCCAGTCTGCCTGTGATGACCCACTTTACAAGGAACAAGCCCCTCTGTGATGAAGCAGTGCCCTCAAGCATTCACAACTTGGGAAAGCGAAGGTCACAGCCTTGAGCAAGAGGTTTGTGCCTTACCACTCGGTAGTGTCTTTTAAAGTAGCTCCTCCAGAGTAGACTGAGCCCTGACTCCCTTTCAAGGCACCAGCTACCCAGTGACAATGCCACTAGCATTTCTGACAACCTTCCCTACAGTCTACTGTACTGGATGAGTCTCTTCCATAGTTACGCCTTCAGCGAGCACCTATTATGGTGTTGAGTGACATTAAACCCAATAAAGTGCATGGTTACCAATCATTATAGGTGAACAGCCTGCCTTAAAAATGATGCCCACCTTGAACAATCCATCTAAGGAGGGGAGATTGCACAGGGTAGGGTTTGGGTAACAGCACGAGAAATTTTTCACATCTAGGTCCCTAGTTTGGAGGTCAGCAACTTCCAAGGCATTAACTTCTGAGGGCCACATGGTGAAGCAGGCGAAACAAGTTGGTGCTGTGTATCAAGCTGCTAGCAGACACATGTCCGCATCACAAATCCACCACCACACCGGGAACCTTGGCTTGTAGTCTTGCTATTCAGAGACTGAATAGTGAACTACCCTCTCAGCCTTAGAGGCAGTCCCTTCAGGTCACAGTGGAGGTGCTATCACAAGCAGCCTAAACTTCCATCACTAGGGTGTGTGTGAATATCTGTGGAAATGGAGCTACAGACACACACAGATATTCATATCCCTCATTAAGGGTCTGAGTAACCAGAAACATTCACTCTTATACAGTGGGTCTGTGGCTGTTTGCTGATGCAATGGAAGTATTTTGATACTGCTGTTACCAGATGTTGACTTAAGCTGTAATGCTCCAGGTATCTCATTGTTCACCACTCCTCTAGGAACCCCTTAGAAGAGGCTGTATGGGTCTTCCAGTTCAACCT
The DNA here is from genome assembly GCF_003597395.2 of Chelonoidis abingdonii. Lineage (NCBI taxonomy): Eukaryota > Metazoa > Chordata > Testudines > Testudinidae > Chelonoidis > Chelonoidis abingdonii. The sequence continues at coordinate 7,769,831 of NC_133771.1, read as the reverse complement.
TTTGCATGAAGCAAGAGTTTCCTCTATACTACTCTCCAGTGACAGTACCTTAAACATCTGCCTCAGAGCACACTCTGAAAACCTGTGGCATTGATTCCCAAAAGGACTTCAGTGTTGTGATGCTGAGTGTTGAAATGCCTAATTTTTAGGCACCTAGAAAATCACTGCAACAACAACAGGATCCACAAAGCCTGAATTAGGCTCCTAGATGTTTTACACAATGCACGGAGAGACACAGGCATCTAGGAATAGGATCCACAAAAGCCAACACTAGGCTGCAAGGCACCTTGGCTAGCCAGTCTCTACTGTTGAATTTGTTTCACTTTGTATAAATAATTAGAGAGTCAGGGTCTGGAGCCTGAGTCTCCCTCTTCTGAGTGGATGCCCTACCTATGGGGCTATAGTCATTCTCTCACTCTCTCTGACCCAGTGCCTATTTATCCTCAGTGGAACAGCTTCAATAGGAGTGATGGAAGGAAGCTGACATCAGAACAGCCCCTAGCTCAGGGATTAGGGCGCTCATCTCAGAGGTGGGAGATCCCTGTTCAAATCGTCTCTCTCCAGCTGGTAAAGGGGGGAATTGAGCCTGAGTCTCCCACATTGCAGGTGAGTGCTCTCACCACTAAGCTAAAAGTTAAATCTCCTTGACAGTGACTGAGACCCAACCTGGTAGGTGCTCTCTGAGCATGCCTACTGGATCTGGCCTTGCAGTGAGATAGGTAGGACACTTTATTTCCCTTGGCTTGTGGAATACACAGCGGCTTAGGTGGAAAATAGGTGTCCAGGGAGTTTGCCAGCCGTGCACATGCCCACAAGCAGAAACTTAGGTGTCTAGGGAACTTGTCTCCTGAAAATTTAGGTGCCAAGTGAATTTAGGCACCTACCTGCTTAGGCGGCAGCCAGGAGGGGTTTTGTGGATTGCAGCAGCACCTAAATCTAGGACTTAGACACCTAAATAATCTTTTGTGGATCTGGGTCAAACTTAAATTTTCCCTTTTGGTTTCAAGCCATTGTTCCTGCTATGCCACCTCAACTACTAAATCTCCTCCCTTTACCTCTCAAAATATTTGTAGGTAGTTATGGCAGATCAGATGAAGTCCAGAGGTCTTTATCACTTGTCATTAAAAGGTTTTATGATAATTTTCAGATCAAGTTGTTAGTTTGGACATAGTAGTCTTGTTTCATGTTCTAAACTACTGTACAGTGTTAGCGTGCGGTTTATGTTCCTCCCCAGAAGCAGCTGCACGTTAATGGTGAATGAAACAGTCCTTACAGGTCCCTTACTGTTGTGAAGCTTGATTAACATTTATCAAGTACTCCAAGATCCTCAAATACAAGTAATTTATTGAAGGACCTGTCAAAGGCTGGCCCTAGATAACAGGGATGTGGGGCTTTCAGACTCTTTCTAAGAATAGCTGCAAAATCCTTGATGCAGACAAATTTCATTTAATGCCCCATAATGCAGCACCAATTGGCTTAAAATGACAAAGCAACAGGCTCATAAATGTTAGGTGGAACTCTTAAGAGTTTGGGTCTTATTCTTCTGGAGGGGCGGAGCCCTAGGACACGAAGCAGAAACGAACATTAGACCTGGGTCATTTTTCTGAGTTACTATGGCTTTTATTTACATTTTAAAATCTGTTCCAAGGCTGAATTTTCTTTTCCGCGGTGTCTTCTCTTTCGGTACATCTTTTCTTCTCTTGCACTTTAACACATACAGCACAGACCGGGCTGGTGAGGGATTATGTGCCGAACAGCACTATATAGGTATCTGTCATCTTGTATTTTCTGTACTGTGCTAATTGGGTGACCAGATGTCCCGATTTTATAGGGACAGTCCTGATATTTGAGTCTTTTTCTTATACAGGGTCCTATTACCCATCCACCCACATCTCGATTTTTCACACTTGCTGTACCGTCACCCTTTGTGCAAATAATGAGTAGTATTGAGAAGGTAGATCAGGAACTTGTATTCATCTTTCCCACAGTACAAGAACAAAGGAAGATCACTGAAACTGAAAGGGGGCAAATTCAAAACTGATAAGAACATAAGAATGGCCCTACTGGGTCAGACCAAGGGTCCAGCTAGCCTATTATCCTGTCTTCTGACAGTGGCCAGTGGCAGATGCCCCAGGGGGAATGAACAGAACAGGGAATCATCAAGTGATCCATCCCGTTGCTCATTCCAAGCTTCTGGCAAACAGAGGCTAGGGACACCAAGTGATTAAAAACACCTGTTCACACAATGCACAATTAACCTGTGGAACTCTCTGCCACCTGATATCACTGACATCAAGAGCTTGATGGGATACAAAAAAAAGCATTGGACAGTTATATGGATAACAAGACTTTCCAGAGTTATAATGGGTTATTTTAAAAAAAATTAACTAAGAGGTTGGAAAGGGATAGAACCATCCTGCTTCAGTACATGAGCCAGATCTAGTTACTGGGCACTAGGAGGAAGACACACCCTCATTGTAGGATTTCTTGTCCCTTCCCCTGAAGCAGGTGATATTGGCCAGTGTCAGAGACAGACTGCCAGATCAGATGGAGCACTAGTATGATCCATTCATGCCATTCCTATATTCCTGTTTTGTGCATCTTAGTCTCAGCCTATAGAGACTGAGGAACGAAAGGAACTGATAAGGAAAGTTTTAACTCTTACACAAAGGCAGAATGGTGCAGTGGTTTGGGAGCCGGCCTAGAACTCTGGAGACCCACGTTCAAATCCCTGCTTCACCTTATGAAAGTCTCTGTGCCTCAGTTCTCCTTCTCTGACATGTGGATAATGCTTACCTCACAGGGGTGTTGTGAGAGTAAATACATTAACGATTGTAAGGGGCTAAGATACAATAGCAATGGGACCATATAAGTTAGGCTGCGAGTCTGTCATGGAAGTCACAGATTCTGTGACTTTCGGGGACCTCCGTGCCTTCCACAGCTGCTGGTGCGGCTGACCCTACGGCCGCCTAAGCAACTGGGGCAGCCCCAAGGCCAGACACACTGGCTACTGCTGGAGCGTCCCGGGGGCTGCTCAAGCAGTGGCTGGTAAGGCTGACCCTGGGGCCATCAGAGCAGTAGTGGCATACTGCTCTCCCTCCCCACACCAAGGAGGAGCAGTGCCCTGGGCATGCCCCTACTCAGAGCAGCAGCTGCAGCCCCAGGAGCAACTTGCAGTAAAAGTACCCCTGACTAAATCTAAGCCATGGACAGGTCATGGGCATGAATTTTGTTTATTATCCTTGACTTCTATTAAAAATACCCATGACTAAATCTTAGTCTTATGTATAAGTACCTAGATACCATAGTAGATAAAGATACCATGTAATTGCAAAGGCTTATACAACTCTAAAAACACCAAGTTAAAACAAGGAGTCCGGTGGCACCTTAAAGACTAACAGATTTATTTGGGCATAAGCTTTCGTGGGTAAAAAATCTCACTTCTTCAGATGCATCTAAAGAAGTGGGTTTTTTACCCACGAAAGATTATGCCCAAATAAATCTTTAAGGTGCTACCGGCCTCCTCGCTGTTTTTGTGGATAGAGACTAACACAGCTACCCCCTGATACAAGTTAAAATAAACGTTTTAAGAACCAAATTTCAGGTCCTTGTTAGCACTTCACTCCTGAGAATAAACCTCCTATCAGACAAGTTCATGCACTTCTAGCTTAACTGAAAAAGGCACATTGCTGTCCCGCAAACTACACAAAGAAAGCTGGCAGAAAATGCACTGAGCACTCCTGGGTGTACCTGGGAGATACTGTCCCATCTCACCTGTGTAAGAGACGGCATGTAAAAATTAGCCTGGTAATTTAGCAGTACCCCTGAGGTACGCTCTCCTTTTTAGGAGAACTGGTTTCAGCCAATACAACAGCTGCCGAGCAATACTCATTTATTGGCATTAAAGGCATGGTTGCAACAACGTCAGTTTTAAAGCAATGGCACTTGCACATGAAATACATGAGGGACAGCAAAAGCGAGGGGGGAGGGAGAGGGGGGAAGAGCCGGGAACTGCTCATCAAGCAACTGCCTTCCCGGGTGGTGATCTGAAACATCTTGCCCCTGTTCACTAAGTCAGGCAGAACTTATATTTCCACAATGGGCTCTTTGGCTGACTGCCCTGCTGTTTAATTACCAGAGGCTTTCTTCAGTGCAAATCCTCAGTACTACTGTGCAATTATTTCTTCGGCAGGCTCCTTCTCCGTTACTAGGTATCTATACAGCAGGATTTCCACAGCAGCAGTAAAATAAAACCTCTGGCAGAGCAGATGCAATTATTTTAAATGTGTTAAATTGGGTTATGTTTCACCAGTTGAATGTGTTATGGTTATTTTTTTTGGCCGGCACAAAGAAAGCTGACATACGTATATGGGCAACACCTGTACCATCTCGTGCTGCTACTGTGTTAGAGCTCACAAACTAAGCTGCCTCAGCTGGGTAAGTTCTTGAATGGGAGACCTCCAAGCTATTCTATTCTATATAGGGTCTTATATGGTACTCATCACCATAACAGCCGAGCACTTTCCAGTAACGCATTAAGCAATGTGATTACACTTGTCACCTGTTTGTTCTCCCATCCCCTCCCTTGGGAAGAAGCGCGGGCAGCGGCATGCCTTGCTCTGGTAGGGTTTTAGCTTTTAGTGGTGATACAGTAGGTAGCACTCTTCCCATTGAGCCAATGCTGAATTGCTGTCCCAGCATGCTGTTCGGAATCACTGTGCTGCAGGAGATGCTGTCTTTGGTGAGACATGAGTTTCTGATCACTTGCAACATTAAAGATCTTAGAGTGCCCTGACCAAATTTAAAACTATTTTGTTGTCACATTCCTTTACGTTCTGCTAAGCTGAATTCCCTTTGCTATTCCAGTTATTTAAGATATTCTTCACTTTCCATCCTAAACTGTTGCATAATGTTACTGTTCATTGTTCAAGTTGCATTGTCACATTCTAGAAGAGCTTGTACTTCGGTGGCATATAAAATGATCTTTATGCGTAATTTGCAAATCAACTTGACTGTGAATCAGAGAATGAAGGAAGAGAAGGACTAGCACTTCACACAAGTTCCACCTAAAATTTAATAATACTGACACTTTGGGTGTACAATTGTTAGGTTTCAGAATTATCAATTGAGTTGGAGGCTGTTCACAGCTCTCTTTGCTGTTTTTCAGACTCTCTGCAAACTCAGGAAGACCACAGCACATCAAGTTCACAGCTGGAGGGTCTGTTTTCTAATGGATGGCATGTGAAAGAGGATATAGGCTTGATCAAGGTTTAAATTCTGTACAAAATTCTGGGCCAACAATGAGCTGATACAAAGCACTCAACACTATCACTTGACTCTGACCACTAAGTTTGTTAAGACTGTAAAGATCTTGGGGATCCTCCTTCAGTAAAAGAGGTAAGATCTCACTGAAAGGGTTTGAAGAGTCTGGACAGAATGAATAGACTGTTTTCTGCCAGAAAGTCAATTCTCAGTGCATTATCTACTGATGTGGGCTCCCGTATGAAACATTAGGAGAAGGGGACTAGCAAATGCTTACCACGCTTCCTTAATCAGTATTGTATCTTCTGCTTTACGATATGGATGAGGGCAGCAAATGGAAGGAAGCTATTTCCATCAGCTCAAATATCAGAGGTGAGAGGTCAGAACAGCGCTCCAGATCTTGATCAAATAAATGAGAAAGGCAGTTTCACCAATCACACCACCTCGCCTCAGCAAACACCCTATATCAATAAGTCATATTGCTAGATATAATGGAACCAGCTTACAATGAACAGGGGTACGAGCTCCATTTTGCTTCAATGCATCTCAAGGGATTTTCATTCTGTTTAGAGAGATTTTCCTTTGCAGGTCTCACTGCAAGTACAGCTCTTACTTTACCCATTAAGTGTTGCACTCCAAATACCTCCTGCTCCTCCATTCAAACAGACAGATGGTGGGAGCGGCAGAAGACCTTGATCGGATTTCTCTGATTCTATGACTTATGAAGCCATGAGGTTGCAGTGGGGGGTGTCTATGTTTTTCACAAATTAAGTTGACCTGACAGCTTTTAATATTAACTGGCGGGCAAGGTGGGTGAGGTAGTATCTTTTATCGGACCAACTTCCATTGGTGAAAGAGACAAGCTTTAGAGCTGCACAAAGATCTTCTTCGGGTTTGGATCTACTGAGACCTGAAGAAGAGCTCTGTGTAGCTCAAAAGCTCGTCTCTTTCTCCAACAGATGTTGGCCCAATACAACATATTCTCTCACCCACCTTGTCTCTCTAACATCCTGGGACCAACACATCTACAATAACACTGCAAATATTAACAGGGACATGTAAACATTTTTTGGAATCCACATTAAAAACGGGAGAACAAATGCCATTTAACATGCGATACGACATTTATTAACAAAGGAATAGCTGTTTAGGATGATTAAACTCATTAAAATAACTTTGCCACAACACATGGAATGGCTTGGAGGTTACTACCCCACTGTGCTTGAAATAACGAATCTCACAGTTAAACCAAATACAATTTTAATTGGAAAAAAATTCCCTATTGACTAAGAATCATCTCCAGTGCTGAAAAATCCAACCCAGTATTTCCCATGTTTTGAAACCTATCCCCATTCGGTCACCTGAATTCAGAACAGAGAAAGGTCAGTAGCTTATTATAAAGGAGCATGGTCCAACTTGCTGAATTGCTGCATTAACAACGTAAGTTAATAAAGCATGTCAAGCCAGTAATATATCAGGTTCCTTCTAAACTCTCTCATCCCAAACTAGTGGTATGTCTACACTGCATTCAGAAGTGTTGTTGCAGCACGTGTGGACAATTCCTAACTAGCTTTAATGTAACAGTAGCATCAAAGCCACAGCAGCATGGGGTGTACAAGTCCTTGCTTCTGAATCAAGCTCTTAATCACCTCTCTGTTGATGACGTTTTGTGTAGTATGATTCTCTCCTCCCAAGTTAAGGAAAGAAAGGAAGTGAATGTTCCTTTGAGGGAAAAAAAGGGACTGCCCTGTATTCTCAGGGTGACAGGAGATTTGTCATGCCTTATTGCTAACAAAAAGAGGAGTATTATTTCAAGAAAAACTGGAGAAAAGACATTCATCAAGAACAAGAGGGAGAGCATGCATCTGTCTTCTCAGTGAGGCACAGACACACATCATTTGGGTGAGACACCCAGAGCCCAGGAGGTAAACACTATCATGGCTGTCATGCCACAGTCATTGCCAGCCAGTGTGCAAACAGATCTGGGAAACAACCACCACAAAAGCATCTTCCATCCAAGGATCTCAAAGCGTTCAACATGTTAACTAACCTCCACATAGTCCCAGGAGGCTACTATTAGCCCCATTCGACAGAGAAGTAGACCAAGCACAGGGTGATTAAATCCCTTCGCTGGCTTTGAATTGAATTCAAACTCCATTTCCTCAACTTCCAGGTGCTACACACCTCTCTGAGCCTCTCTTCTCATCTCCTGCTTGAGCCCTGCATCTACTAGTTCCTTTCCCCATCACATCCCTTTTGTATCCTTCCCAAGTACCTCCCACATGCTCCACTTCTCCGCTCCCTACCCCGAAAAATCCTCCCCAGTCCTGTATGCCATGCAGGCACCCTCACCTCCTTTGAAAGTGTGGCTTTCATGGAGGGTTTATATAATTTCATTCTAACTATAATCAATGCTCCCAAGGCAAAACTAACAGCATCAAAAAGAATGAGCAATGTACATCATGTTTTTAGTGCACATAAACCTCCCTCCTTCTCCTTTGCCTTGGGGACTGTCCATCTTTCCTTGTCTTCTTTTTTCCTTTTATCCAGCTGGCTGGGGTCAGATCACTCTTTTCCAAGCTGACCTGTCCAACTTTTACTCCATATCTACTCTGTCCTCCTGTACGCAGTCAACAGTTTTCTTGGCTGTTCTCTTGTTTTCTAACTGCAAACTCCAGTCTCAAATGCTTTCTTAACAGGATTCCCTTCATCCATCCTTCGTTTGTGCCCATATCATCTCAGCCTCCTCTCCTGCAGCTTCTCTCAGATGCCACCAATGTTGGTCTCACTGCAAATTACTTCATTCCACACATGGGCCAGCAATATCATCGCCCTTACTGCCCTCAAACATCTTATTTCAATGGCTTCAAGTCTTCTCAAGTGTCTCTCTCTGGTTGCCCATGTCTCTGATCTGGGCAGAACAGCTGGTCTCATAGACTTTAAGGTCAGAAGGGACCATTATGATCATCTAGTCTGACACACAGTACAACACAGGCCACAGAATCTCACTTACCCACTCCTGTAACAAACCTCTAACCTATGTCTGAATTACTGAAGTCCTCAGATTGTGCTTTAAAGACCTTAAGGCGAAGAATCCTCCAGCAAGTGATCCGTGGCCCACGCTCCAGAGGAAGGTGAAAAACCTCCAGGGCCTCTGTCAATCTGCCCTGGAGGAAAATTCCTTCCCGACCCCAAATATGGCGATGAGCTAAACCCTGAGCATGTGGGCAAGACTCACCAGCCAGCACCCAGGAAAGAATTCTCTGTAGTAACTCAGATCCCACTCATGGTTTTATACAGTTGTCTCTTAAGTAGCCTGGATGTTCATTTATCAGAAATCACTCCACTTACTTTGGGCCAGACTTCCCGCATGCCCAAAAGCTTTATTTGCAGCTCTCTGTCTATTTCTCCATTTGCCACCAATCAGCCCCCAAAGTATTTAAACACAGAGACCTGATTTAGGTGCTGGCCCTCAATGTCTTGATTCCCTGTGAGCCACCCACATAACTCCAGTCTTCTCTTTATTCATTTTGAAGCTACAGTTTGTTAGTTCCCTGTTCCAGGGATCAGCTGTCTGGACCAAAGTTTTCTCCCCAGTGGCCATTAGTGCAATATTATCTGCAGAGATCAACTTCATACCACCTTCCATTTGGATTTGCTTACTTATAAAGTCTATCACAATTATGACTAGTAATAGACTAAGCACTGATCCCTGGCGGAGTCCAACCTTCACTTCAAAACCTTCTGTTTTGCTGAGGGGCGTTCGCACCTGTGTCATGGAATCCTCCAACAAGCCCATCACCATCTGGGCAAGGTCCTCCACTGTCTCAGAGGATTGTAATAGTCATCTAGGTACTCTGTTGAATGCTCTCTCCAACTCAAGTAAGGCCCATCCAGGCAAAAAATTTCCCTCCAGCTTCTTTTCCACAAAGTGTCTAGCAATGAACATACCATCTTGTGCTCTCTTTTCCTTTTCTAAAACCCAACTGCTTCTTTCCTAAAATGGGTTCCGGTATTTGACAGCTATCTATGATTCTCTCTTCTACTGGACCAACTTCTGTTGGTGAGAGAGACAAGCTTTCGAGCTACACAGAGATCTTCTTCAGGTCTGGGAAAGGTACTCCCAGCTAAGGGAGATCTTCTTCAGGTCTGGGAAAGCATCACAGCTAAGTGCAAGATGGAACAGATAGTTTATCGCAGAGGTTTTCACACTTTTTGAGCCCCCCCCTTGAGTTACAACTTTGATTGTGTGTCCCCTCCCCAAACCTGTCTCTTCCCCTTGAGGTTTTTTTGTGTGACAGTGTCTCTGGGGGTGGAGCCAGCACGGGGCATGGAGGCTTTGACACCGACCCACAAGCTGGCTGGCTTGCTGAGGTGAGTCGGGGGGTGGAGGTGGCGCTCTCTCCCCAAGTACCCCGGTGCAGGGCTGTCCCAAGCCACCTGGCATCACCACTTGCCTCCCCGAACGTTCCTCCATTCCCCCCAGGACGGCACACTCCACAGTTTGTAAAGCTCTAGTTTAGCATAAGCAGTTAGTACATATTCTAAGGAGAAGTGGCCTGTTAACATGCTTGCAGTCATAGGACTATATGGGGAGCTTAAATTCATAACTTTGCTAGACACTCAAAACACTAAAAATCATGGTCTTAATAAAGACATTGTTGGAATAAACCATAAATCCAGTGTCTTTATTAAGACCATGATTAGTTTTTTGTGTGACAGTGTCTCTGGGGGTAAAGCACCATTCACACCTCTTGTCTACAATGACTTGCCCACGGATGTCTGTGGTAAGGGTGAGAGGGGAACCCAGACATCCCAGAGCTGTGCCTTAGCCACAAGACCACCCTGCCTCATAACACGCTTTGGGTGTTGCCACACCTGGCTGCAGTAAAAAAAACAAAAAACTGGGCAGGCAGAGGAGACGGAGAAGATGAGTAGGGAAAGGGAGGGGAGAAAAGATGGAGCAAATGCACATACAGATTAGGCTTTTGTTCCACATTTCATTGCACATGTTCACCGAAGGGTGTAAAATGTCCTCTGTCTGTTTAAATATGCACACTCTTTTTCTCTCTCTCTCTCTAAAACAGTACAACATCCGGCAGTGGGTAAACAATGCGATTTCTGCCCCAACACTGATTCAAGTGTCATTTCCTACAGTGCCTCTCCTGTTCTATAGAAAGCAATTGTGATATACTGTGTGCAAGAGCAGAGACTGCTTTTAAAATATAAAGACTATACAGCCTTTAAAACTGGATGCCAGACTGCACATTGCTCTCCAGGGACCCGACACTGCTACTACTTCCTAAGTACAAACACTAGGCTTCCATATGTGAGAGAATGTCTGGATTTATATGTAAGAACCTGCCATGAAGTCTTCCTCCCCATTACCGCTTTTGCACCATCTCAGCAATTACTACTCCCTTCTGAGTTACTAAACCTGTTAGCTGCAGATCAATTTCAAGTCAGATTTCTGAGAACCAAAACGACAGTAATGTACACACACGTGTCTATGCAAAGATCCAAAAAGAGCATATGGCATGCAAGAGAATTAAATGCTGGTTTTAGGCAGCAGCACTGGGATGCTGAAGGACATTTGGCTTAATGCTCAGTGGATGTATCCCTAAAACGTCAGTGCAGTTGTTAAATTATCAGTGTACATTCATGCCTTGCTGCACATTTGCCTAAGGCCTGTAGTGACAAGCACCTGGACTTTGCATCTCAGGTAGATTAAGTGTCTGCTTTGTTTCTTCCCTGTCCACCGTGGAGCTTTTAAAACTAAATCAAGACAGTAAAGTAATGGGGATTTGAGAGGAACTAATCTGATGTATATGGCAGCTCTGCGTTCTCTTGTGTGCAGCAGGTAGTGCTGTATAAAACAAAGGAACAGACAAATGTAGAGGTAATAATGCTACTCATTTCTAGACTGCCTTTCATCAGACGGTCTCAAGGTCTTCACAAACATTGAAGCAAAGACCAAACCTCTGCAGAGATAGGGGAAGGGTATTATCTCCATTTTACAAATGGGTAAAGGAGAGGCACAAGTGCGGATCTACCCTGAAATGACAATTTAAAAAAGGCATTGTCTAGTGCATGTTCCGTATGTGAATCTAGATCAAAAGTGCCCAGTTTACAAGCGAAAAGCTAGTTTTCCTAACTACCAGCCCTGCTCGTGCAGCCTGGGATCCGGCACATAAGCTGGGCTCTTTCCTGATCACACACTAATAGAAATAACAACGCTTCTGGCCTACAGGTGTTATTACAAAGCCATTTTTTAGAGTAAAGCTGTGCTTTAAGTTACTTGCTCGAGATCTTGCAGGGTGAAAGTGGCAAAGCCAGGAGTAAAATTCAAATAACCCTTTGACGTCACTGCCCTACTTCCAAGGAATGGAAAAGTACTCGGATATGTTTACACAACTTCTTTCTTCACACATTCTACTGGGCTTTGATTTCTCACACATGAACAAGAAACAGATTAAAACTAGTTTCATTCATAGGGTGGGATCAGCTTTTCCAAAGCAAGGGGGCAAAAGCCCAGTTTAAGACCCTGGTTGAGCAAAGTACTTAAGCACACATCTGACTTTCAGCATGGGAGCAGTCCCAGCAGACTCAATGAGATAACATACACACTTCAAGTTAGTCATGCGTTTAAGTTCTTTGCTGAATCAGGGCCTTACCTGGCATTTATGCAAGGCTACAAAGAAGTCCTAAAGGTGATACAGTCAAAAATCTGACCTAATACTGCAATCAGGACTCCTGGAACACTTCTGCCATTGACTCACCGTGACCTGGACTGGGTTACTTTAAGTTCCTCGCCTCATTTGGCTTACATAATACACTTCACTTTGGTAAGAGTTACTAGTGATGATGTGCAAGCCAGCAAAAGCACATCCTTCTCATATCCCCGGTTGAGTTTGCAGGGCTGGCATCTTGTTAAAGAAGCATGTTTGATCTGGAGTCCCTGAAAGATGAACACAGAACCCTGCAAAGCCAGTTCTACAGCCATTTTTCCAGAGTAGAGAGACACTACGCAAGGTTAGGTGAGGTCTGTCCATGAAAGACATCCTGGCAGCTAAAGAAGTAAAGTTTCATCCCTTTTGTTTTTGGCTAAAATCTGCATTCATCCTTGTTGTACAATACAGGCAGTAGTGTTGCCTATATGTAATTTGCAAAGCACTTTAATATTCTTGTGGCAGAATTGTGCTGCAGGTATAAAATGTCTGTATTACAACAACTGCACTGTATAGTATGCAGCATTGGCACAGGGATTCTCTGAATAAGAGGTTTGGAAATCTTTTCTCCACTGTTTAACAAGTGCCATTGTGAGGGTCAGTGTGACCAAACAGATAGATTTGTCATTGTAATGACGCCTCTGGATTAGAAATTGCCAGAGGATTATTTCTTTTTAAACTAGTATCTAAACTGAATACATTTTCCAGGCCGGTCACTGAGCCAGAGGGAAAAAGATATTATGCTGCTGGAACTAGGTGCACAGATCAAAGCTAGCTATTCTAGAACAAAACTGAGGGAAAGGATTAGTCATTGACAAGCGCTACAGTAGCTGGCATCAGCGGTGAACGCAGCTAAATTGCTCATTGCTTTTTGTGTGCCTACAAGTGCACACAAAAACCCAAGAGGAAGAGGGGAAAGCAGAATGCTGTTGCACTATGATAGCTGCCGCTCTACTACGAATAGGACCAGTCTGCACAACGCTGATCATTCCTGGGGGGGCTGGACATTCACAAGAAGAGATGGGCGTGAAAAGCTATTTATGATCAGGGTATAATCTTAGAGAACGGGTGAGTAATTTGCAGAAATATTAATACATGGGCCTAATCCCGCTTCCGTCCCACCCCACTATACCTTGCCCCTGCATTGTTTCTTGCATTTTTATCCTGCTCTCACCCGCAAAAACCTTAGAACCTGAAAATCCCAAATGAGACAGGTTCCCTCATGCTACTAAAACCAACAAAAAAAGTCTGCTAATGTATTTTTATAACAATTTCAGACACTAATTTTAACCAAAGAATAAAACAAATCTTCCTTAAACCATGTAAAAAAAATACTTTAACTTCTGTCATAACAGACATCAAACCTCTTTCTATCCCTTGTTTAAATTTAAGTATCCAAACCCTTTTTAAAAAAGATTTAGAATTTTCCCGCAAATTATCGCAGTCTGTGTTTTTTGCCCACCCAATCCTGCCTGCAACAAAGTACATTTTACATGCTCCCTCTATGATGGCAGCAGGTCCTGCGGGATCCCGTTCCCACTGCAGGGCTCTACCAGTCACTGCTGTGGCACGTGGAGAGGTGCTAGGCTAAACTGGCTCTGAACAGAGTAGAGGGTTGTAGATATTGTTGGTGGCACATGGTAACACAACCAAACTTTTAGAGGGGCGCAGAATGTAGACTAAGCTCTTCAGAGCATATCTGCCTTTTACTCTGTCTCTACGGTGCCCAGAACAATAGGGCTAGAACCTCTAGAAGCCTCCTAGCTACTCCCCACCTCCAAAAATTGTGAGGTTCTTCAGCTGACATCACTGTTTCCTCTGCTTGTGTGTTCTGCCCCACCCCCGCCCTGTGTCTGTCTCGTTTAGACTGTAAGTTTCAGTGGACAGTTCCTGCCCTGAACGCTGTGTGTGCACAGCACCTAGCGCAATGTGGGCTCATTCTCGGTTGCTCTTTCAGCACTACTATAACAAACATGATTAATACTATTTTAATACATAAATAATAATGTAGGCACCTGGCCAATGGGAACTGGATGAGTCTAAGCCAGTAGTTTTCAATCTTTTTTTCATTTGCGGATCTCTAAAAAATTTCAAATGGAGGTGTGGATCCCTTTGGAAATCTTAGGCATAGTGTGTGGACCCCAGAGGTCCGCGGACCAGAGGCTGAAAATCACTGATCTAAGCCTTTCACACAGACCACTAAGCAGCCATCAAATGGTTGGAAAATTACTATTGTTAATGGCCTGGTCTGGATTGGAATTGATAACCAAGAGGTGAAAGGTTCTAGCCATCCAAGTACTCCTCTCAAGATATATTGCTGAAGTATTCCCTCATAGAAGATTGCACCAACAGGAATCAACTCGCAGTGAACCAGATGCTGCAATCCAATTAAGTTTCTAATGACCAAAATTAAAAATAAAATAAAAAAAATTGAAACCAACATTATTTGGAGCCCACCAGAGATTACCGTTAAACTTAACAACACAGCAAGGTGATTAACAAAGCAGGGACAACTTTACTCTTTCAGGAATTTTAAGATGGGCTGCTTGGTTCGCCAATGCCTTTGGTGACGTAAGATCTTTGAGGCTGTTAATACACACTAGGTAAAAGAGTGTTTTTCTACCTTTTCATGTTGGCGACTCCTTATTCAAAGTAAAACATTTTCACGACTCCCTTAACACTTACTATAAAAATATCAATGATAACTATAAGCCTATATAATTTTGCATGTTTCACGAGGTTTACAGAGAATACCGGAACTTGAGAATAAGGGTATGCAAGGAGTGGAGGGAATGACACATTCTTTGTTTTATATTGTAATAAAATTGTCAACACTTGGTGGTCTCCCTGCTTGCCTTTCACAACCCCCACTGGGGGGTCAAGATTCACAGGTTGAGAAACAATGGGGTAAAAAGTTTAACTGAGAAGGCTGCAAGTCATACTCTGCTTTCCCATCTTAAACTCTGGTCCTCTGGTTTCAAGTATACTTTCAAAGGGGAAACTGATCACTTTGCTGCTGCCTTAGAGAACTGGTGGCTGTTTGTCTGCAAGCTGTTCCAAAGGTTTAACCATCATTGTCATTTATATTTGGGCCTTTGGGGTTAGCGCACCAAAACCTGGGGTTCTCCAGTACTGGGTAACCACCCTTTTTAAAGCAAACAGTGACCATTCTTTTCGGAAGGCTAATGCCTACTCAATCCAATGTGTTATATGTCTTTTCATTTTTCAGAGAAAGGGGAACGCAAGTCCATCTCTATTTTCCTCTCCGCCAGTCCTCTAGTTCGGTTCTGGTTCAGACACTAATTTAGAATGGTGGCCTGGTAACCAGTTCAACCACTTTGAACCACTTCAGATACATTTCCTGAAGATGAATGTCACATACTTGTATGCTTGCAGTGTAACCACTAGCAAAAGAATACAATGATAAATATTGCTCTCACTGTAGAAAAGTTATTTATTTCTTAAGCAAGTTATTTGCATGCACTAGTACAACATCTTCCAGAACTCTGTCAGTCAAATTTCAGCACAGAAAATGCTCTTTCTACACTGACTTGTGCAGCAAGAACAACAAACACAATGTCAGCCAATTGATACAGTTCAGGTCTCATTCTTTGTTGCTTCCAGTAGTGAAGAATATTTTCACTTTTACTGAGATGAGGCTTATCAATAAAAGAATCCAGGAAGGACCTTACTTTGATCAAAATTTGTTTCTTGGACTTCTCACATGCTTAAGGCCACCACCTGACTGTCCAAACATGTCTGACTGAAAATTGGTCAGTTCATCATTTGGAATATCAGAGTGTAGTAATTCCCAATTAGCCCATGCTAGGTAGATTAATTTTAACTTTTTCTTTGTCCTCATCTGAGAGATGCAGGATCGAAATGCATCACTGTCCAACAACATTTTCGCATGGCTCTTCATTGAGGCAAAAGGTGATTCAGTAAAAGACGAAGAAAACAACTTTGATGTGTCCAGTGAGCATTCTAGCCAGTCTCTGTGAAAATCACTGAGTAAGTTGCTCTCATTGAAATGCCTTTGTTTTTAATTTAGCAGGCATCAGTGCTGCCATAATACTTTTGGTGGCTTTCAATGTCTCATCACTCATATAAAGGTCTTGGTTTGCAGAAGTGGCTGCCATATCCTCACAAAAATCCTTGAGTTCTAGGAGCCTTTCAAGTATATCACATGTGGAATGTCATCTAGTTTGACAATCTAGGATTGGGTTCTTTAAATTATGCATTTTCATAATCATCACAACTGCTGAGGTCCTGAGCTTTTTGCAAACTAGATATGTTTTTCCATCTGTATGGTTCACAAAGCATTCTTTCATAGCATCCTCACCAGCAAGTTGCAAGCTATGAGCAGAACAGTAAGCTCCTTGAAGAACAGCACTACATGCCATGTTGAATTCTCTCTCTTCAGTCACCTGAAACTGGTCCTGTTGTGTAACATCTCCTGAAGCCTCTTTTCCACAAGAAAGTCCTCATTATTTTCCTCTTCCTTTTCACTCTTGTTAGCAGATTCATCTTTTTACCCTACTCTCCTTCCTGATTTGCAATTGACAGGTTTGACCATACATTAGTAGCGGCATTATCAGCGGTAACGCTATAGATCTGCTTCAGAGAAATTCCATAACAGCTTATGACTATCAATGCCTTCAGGTGTTCAGAAGTGAGACTTTCAGGGATCTGCTTCATAACAAGTGTGCGCAAAATACATTTTCCATCTGTAATATACAGCATATTAACCCCTAAAACAGATCTATCAAAACAAGCAACAATCAACTTTCAAAGAAATAAACTTGCCCCTGACTGGCTGCTTAATTTCGTGATATATTCTGGATGCAAGGGCAATAAATTTGTCTTGAATATTGTCAGCATTTATTAACAGTATATTGCCAAAACCTTCAAGAAGAGAGTTAAGAATTCTTCAGAAGCCTGAAACTTGCATCAACTTAAAAAGTCTATCATTCACTGTTACTAATTCAAGGCAAGCTTCCGGCAAAGTAAACTCAATCTTCACTTCTATCATCTTGCTTTTCAACACAGAATCTAGAGTACATTGGTTTAAAGGCAGATTAATTCTTTTGCACGGAAGGTTAGGATTATCAACATCATTATGTGAACTTGTCTCACTTGTGGATTGCTTCTTTTGAGTAACATCTGGGTGATGTCTTTGTATGTGCCACTCTAAATCAGATCCATGTATTCCGATCATAACAATCCTCCAATTACCACCTTTACAAGTAGAAATTCTTAGCCTAGTCAAATGAAAAGAATTTCTTCACAGGATTTTTTTTTTTTAATCCTACCCATAGTTGCTTGAAGACTGTCTTCCATTTGAATGTGTAGCCTGATGGTCATATCCCCAGTGTATCGTGGTCATCAGTGGAAGGAAAATGGAGTTAGGGTCTATGTTCCTGCGAGGACAGTTATCAAGGACACACCTGAGGGACTAGGTAGGAACAGCCTCAGTTTGGGGCTGGGAATGATTCTGCAATTGGGCCAGCAGTTTGGCAAGAGCAATGGACTGTGTTTAGTTGTATAAGCCAATCAGCTCAAAGATTTAATGCAACTGAAAACATTCCAACATTCCTGTGAGATTAAGAATGAAAGAGAAAGTTATTAATTAAGTACTTGACACTGAAATAAAAGAACCCAAAGAAGTAACAAAGGACAGCAATAGGCCTTAGGGTTTTCCCCCCACTAATATTTCTTTGCCCATTTTAACAATACAAGATTCTACACCATGGAACTGCAAGTCTTAAAATATAAATAGTGCGTGTGTGTATATATCTCAAGCAATATGCAGTAATTCTATTGTGGAAAAAACCTCCTCTCGCTTACTGGGCAGAGGGGAGATGTTCTAGGCCCAGCCAGCCAGGGAGGTGAAGTGACAATGGGGTCATTAGTCAGAGAAGAACTGCTACAGAACCCCAACCCCTTCAGATTGAACTCCCTTCCCTAGCCCCCTCAGTACACTCCCTTCCTTCTTTCAGCCCCCCGCCCGTCCCTCTTTCAACCCCCATCCCTACTTCCTTCAGGCCTCTCGTCTCCAGGTGCCTCCCCAGCATAACAGAATAATTTACCCTGTGATGGCAGCAGGGAGAAACTTCGGTGCCAGAGACACAAAGCCAGAAAAAAAGTGCAGTGGAGCCTTCCAGTCTCAAGTGAAAACAAAGGTCCTGTGTTCCACACTTCACCTGTCTCACCCACCAAGTCTGAGGCCTGAGTTGATGGCCAATAGCACTCAGACAGAATTAGGAGACAGAGAGGGGAGATAGGTGTTTTGGGAGTCTTAATTTCCTTCCACGGGCAGTCTTCTACTTGGCATAACAGACAGGAGAACTACCAATCCCAGAACCCCTCTCTCCCCCTCCTTCCTCTCTTCTCATCTGCTTCAATGGCTTCCTGGGAAGTGTGGTCTCTGCCCTTTCTTGCTAGGCTTGGAAAAGATGGTTATTCACCTTTGTAACTGTTGTTCTTCGAGATGTGTTGCTCATATCCATTCCAGTTAGGTGTGTGCGCGCCGCGTGCACGTTCGTCGGAGAAACTTTTACCCTAGCTAACAACTCGGCGGGTCGGCTGGGCGCCCCCTGGAGTGGCGCCGCTATGGCGTCGAATGTATACCCAGCCCAACCGGCCACCCTTCAGTTCCTTCTTGCCCGGCTACTCGACAGTGGGGAAGAGGTGGGGTTTGGAATGGATATGAGCACACATCTCGAAGAACAACAGTACAAAGGTGAGTAACCGTCTTTTCTTCTTCGAGTGATTGCTCATATCCACTCCAGTCAGGTGTTCCCAAGCTTACCTAGGCGGAGGGGTCGGAGTGAGATGTGGCAGTATGCAGGACCGCAGCACCAAAGGCTGCATCATCTCTAGATTGCTGGCCAGCGCATAGTGCGAGGTGAAGGTGTGGACGATGACTGAGGTCGCAGCACGCTAATCTCCTGGATGGGCACGTGCGCCAGGAAGGCAGCTGAGGAAGCTTGAGCCCTGGTAGAATGAGCGCGTGAGGTGGCCGGAGGGGACATGAGCCAAGGTCATAGCACGTGCGGATGCATGCTGTCACCCAGGAGGAAATCCTCTGGGAGGAGACTGGCAGACCTTCATCTTGTTCCGCGATAGCCACGAACAGCTGGGAGACTTCCGGAAGGGCTTCGTCCTTTCAATATAGAAACGAGCGCTCTACGCACATCTAAGGAGTGTAGCTGCTGCTCCTGTCGAGAAGAGTGAGGCTTCGGAAAGAAGACCCAGAGGAGATGTCCTGGTTGGTATGGAAAGCAGACACTACCTTAGGGAGGAACGCCGGATGAGGTCGCAGTGCACCTTGTCCTTATGAAAGACATGTAGGGCAGGTCCACAATGAGCGCTCTCATCTCAGAGACCCGCCTGGCCAAGTAATGGCCACCGAGAAAGACTGTTCTTCCACGACAGGTACAGAGAGAGCAAGTCGCTAGTGGCTCAAAGGGCGGTGTGCATTAGTCTGTTCAGGACCAAACTGAGATCCGGGTAGGGCGAGGGTGACGCGTGGGGGATAGAGGCGCTCTAGCCCTTAATGAACCGAGGAGACTACTGGGTGGGAGAACACGGAGTGACCACCTCGCCTGGATGAAAGTGGATACAGCCGCTAGTGCGCCTTCAGAGAGGATGTTGCCAGGCCCTGCTGCTTAAGGTACCAGAGGTAGTCTGGACCCGTGGGAATCGAGGCCCCGAGGGAGTAACGTCCTGTGTCGCACCAGCAAGAGAAGCGTTCCACTTGGCCAAATACGTAGAGTGGGTGGAAGCTCCTGCTACTGAGAGGAATATGCTTTGTACCGGAGCGAACACGTAACCCACTGTGTTAGCCATTGCAGAGCCACACCGTGAGATGGAGGGCTCACAGGTCTGGGTGGCGAAGCCTTGCCGTGGGTCTTGCGTGATCAGGTCTGGAAGGGATGGGAGGGGAACTGCTGAGTGGCCATGACAGGTCTAGCAGGGGGTGTACCAGTGCTGTCTGGGCCACGCAGGCGCAAACAGGATTATATGCACTTTGTACCTGCGGAGCTTCAACAGGACCTTGTGCACCAGAGGAAACGGAGGGAGGCATATAGCAGTGGTGCCCCATGGCAGGAGGAATGCGTCTGGATCGACCCGGAGAGAGACCCTGAAAGACAGAACTCCTGCACTTTCTGTTCGAGCGCGAGGCACAGATCTACTAGGGGAAATCCCACCTTCTGGAAGATCGAATGGATGACATTGGTCTTATGACCATTCGTGACAGAGGAAGGACCGGCTCAGCTGGTCCGCCAGGGCATTCCAGACCCCCGGAGCAAAGGACGCCACTAGGTCCACTCGGTGGCTATACAGAAGTCCAGAGTCGAATGGCTCTTGCACAGGGGAGACGAACGGCGCCCCCCTGTTTGTTGATATAGTACATGGCCATTGTGTTGTCTGTGAAACAGAGACCACAAGCTGTGAAGATGCTGCTGGAACGCCTGGGACGCGAGGCGGACTGCCCTCACTCCTGACGTTAGTGGAGCGTTAGCTCCTGGGGTGACCAAAGGCCCTGGTACGAGGTGACCTAGATGGGCCCCAACCGAGGGCATGACGCATCCGTTGTCAAGGTCAGCGACGGCGGCCGTGGGTGGAACGGCATGCCTGGCATACAGGATGGATCAGCCCCCAGTTGAGGGAGCGGAGGGGGTCGGAGGAACTGTGAGCAGGACATCGATAGGTCCCTTCCCAGCGGAAGACCGAATGGAGCCACGTTTGAAAGGGCGCATGCGGAGCCTGGCGTACTGGTTACGTAAGACATGCAGCCATATGCCCAGTTGGCCTGGCAGGTGCGAGCCGAGGTGATTGGGAGGCCTGCAGACCCCAGATGATGCAAACGACGCTGGAAGCGGGCCTGGCAAGTAGCCCGGTTGAGTGGATTCCAGGTTGCCTCAATGAAGTCCAGCCTTTGTGTAGGGACTAATGTGGATGCTCGGTTGAGGAAGGCACAACCTGAACAGGTCCGCGATTATGCTAGTGCTTTGGACCTAGGTCGAGAGGTCCCCTTGTGAGCCAGTCGTCGAGAAACGGGAACACATGTACTGCTGCCATGTGGAGGTGGGCGGCGACGCGCCATGTCAGCTTCGTGAACACCTGTGGGCGTGTGGAGAGGCCGAATGGGAGGACGTGAACTGGAGAAGGTTGGGAGATCATAAAGCGAATGACTTCCTGTGCGGCGGAAAGATGGCATATTTGGAAGTACGTGTCCTCATGTCGAGTGTTGGCGTACACAGTCCCCAGGAGTCAAGGACGGGATAAAGTTCCCAGGAGACCCTATGGAATTCATTGAGCATCATTTGTTGAGCCCTTGCAGGTCTAGAATAGCGTCGGAGGCCTCCTGACTTGGGAATCAGAAAATAGCGGAGTAAAACCCCTTCCCCCGCTCCCTAGAGGTACCTCCCTCATGGCTCCTGGCGGCGAGAGAGCTCACCTTATAAGAGACTTGCTCGTTGAGAGGCGGCCCTGAAGAGGGACACTGGGATGGGGTGCGGAAGAGTGAAGCAAATGGAGTGGTAACTTGCTTCACCTGTGCGCAAACCCAAAAGTGTCCGAATCGTCAGTTGCGACCACGCCGGAGGAAGTAGGAAACGGCGGAGAGGGAGGAAAGGATCCTGCTTGAGGCGGTACGCCGTCCCCGGGCAGACCTTCAAATTAGGCCTTAGGCCCTGGTGGTGCCTTTGAGGGCCTGTTTCTGCCCCTGGGGGCCGGACTGGGCGCCTACGGCCACTCGCCCGCGCCTCCCGTACGAGGTACCTGTCGTTCCAGAGGCGGAAAAGTACGGTGTCGAGGTTGGGCAAAAGCTACTTGGAGTACTGGGGTGTGCATGCCACACGTCACATATGACGCCTATTGTTCCTTCAGGCCTCTGCAACCTGGATCGGTCTTATCCGAGAACAAAACCCTGCCCCAAAGGGTAAGTCGGAAGTGTAGCTGAACTTCGCGGGAGCAGGTTAGAACCTGGAGCCAAGGGAAAAGGAGATACGCTCTCAGTGATGCCTTGAGCCAAGTCCTGGCCACCGAGTTCAGCCGCGTCCAGGGAGGCCTGGAGTGAGTCCTGCCACTTTTTCTCCTCCAGGAACGCGGTAAATTCCTGGCGTGAGTCCGGGGGTAGCAGTTTGGTAAATCTACCCACCTCTGCTCAGGTATTATACTTATATCGGCTCAGTAGAGCCTGCTGGTTGGCCACTCGGAGCTGGAGGGCCCCCGCTGAGTATACTTTACGGCCTAGTAGGTCCATCCGCCTAGCCTCCTTGGACTGGGGCGGGTGCCTGTTGGCCATGGCGCTCCCTCTCATTGACCGACTGGACCACCAATGAAGAGGGGGGAGGATGTACATACAAGTACTCATACCCCCGAGAGGGTACCATGTACTTTCTCTCAACTCCCTTTGCCGTCGGTGGAATGGAGGCTGGAGACTGCCAGAGAGTGTCGGCAGTGGCCTGGATAGTTTTAATAAATGGCAGCGCCACTCGGGTGGGGGCATCCGCAGTCAGGATGCTCACTACAGGTCCCTCAACTTCCGGGACTTCCTCCACTGGGAGGTTGATATTGAGTGCCACCCTGCGAAGGAGGTCCTGATGCGCCCTGAGGTCTATCGGTGGAGGCCCTGAAGAGGAGGTCCCCGCCACAGCCTCATCTGGGGAGGAAGAGGATGATACCCCGGGAATGATGGGGTCCTGGATAGTCCCTTGCTCCTGGGGTGGTTCCTGCTCCAGCTGTCCCGGGGAATCTGGAGGATGGGCCGCATGCTCTTCTGACTCCGACGCGGGGGGGCGGGAAATGGTGGCCTCTGGTGCCCGATGTTCTGAGGCAGCAGAGCAGGTCTGGACTAGGGGAGCGCCCTGGGCTTGATGGTATGCCCAGGGTGTCCAAAAGGACCACTGTTGAGGCCCTATGTCCTGAGGACGTGTGTCGTGAAAGACCCTCATGGACACGTCCGTATCACCGTCCCGGTCGTAATAGCTGTCCGCCTGGGAGGATACGGACGTCTGCCTGGACGGCCATGTGGGAGCAGAAAACTCTGGAGCTGCGGTGCCAACGGATCTCGCACCCCAGGACCGTGGGGAGCGGTGCCGGTACGCAGAGCAGTACTGAGAGCGAGACCGGGACCTGCGACCGGGCCGATGTCAGGAGGTCGACCATGATCTCGAGTCTCTACGGCGTGATCTGATCTGGGAGGAACGGTGCCTGGGTCGGTGCCAGGAGCTGGAGCGGTACCGGGAGTAGCGGGATGAGGAGCGGGATATCGATCGGTGCCGTGAGGCTAATCGATGCTGGGAGCTCGACCGGTGCCGTGGAGAGGATTGGTGCCGGGACTGGGAGCGGTTCCGAGAGTAGGAGCGACGTCCTGACCTGGAGCGTCTACGGGATCGTGACCAAGAGCGGTGCCGTTCCGCTACACTGACAGACGACGGTCTAGTCAGGGGCGGCTTGCCCATGGAAGGTGGTACCCGCACCGGCGGTGCCGGGGATAGGGGCGGTGCCGACTCGGTCATGGCGATCAAGTCTTTCGCCGCAGATAACGTCTCTGGAGTAGATGGCAAAGTGAGCTCTACCACGGCAGGTGCCGGGGAGCTGTCAGGCACCGGACTTGACGGCCGTCGCAGGGCTGGAGTCGACGGTGCCGGTTTAGGCAGTGCCGCGGCAGGTGTTGGTGCTGGGCGGTCCGACCGAGGCGCAGTCTCTGGTTGCGACGCGGGCGTTGTCAAGCCCGTCTGAGCCTTCGCCGTCTTCGACCTCAGAGAGAGGGAGAAGCGCGGGGTCAATTTCGGTGCCGGCTGTGGTTAGTGCCGGGAGTCCTTAGGCGTACCGGCGGTGCCCGGTGCCGTAGGGGTGCCTTTGCTCACTGGCTGGCTCGAGCTCGATGCCGAAGGCGAAGGCATCAGTGCCGCTTCCATGAGGAGCTGCCTTAACCTAATGTCCCGCTCCTTCTTAGTTCTAGGCTTAAAAGCCTTGCAAACTGAGCACTTAGAAGATAATGTGATTCCCCGAGGCACTTCAAACAGGAGTCGTGGGGATCTCCTTGTTGGCATTGGCCTGTGACAGGCCGAGCAGCTGCTTGAAACCCGGTGCAGGCATGAGCTCCGGCACCGGGTGCGGGGACGGGGCTACTCCCCGAACCCCGCTACAATTACTAACTAACAAACTATGACTATGAACTATAAGTGAATCTAACTAACTATATATATAAGAACAATTAACAACAACTATGAATACAACAACTAGAGGAAGAACAACTATGAGTAGCTAGGGAAAGGTGGAGGTCAGCTAAGCCACACTCCACTGTTCCAACGACCGACACGGGCGGTAAGAAGGAACTGAAGGGTGACCGGGTCGGCTGGGGTATATATTCGACACCTTAGCGGCGCCACTCCAGGGGGCGCCCAGCCGACCCACCGAGTGTTGCTAGGGTAAAAGTTTCTCCGACGAACGTGCACGCAGCGCGCACACACCTGACTGGAATGGATATGAGCAATCACTCGAAGAAGAACAGAGAGATCCTCTCTCAGCACCTGATTACTGCACCTGTTATTTTGAACAGGCTACTGGTTTGTGTTTTATTGGTTTTGGTTTCAGTCTGGGTTCAAGGTGATAGAAATTTTCTGTTCGGGTTCCCTCAAAAAACCTCTCTGAATCAGATCTCAGGTTCAGGTTGACTCCCTGGTTTTTATTACTATTTGCAAGGGTTGGGTGGGTGGCCTGTCTTTTTGAGATGGTTTATGTTTTTCCCCTTAACCTGTACTCGTCTGGGTGAAAAGGGCTCTCGGGGAATTGCAAAGCAAGGAAAGTTAGTCCATGCTGTTCATTGTTTCGGGATCCCTGAGAGGGGAGATCCTGAAAGGGGAAGGTGGGAACCTGCTTTACAACCTTTGCAGTATTGTGTCCTTAATGACAAATTCTTTTTCTGCGTTAGGGAATCTTTTCAGGATGCGTGCGCACACCCAGGCATGTGGGGCATGGCTAGAACATGAACGCTAACTCAGCATCAATCTCTCTCTCTGCTGTGTTCTTAACTTTCGTTCCTCCTGTAGGACAAGTTATTTACTTGTTCCTGTTTAAGGAGTTAACTGAATGGCACAGAGTGACTGCACCTTACCTGAAGTCAGAGGAATGATCCATGTCTCCCAATGACGGAGATCTAATTTGAATATGTTTATTTTTTCCCGAAGCAGAGAAATAGCAGTTGCATTCTCTGTGGTTAAGTGCAACTGACATGGTGTTAAAAATTGTGCAACTGCAGGAGCTGTCTACACTAGGGGCCCCAACATTGCTAATACAGCAGGGCTGAATCAGTGCTGATGGCTGCCAGAAAGGTTGAATCCCTCTTGCAAATTAGGTTTTAACCAAATGAATCAGACAGATTTGCTGGATAATGCCTAATGTTAAAAACAGCATGATATCCGGAGCTGGGAAAACAACGCAGAAAAATGTTTGAATATGATCAAATTTTTAGATGCATTTGCATCACAAATTCACACCCCTCCAAGTTCACTTTCAATGAAAATTCTGCTGATTCACAGTTCTATTCATACAAATGCTTGAAGGAAACATATTTTACACTCACATACATGAGAATTCTTAAATGGTATTTTTACATGGGATGGGGAATTATTTTGACATGCGAGAGGGTTCAATCTCTCAGAAGTCCCCACCAGAGCCCTGGCACAGACACACTTAAATTACATGGGGATCTGATCACATCCTTTCCAAATGGGAACATACACGTGCACAAACCCCTACTCTCTAAGTTGATAAGTTTATGGAAGGGATGGTATGATGGGATAGCTTAATTTTGGCAACTGATCTTTGATTATCAGCAGGTAAGTATGCCCAGTGGTCTGTGATGGGATGGGATCTGAGTTACTGCGGAGAATTCCTTCCTGAGTGCTGGCTGGTGAGTCTTGCCCATATGC
Organism: Chelonoidis abingdonii; assembly: GCF_003597395.2. NCBI lineage: Eukaryota > Metazoa > Chordata > Testudines > Testudinidae > Chelonoidis > Chelonoidis abingdonii. The sequence continues at coordinate 7,743,892 of NC_133771.1, read as the reverse complement.
TCAGGGTTTAGCTGATCGCCAAATTTGGGGTCGGGACGGAATTTTCCTCCGGGGCAGATTGGCAGGGGCCCTGGAGGTTTTTCGCCTTCCTCTGCAATGGTGGGCATGGTCACTTGCTGGTGGATTCTCTGCAGTTTGAGGTTTTCTGTCGTAGTTCCTACTCAGATCTGAACCTTAGAGTTCAGAAAATGAGATACTAGCATGAGTCCTCTAAGCTTAATTACCAGCTTAGATCTGATAGCCTGCAACCACCCAAAAATATAGTGTTTTGGGGCACTCTGACCTCCCCAACCTTCCCTGGGGACCCCAAGAACCCAAATCCCTTGGATTCTTAACGCAAAGAGAAATAAACCATTCCCCCTTCCCCCCTCCTCCAGACTTTCCCTGACAGAGACAGTAATCCTGGCACAGAGAGAAATTAGCCTCTCTCTCCCCCTTTCCTCCTCCTCCACCAGTCCTGGCGTTTAAACCTAATCTCCTGGGATAAAACAAGGGAAACAAGGAAAGATCAATCAGGTTCTCTAAAAGAAATCTTGTAATAAAAGAAAGGAAAAAGTAAAGAATGATCTCTGTAACTTCAAGATGTAAATATTACAGGGTACAAATCAAAATATTCCCAGCAACTACGCATATAAAAGTTAACCAGCCAGATCCACATGTGCAAATAGAGTAAAACAAACAATTAAAAAGCCTAAATCACCTTTCTACTTACTATTTGAACAGAACTTTAGAGAGCCTGTAGCAATGTCTGGTCCCTCTCATACCCCGGAGAGAAGAATCCACACACAGAACAAAGGACCCACACCCAAACTTCCCTCTACCCAGGGTTGAAAGTATTTTGTCTCCTGACTGGTCCTCTGGTCAGGTGTTTAGTTCCCCGTTGGTAACCCTTAGAGACATTAACCCTTAACAATCTGTTTTCAAACCACAATTTGAAGACTTCAATAACTCAGACATAGGTTAGGGGTTTGTTATAGAAGTGGATGGGTAGGATTCTGTGGCCTGCATTGTGCAGGAGGTCAGACTAGATGATCATATTGGTCCCTTCTGACCTTAAAGTCTATGAGTCTATGAATGAGACTAGGTAAAAATATAATTTCAGCTCTGCACACAGCTTATAGACCTCCCAGTAGCCAGATTTTTCTAGGAATGAGCCACATATTCCATGCCTGAAGCAACAGAGAGGAAGGAAAAGGTTTAAAAGTAAAATGTGTTTCCTACTTTGTTTACCTTCTCCCTCTCCATGAAAGATTCAAAGCCCCAGAGGCTTCTTCAAGCCTTGCTCTTGATTGTAAATTACACTCCACTAGGAAACAAATTATATCACGTGACTTTGTGAGACCAACCACAACCAAGCAGTACAGATCAAATACCACATATCAAATACTCAATGAACTGTTTGTGATCAAACCATACAGGAACAAAAAAAAAAAAAAGACAGAATAAATTCAAGGACATGGCAACTTCTTCCTGCAAGCAGAAAATATCACAGCAAGCTATTCACCATCAATTATTTACTCTGCTCTAGCAGCACTATTGGTGAGATTTTGGGAGGGAAGGATCTCCCAACCAACTGTGACAAAACGCAACATGGAAGCAAACATTACCAATGATCTGCACTGCATGCACGGGTTTCAGGATGCTTTCCTTCCTCCTGGAATATGTGCTGACCCATTGACTTCTAGTTCAAGGTTCTCAGTGGTTAGACTTTCAGCCCAGGATATACTGTGCATGTTGAATTCTGTCTCATTATGCTGTAATTTACTTTACTTCAATAGCCTTCTGCTCTTAGGTGCTCTGATCAGCGATCGCTTCGGCACAGCTGCGTTATTGCTGTTCCCAGCAGTCATACAGTGCTAGTAATTGCTTGCATTGGAAGAGAGACATTTTAAAAACCACAATTTTCTACCTGTAATTTAAATTAAGGCCAATTCTTGGTTCTCTGAATTTACTGGGCTGTCTGCTCAATAGACCACAGTAAAGAAATTTTACGCTGCTTCATAAACTGAAAATCCAATATCCTTGGATATTCTTCCCTTGTAAAGGGATGAACTATACAGCTTGATAGGTTCTCCCCTCCTCCTCCACCTTTAACGTCTGAGATTCAATTCCAGCTACCTGGCTGGGTTTATGCTCTTATTTCATTAGCCCCACAGAAGAAGGGGAATTTTATAAAGCTAACTACTGTGACAGACTCCCAATGTGAGTTAAATATGAAGTCAGGAAACAGACTGGCTAAGAAGTTCAAAAATATTCTTCTAATTTATGGCCTCCTCCTGCAAAGACTTAGGCTAGGTCTATACTGAAACTGCTAGAGCAGCACTGTGTCAGCAGCGCTTCAGCGTAGCCACTCACTGCAGCGACAAGAGGGGTTCTCCTGTCATTGTAGTTCATCCACCTCCTCCAGAGGTGGTCTACCCGGGGGATTTTCAGATCCCTGAGTGATGCTGCTGGGTTGACTTAACTTTTTAGTGTAGACCTGGCCTTACACACACACTTAAGTTTACACACTATTAGGAGTCCCATTGACTTTCAATGAGACTTAAGGTTTGTGTACATGAACAACTGATGTGTGGCAAACTGGAGTGTGAATTTACCTAACACTAGCCTGCACGAACTGACAGCCCAAGTGGACACTGCTGATGCTCCTTTACAGTTTGTTAATGGGCTCTGATCTAGTCCTCTTTGAAACAACTACATCAAAGCACATTAACTGTTAACGCATGCCAGCAGGGTTCACGCAGTCTGTGACAGGCTACTGCGGGGTAGGTTCAAACCCCAGCTCTCTGCAAACTAAGGGCTTGGCAACAATTGCAAATGTAGAGCGCTTTGAGTTAAACCAGCCTTTGGAGAGCACAGGCGGGAAAGCACTGCAGTCTGTCCACACTGACAGCTTGAAAGCACACTGGCGCGGCCACATTTCCAACACCTGCAGCGGCATTGGGAGCGGTGCATTATATGCAGCTATCCCTGCATTCAAGTGGCTGCAACATCCTTTTCAAATGTGGGGGATGGGGTGGAGTGTGACAGGGAGTGTGTTGTGTATATGTCAGGGGAGAGAGAGAGGGTTTTGGGGGCGCTGAGAGTGTGTCAGCATGCTGTCTGGTAAGTTCAGATCCCTCCCTCCCCGCCTCTGTCTCTCACATACTGACAGAAGCAACATTCCTAAGTAATGGTTGCTTTGTCCCAGGGCAGATAAGCATGCTGGCTGTCAGAAATGGAGCTTTGAAAGGGCATATCTGCATTCCTACAGCCGAGGAATGACAAAACAATGACAAGAGTGGCCACTTGACTTCAGGGGATTATGGGATATTTCCGGAGGTCAATCAGAGCTCAGTAATGACATCTCAGCCAAGACGCATCAGATGTTATTCCTCTCGCGGAGATGGAGTACCAGGAGCACTCTACCCACGGAGTCAGAGTGCTCTACATGCCTAGCCAGTGTGGAAGGGGTGTGAGTCAGAGCACACTGGGCGGCTTTAGTACGCTCTAACTTGCAAATGTAGCCAAGCCCTAAAGCTTCGTCTACACTGGATTTTTGTTGGTAAAACTTTTGCCGTTCAGGGATGTGAAGCCCCCCGTCCCCGAACGACAGAGGTTTTATAGACAAAAAGTGCTGGTGTGAACAGGGCTTTGTTGGTGGGAAAGCTCTCCTGGCAGGAGAGCTACCACTGGTCGTTGGTGGTGGAATTTTTTTTTGTCGACAGAGAGTGCGTATGCTGCGCACCTTTTAGTGGTACGGCTGTAGCAGCACAGCTGTGTCGCTAAAAGGTGCATAGTGTAGACACAGCCTAACTGTTCCTCTAGACAAGCCCTCAGGCCCCTAAGTATATAAGGTACATTTTCAAAAAGGATATATGAATATCTTATTCCTTAGACCACCGTTCTCCAACCTTTTTATGCCTAGGATCACTTTTTGAATCTAAGGGCAACCCAGAATCTACCCTGCCCCTTAGCTGAGGCCCCACTCCTTCTCCAAAATCCCATCCTGCTCACTCCATCTCCCGCCCTCTCTTCATTGCTCGCTCTCCCCAACCCTCACTCACTTTCACTGGACTGGGGTAGTGATTTGGAGGGGGTGAGGAGTTTGGGTGCACGAAGGGTCTCTGGGCTAGGACTGGGAATTGGGATGCAGATGGGGGTGCGGGCTGTGGGAGAGAGTTTGGGTGCAGGTGGGGGCTCCAGCTGGGGCAGAGTGTTGGAGTGCAGGAGAGGGTATAGGGTGCTGGCTCTGGGAGGGGGGTCAGGGCTGGGGGAGAGTGTTGGGGTGCAGGAGAGGGTATAGGGTGCTGGCTCTGGGAGGGGGGTCAGGGCTGGGGCTTGGGATGCAGGAGGGGGTTCAGGGCGCAGAAGGAGGTATGGGGTGCTGGCTCTGGGAAGGGGGTCAGGATGGGGTTTGGGGTGCAGGAGGAGGTATGAGGTGCTGGCTCTGGGAGGGGCTCAGGACTATGGTACGGCCTCCCGCCGGGCAGCACTTACCTCCGGCGGTTCCCAGTCGGCGGTGGGTGCAGAGCGGCTAAAGCAGGCTTCTGCTTACCCCGGCCCCACATTGCTTCCAGAAGGGGCCAATGTGCCCCTGTGGGGGGTGGGGGGGCAACTGGCGCCGCATGCTGCCCCTCTCTGCAAGCACCCCCCCTGCAGCTCTCCCGGCCAATGCAGGCAGGAGCAGTGTGTGGAGGGAGACTCCTGTCTCCCCAGCCACGCTGGCCACTTCCGCAAGTATCGTGGGGCTGGGGTAGGCAGGGAGTCTGCCGTAGCGGCAGCCTCACTGCACCACCTGAGATCACGATCGACTAGGAGATCCTCTAGGATTGACCAATCGATCGCAATCGACTGATTGGTGACCACTCCCTTAGACTCTATATCTGTCACACCAGGATCCCTGTCCTCTAATGGTCTGTAAAGTGCAAACAGGTGTCCGGCACTGCATCAGTAACAAATAAAATATATGCAAGGAGAGAAAAATGGCAGGAATAATATAGAAAAGAGGTTGATCCAGAAAAAAACATTTTTTTTCCGCAAATGACAGCCATTAGCAAGTCAAAAGAGAAAAATTTCCACCCCCTACTGTCCAGCTATGAAAGGGTTAACACTTTTTAAGCAGAACTGTTGCAAGAATTTCCCAAAATGCAAGCACTGGAGAAGACTAATGTGAAAGCTTACTTTGCAATTATCTGAGCAATTTTCTCTCCTTATTCTGCCTGGACCTTAAAGGTTTTTAAACACATGCAGCAAGATGTGTCAGAAATAATAATAAAATGAAATGTTAAAATCAATATTAAAATCAATGAATCTTTTTGCATACAGCATAATGCCCTCATCACTCTAAAGCGCTATTACATTCAGAACTGCCCTGGCACAAAACCCACGTTTAGTTTGTGCATTTAAGTGCCATCTTCCTCCCCCTCCCTCTTTTTTAAATTAACATTTGTAAGGCATTATTCCTTCATTTGTCCTCTAAGCATGACTGATTCAAACAACAGCGGTGATGAACAAACAGCTGGAGCAAAGATCTTCAAAAACAGGAATTTAACTTCAGGCTCCTAAATTCCTATTTAGGCTCCTGTATATGCAACCTGTTTTTCCAAAAGGTGCTAAACTACCCAGCATCTTCCATTTACTTCAATGGGAGCCACTAGGTACTCAGCACTTTGGAAAGCAGGTCACTTATTTGGGAGTCTAACTTTAGGCTCTCATATTCTTGAAAATCCTGGCCCTGACAGCAGTTTGAAGGCCACAGTATAACAACAAACTTCAGCACAATGCTGGATGTCTAGGCAGATGCGCCAAGTTATGGAACTGATAAAAATGTCTATGTTATTTCCCACTGTAAAAATGTCAAACCAAATTGAGCATTTGAGTATTTCTTACCATGATTGGGACACCAATGTCAGGCCACAAGAGGTCTTCAGACGGAAGTTTGGGGGAGTTCCACACTACTACAACTTTATTTAAGTAAGGGAGTCCATTGAGTCTCTCTAGGGAGTTCATTAACACTTCCTCCCGCTCGTAGGTTAACATGACTACTGTGAACTGCTCCCTTGGGACATTGCCACCCAAGGCAGCTTGGAACTCTTTCCCAGAACCACCTGCTCCTCCTCCAATTGGTCGAAATCCAGTCCCAGACCCAAGGAACTTAGCTTCTGAAGGTAAAATGGGATCAAAGGGTGTATGTGGAAAGAGGTGGAAAGGACCTGGAGCTGAATTCCAATTCCTGTAGATATCCATTGCTGTGAGAGTAAAATTGCGAAGGTATCTGGGAGATGCATAGGGTGGTTCTGTTTCCACAGGCCCCAGGTCTAAGTCACCATTGTCTGCCATGTTGGGGTCAGTACCAGCAGCTTTGCCAGAGCGGTGAGGAATCTCCACTGCAGTTTCTTCTCGAATAGGAGCAGCCGGGATTTGAATTCGAGTCCTTATGATGGCTAAGACTGTGCTGAATACATTGTCAGAGGTGGAGAAGTAGGTCTCCCACAAGAAGCGGCCCTGCCTCCTCATGGTAAGGAGATCATTGTCAGAAATGCTTCTCAGAAGAAAGTGCACTTCTGTGATACGTGGCTTTGGTATGATTAAGGCTGCCTCGTTCCACCGGATCACATCACGATAGGGCAGCTGAACTTGTTCTCCAAGAATCACTGGGATGGCTCCAACTTCCAGAGCCTCAAAGAGTCTCATGGTACACCCAGCAGAGATCAATATATGGGTGTCCCCTGGTGTGATTATCAGTGCAAAAGTAGATAGCTTCAGTAGCTCTAATCTGTCATCCCTTTCTCCACAAAGAGCCCACTCAGTGGGCAGACTTGCCTTAGGCTGGTTCTTACAAGTGAATTCCACCAAGACAAAGTCCAGTTTACTGTCTTGGACAGCCTTCAAGGTGGTAATGATCCGATCATCGTAGTCAGCTGGGGCATTGCCTTCGATTTCCTCTTCAAACGAACGAACCTCTTGCAAGCTGGATCGAAGAGACTCTATTTTCTCTCCCTGGAAACTGAATAGGTACTTTCGCTTTACTGGCACCTGGGGTGGGATCTCTAGGAAGTTGGGTTCGGACATTGCATGGACTAGAGGCGATACCACAATATCAAAACCTGGCCGATACTGTACATCATAAAAGGTGGATTGGGCAATCATGGCGCGCCCTGTGCTGATGTTATAGATAAAGTTCTGAGTTTCCGATTTCCTTGATAAATTAATGATGAGATGGTTGTGTCCATCAGTCCTCCAATATGGCAAAGAGTGCAACTGTTGCCCTAGTTCAGTAGGTTTTGGCATTATGGGCTCTTGCATTTCCCCCACTAAAATTATATACACACAAGCAATGTTTGCATTTTCAGTAACATAAACATTAGTTCTGACAGTTGCCTCAAAGGCTTGCTTAATTAAAGGGTCTAAGGAGCTACCAAAAGGGTACTGATCACTGTTGTAGACATACACTGGGAAGCCAGATGTCAGTGGGCAGCGTGAGTAGTCAAAACAGTTGTGCAGCCTGCAGTTCCTGTTGGATTTTGGCAAAGGCAAGTTAGCTTCATCTTTGTCTGGCAGCAGCCGGATTGGCAAGGAGAGCTTTGGCTGGTTCTGAGCCATCAGTTCTTTGTAGGAATGCTCAGTCTGGCTGATGACATTCTTCAGCTGCAGGAGATCCTGCTTGGCATTTTCGATGCTCTTCTTGCAGGCTTCAATTTTCAGGTTCAACTTGGCGATCTCGCTGTTGAGCTCCTGTCGCTTGGCCTCCAGCTGGAGCAGCTCCTCGCTGACTGACTCACGGATGCGGCACAGGTCCTGGACATGCTTCACCTCACACAGCTCATTTCCGGTGCGGGGGCCGAAGATGCGCTTGCCGGCATCATCCGCGTCATCAATGGTGGTCAAGTAGTAGTGGGCGATGAGGGGGAAGAAGACGAGGATGATGAATAGGGTAAAGCTAAGCCAGGTGAGCCGGATCCGACTGGACCATCGTAACACCCAGGGTTGGCCGCCGTTCCCCACTCCCCCATTCCGCAACATGGTATACCCAGTCATGAGTCTGAGAGTCGGTGCGCGCCCAATCACGTTGGATCAGTAGCCATAACCAAAACAGTTTTTATTAGCAAGTCTCTGAAAGAAAATGTTATTGTGCCTGCTTAATAACGGGCCAATAGAATGGAAATTTCATCTTCCTGTCGTGATGATGGCTGTCTCCAGCCTTTTTGTTGCAAATGCAACTTTTGGTCCGACTAGAATCAATCATCAAACTTCTCCCTTGATCGCTGGTTAAGTGGCTGTTGCTAGCAGTGTGGTGTTGTCATGGCGACAAAAACACAATGGGATCAAGCTGACCTCTTACTGCTGCTCTTGACATCTTGTATTACCATCTAATGAATATGCAGAATCAACAGCCATAGTTGAAAACAAGCTGGAAGAGACTTGGATAAGCATCAGTCTCTCTCATCACCTCTGCGCTGTTGATACTCTGCCATGCCTACAAAAGAACAATACAGTCAGACGAGGCAAAAATGACACCTTACTAAACTATAAAACAACAAAGACATTCACTAAAAGGAGCTGTACAGTCAAAATCATCAGCATTCTGATTCACTGTTGCTTGTCTGACACCTCCTTGTGTAGTACTTACAAACCTGAGGAACCGATAGGATTCATTAGACATGCACAGCTTTCTGCAGGGCAGTTCTATCAAAGGACTTGATAAAAGCTGCATGGTCCAGCAGTCAGAACAGAGAGTAGCAGTCAACAAATCGGATTTTCTATTCCTGTCTCCGCCACTGACTCGCTGTGACACACTGGACAAGTCACAAACTTTACATGCCTCAGTTCCCCACCTGTAAAAATGGAGATACTAATAGTAACCCATCTTTTTATGGCATGTTGTGATCCTTAGATAAATGGCACTACAGATTTACAAATTATTACTGCTACCACATATTTGTGTCAAAATACCCCATTCCAGTCTTGGGCCCCATCTGAATTAAAAACTGATCATCTTATACAATTGCATGAAGGATTTGCGATTTGGACAAGCAACACTTGGGGGACTAGCTTTATGTGGTCAGCCTAATTTTACTTATGACCACATGCAGGCATGCATTATATACTTTCAACTTGCTGCACTGGCAGCCCCTGCTTTTCTATGACCACCTTTTGTCTGAATTCAGTTGGCCTTATAAAATATGCCTAGGGGGTAGGGAATTAAATAACTGATTTGTGTTTTCCATGCATGATGGATCTTCTTAGGACATGCTGATGCTCTGTATAAAGAGTATTATTTATCATAAGGTGCAAACAAACCATAAAAAAGACATGATCATGAGGATGAGGGTCATAAAGATGTGCTATATTGAATTATTGATTTGATATTCACCTTTACATTGTAAAGGGCAAACTTTCAACCTGTGGGATCTTAAAATTGCTCTGATCAAACTCAATCAATCATAAGGGATCATAGTCACTCTTGGTGAAATGCCACTAACCTCCAACAATATGAATTTGGCCCAAGATACACAAGTTTAGACATCAGTGAAAACAAATCTTACGTGATTACGTAAACAAGGGGATGATTTGAGATATTGCTCTAAGCAATTCCCACAATAAAAGTAGTAACCTGTTTCAGCAGGTCCTAGCTGGCATCCAGTAGAGAGAGTTGCTACTAATAAGCAGAGACATGAAATATATGCCACCTTTTTGTTCTGTGTTTGTGCAGCGCCTAGCACAAACAGGTTTTGATCTGTGACAGGGGCTCCTAGGTGACACCACAATGCAAATAAAACAAAATATACTATACTGTTTTTATGAACTGCTTTATCAATGGCCCTATGGCCATTATGAAAATCCAACTGGAGTCATACATCAACCCTAACCCAAGAGTTAGCTGGAATCTTACTTACTGTCTCTGGTATTAAGTTCATCCACTAGACTAAGCTCAATAAGTTTATGGAGGGGATGGTATAATGGGATAGCCTAATTTAATTGATCTTTGACTATTAGCAGTAAATATGCCCAATGGCCTGTGATGGGACACTAGATAGGGTGGGATCTGCGTTACTACAGAGAATTCTTTCCTGGGTGCTGGCTGGTGAGTCTTGCCCACATGCTCAGGATTTAGCTGATCACCATATTTGGGGTCCAAAAGGAATTTTCCTCCAGGGCAAATTGGCAGAGGCCCCGGGTCTTTTTTTTGCCTTCCTCTGCAGCGTCGGGCATGTGTCACTTGCTGGAGGATTCTCTGCACCTTGAGGTCTTTAAACCACAAGTTGCCTGAGCTATTGAAGTCCTCATGGGTCAGGGGTTTGTTACAGGAGTGGGTGAATGAGATTCTGTGGCCTGCGTTGTGCAGGAGGTCAGACTAGAAGATCATAATGGTCCCTTTTGACCTTAACGTCTATGAGAGGCTGCACTGGCAATAAATAAAACGTTACAAGAGTCTACTCTCCAGTGCCGAAGATGACCAACTAATATCCCACTGAGCCCGTTCAAAGCTCCAGTACATTTGTGGGTATTTAACAAAGAAGAAATAAAGGCACAAGGAGAGCTTGTCCCAAACTGATACCTGAAAACTGGCAGAATGGTAAAGAGACACGTTACTTTGGCAGAGTGTGGGTGGGAGAGAAATCAGGAGTAATTTTCAGTTTAGAACATTAGCATACACCAGAAAATCAATCAAGGATTCAGATCTTAAGCAGCCAAACCATCATTAAAAGAGACTGTGTGTGTGTGTGAGGGGAAGAGAAATAACCCATCCTGATAATACAGCCACAATTCCCAAACCTATTTTCATCACAAGGGCAACTGTTGTGCTAATGATTAAATAGGAATCCTCCCCAGCCCCTACCAGCAACACTTAGAAGCTGGACAAGCAGCAAGGACAGTGAAAAATCAATGGACGTCACAAATTCATAATGTTGTCCAGCAAAGGGCATCAGCGGAAATCTCAGAAGGCTGGGAAGATAAAAGGGCTAGAAAATCAGGAAAAGGTTAAATCAGCTTTCTTGCTTCCTGGTAAGTATGATCTGTGTGGGAGGCCTAGGCTCTCCTAGCAGAACATTTTAATAACATTCCCTGCACACCAGCTTCCATTTGTATGTGCTGAGGTGGCAGTGAATGCAAATCTCTTATTTTTCTGCATGAGGCTGTCAGTCATGCACAGAGAGCGCTGATAACAACAGGATCCTTTCACTGTGCCCCTGGGCCACGTTGCTGTCGCTAGGTATTACCGAACAGAAAGGTTTCATTATACGCAAATATACAAAGCAAATGATTAACTAAAGGCAAAAAAGTTTTTAAAGTTTATTTAAACTCGTTATTTTAAAAACGCTTCCATTTGTTACAGGAAAGAGTGACTCATGGCCATTAGCACCAACTCACATAAATACAGCTCTCCAGACTTCCAGTTATTACTCTTTCCATCACTGAAATGCCCCTGTCTCTGGGATGAGCACTAGCAGCCATTTAAACAGGGGAGACAAAATGTTTAGGATGGGAAGTGAAGAACATTGAGGCAGATCCACAGCCTCAATGAGGTCAATGGAGCTATGACAACATACACCACTCAAACCTAAAGGTGGAGTTTCAGGAACACAGACTGTAATAACTCCAAAAACCTGACCAACTTAGGCCACCACTCCTAACTCTTGTGACAAACACTATAGGACCTTGCATCAGAAATCTGGCACCTCCAACAGCACAGAACCCTCTGGTACTATTCTAGGGCACTGGTTCAGTGTCAGTTCAGAAAGGGGGAGTGCTGTCTGCCATGGTGATGGACATGACAAAGGAAATACTACAAAGAGAGTTCCTGCCACACCCTGGCTTTCCTTGGAGGTCTCTAACCTTCAGGCCCATTGCTGCCTGTAGCAGGGTGGACCCTTGCTTCTGCCCTGAAGGGGTTAAAAACAGCCCTGGGAAGAGGCTGTGCCTGGAGAAAGCAGCCTTTCGGCTGGGGCAAGAAGCCTGGGCTGATTGGGGAAAGCAGGCCCAGCTGTGGCCATGCTCCAATCAGGCCCAGCTGGCCCCTATAAGAGGCTGCGAGCCAGAAGCCAAGACAGTTTCTCTCTAGCTGTAGAGGGAGAAGAGCCTGGCTGCAGGAAGCTGGATATAAGGTATCTGAGTGAAGCAGGGCTGGGGACAGGCTGAGGAGCTGGGGAGCCTTAGCCTGGAAAACCCCAGGCTGTGACTAGCTTTGGGCCAATAGGTGCTGGGGGTTGCAGAGGGCAGCCCAGGGGTAGGCCAAGGCAGCAGGTCCAAACCCTCCTTGCCAGTGATGAGTAGGCTGATACTGCAGCCTGGCACAGGGTGTGGGGCTAGACAATGACTGGCAATAGCAATATACTGAGGCAAGGTGGGGATAGAGGGTGGGGGTTCCCCAGGGAGGGGAGACCCTGAGAGAAAGGGGTTACTGCCAGGAGGCCGCACCCCATGTAAAAGGGCACTGGGTCCAGGGAGGGACACAGGGGCGAGAGGACAGATGGATCACTGGCCTGCAGAGGGCGCTCTGGAGCTGGAACCGAGCTAATTCATGAAGTCACCAGCAGGAGGCATTGCAGGGGTGAGTCCACCTGTCTACACTGCCCCTCTCCCTTTTGTCATCAGGTTTGTGCTGTGCCACAACTAACTTCAATCAGTGTCCTGTCAGCACCTCTTGCCGCCCTTCTGGCCCCTACTCCTGCTGGCCTGGAGTTCAGTTTCCAGAACATCTTACAGTGGTCAACTCATTAACAGTCTATGAACTAGGATTCTCTTAATTTCTCCTTCCCCTTTGGGAGACAGGGCAGAGCCATAGAAGCATGTAAGGCACCGTCTCCCAAACTCACTAACAGCAGCTACAGGAGCACATTCAAGCAGCTCTATTTAAGGGCTTTGTGAATGTCAGGGTCTGTGCTACAATGCAGACCTCCTGCGTGACCTTGGGAGAGTCATCGAGTCTCTCTTGTGCCTCAGTTTCCCCTCTGTACAATGGGGATAACAGCACAGTCCTGCATCTCGAGAGGGTTGGAAGGATAAATACATTAAGGATCACAAGGCGCTCAGATACCATGGTGATGGGAACCACTGAAATACCAAATCAAAAAAGGGGGCCCCTGTGCGGGGAGTTAGTACCTGGTGCTCCTGGAATGGCCAGAGGAAAGCTTGATATCTCAGGGGCTGGAGTCATCCCCACAGTTTGCTAAACGCGATCTTCATTAAACTGCCCTGGATCTAAACATAATTAGTGAGGTTCCATCATAAACAGAGCACTTAAGGGCCAAATCCTGTGGCAAAGAAGCAGGACCAGGACCCTAAAACAGCACTAGTATCAAGGATATGCTACGCTCTGGCCCACTACCCTTGACAATGATTGCTTACAACTATTCGGCCTCCTGATCCTTCCAGCAGGCCCCCATTCCGTAAATTCTGTTTACACAGAACAAAGCACACCCTCCCCTGTCCTAAAACATGAAGCATGAGAGTGAAAGAACTCTGTGCATTTAGAAACCTGAAACTTCTTCACTGTTTCTGTTGATGCTAACTCCAAGGCCACATGACAGAAACTAAAAAAGTTTGGAGAGGTATTTTAAATGCAACACATGTGGTTTGGGATCAGTTAAAACTATCGACTGTCAGTCTGAAATATGTGCTAGTGATAATGAAAGCATGTTAGACACACTTTCAGGCTGACTTCATTACCAAAGGTTTTATCCCCCACCAGCTAGATGCTGCTGGACATTCCTTTTGGTTTTATTAAGACACACATTTGTTGTTAGGATTTAAAAAAAGAAAAAGAAAAAGCCCAGTCTAGTGGTTTTAGGATGAGAGCTTGCAGTTTTTCTTTCAAGAGCAATAAGCATACACTAGGTAAGAGACTGTTGCTTCTCCTTCAGAAAGGGGATCCTTGAACAGGAAGAATGTATTAATTCATTTAACTCCACAGACAACACAATCTGACTCCAAAGAACTGTTAAAAACAGAATCCTGTCGAGAGAAAAGGCATGTTCCCATTTTAAGGTAACAACTGGTACCTGACACACCTAATTACACAAAAGGGCAGGTAAATTTCGCAAATGATCAGAAGCTGTTATGGTGATAACCCTCCCTAATTGTTGATCTCCTCAAATGATTATTCCTGAAAACATTCCCCACCACCTCTCACTAGTCAACCAACTTTGCCATTTCTATTATATTGGGGATAGCTTTCCTTTAAAAAGGCTTCCCTCCATTACAAAGATCTCTTTCCCAGGAAGTTCTTTGCCCTGCAGTACTAGGCTACAAAACTAAATTGTTGGCCTGTTTCACTGCAGCACCTTTCTCAGACCTGATCCACAGGTATTTTCCCAACTTGCTTCCTTCTAAAGCAGAAGGAACTCATAGTCTAACGCAGTTCCCTCTGCTTCTGAATTCTAGTTCAACGTACTAGGACAGTTTTATGCTCAAGTACTGGTGGAAAGTCATCATCATTGCTCATGGCTATTCACAGTTGCCAAGTTCCATCTGCACATACTTGACCTTTGAGCACACCTGGTCTTTGACACATCTCCCTTCCCCCCTTTACCCTCAGATAGTTAAGAGACGTCATTCTTCTCTGAACACATTTCTGAAACGAACCCTGGAAACTTCAAGCTCTTCAGGGAAAACAGATCTTGAATTGCCATTAGACACAACTCTCTATTGAATAGATCAGTGGAACACAGGGAGATCAACTGACCTAATCTCAAGGGAATGTACCAAGCCTTCCAGAAGGAACAATCTACATGGCTCCTTCCTCTTCTGCTGCACACCCATCCCCATCTTCTCCACCTCTTGCCTATTTCCATTTATCTACTCTCGACCAACCAATCCACCATGGAATTTAATTGCTGCTCTGCACAAAATGCTGAGTTATATAATTTATTCTACTCCAGGTATAAAGCAAATTGCAACCTCCATCACTACAACTGCTACTATCAGCCTTGCTAGCAGACTCAGCAGAGATGCCACATACTTAATGAGCCATGGCACATGAACAAACTTCCTTCTTGTTCAGACAAGGCTGATGTGAACCTCTCCTGGTTGGTACTGAAGTACCTCATGCAGGCAGCATTCATTGGCACCGCCTCTGCTCTACTTGTTCTGACCTGAATATATGGCTTCCGTCTCCAAGGCTGTCAATATGGCATCATTCACCAGCACTAACATTAAAAAAAATAAATAAATAAAAAAAATAAAGAGAGGGCAGAAAAAGCAAAAACTTCTATATTGCTCCTAAATTAAGAAATGTACCTTCTTCTTCTTCCTCTTGGGGAAGAAGATGGCTGGCTAGAGTGTAACCACAGGAAGGAAATACGCTCACCCACTTCTGTATCTAGGTTTAGGTGCTTGTGTGAAATACATTCACAGGGCTCTCAAAGAAAAGATTACATCCCAAATCTGCAATCTGTTGGCAAACACGGGCGTTTGAGGATTTTCCTTTGCAGCTGAACAAGGAGAGTAAACCTATTTGGTGTGTGCTTTAAGGTACAATTGGAAAGTCGCCCAACATGCAAGTTCTGCTAAAAGAAGAGCAGATGGAAAATTCATTCTGAAGTGACTTACATGCTATGGCCTCAGGGATCATCACTGTGGATTTGAGCCAGAGTAAATTCTCCCAGGCTAAGATCAACACTGCTACCTGTGCAACAGACAAAAGCCTAGTAATCTGCAACTTTGGAGGACGAGGTGCAGCCATATTTTTCCCCCCTCTATCATGACTCAGTTTTCAACCAATGCAGGAGGCATTTAATAAATTCAAATCTCACAGCTAAGTCATACTTGCCCTGCCCACCCTTTCCCAATATATACATACAGAAGGGTCCCTCCACACAGAGATCTCATCCTTCCCACACTGAATAGCGAGCAGCTGGTAGCAAGGCACCACTTCTCCCTTATGATGCTACAAAAGGTTTTCCTGTAAATTTGGGATCCATGCAGGGGGAAGGGACAGGGACTGCATGTGTGGGTAGCTCCAACACTGGGCGGGGCTGGAGTGATATCATTCCTTCCACTGTGTGGTAGTCTTCACTAACGGTACCACAGCCTGCAGATCCCTGGGTGCAGTGTGGCCAAGGGAAGTCCAGGTTGCAAAGCACTTTACAAAGAACCCATTGCTAGGGAAGTCACTGGTGGGAGTGATGAAAGGAAGCAGAGTGCAACATGGTCTCTCTGTGCAGATTACACGGAGTTTACTATGGAAGGGGGGAAATCTGGCCCTGAGATTGGACAGCGAAGTATCTGATGTCTGCAAAAGTGGGAATCGAGAGTCTCTAGTAGAAGTCATTTCAGAGACCCTCTCTTCCCCAGTTTTCAGTGGTGAAGCATGCTCGCTGCTTTAACCTCCATAGCACCTAGAGGATAATGATTTAGCCACCAGTGCCCGTTTTCCAGTCACTGGTATGAACACTCCACTTCAGAGTTGCACTGTTGCTAAATGCCAGTATTTACAGGCTCCCTGAATATGGAACAAGGAGTTCAGTCTGCTGCTGAAAGGGTCATTGTGTTCAGTGTTAAAAATCTGTTGACAATTGTGAATTCCCACCAGCCAAATTTGGAATTCTTCTTCTGGTCCAGATCTGAAGAAGAGCTCTGTGTAAGCTCAAAGCTTGCCTCTCTCACCAGAGGAAGTTGGTCCAATAAAAGATCTTGCCTCTCTAATATCCTGGGACCAACACGGCCTCAACATCACTGCATACAGCCATGTGCAACAAAACACACTCAGCTAGAACCAGTAGATGACTACGCTGATGAGGGATATGCCCAGTCGTGACATATGTTTGCATGCTCGATGATGCTTATGACAGACTATGGAAGAAGAATGGGGATGTTAACGCCAGTGGCATGGCAACACTGCTTTCCCTGCTCCAATTGCTGAACTGCTCTCATGTAAACTAGGAGCCAGCACTCCTGGGTTTTACTCCCAGTTCAGGTGCTGTCTCTGTAACCTTGGGCAAGGCACTTAAGCTCAGTGCCTCAGTTTCCCTGCCTGTAACATGGGGAGGACGACACTCCCTACCTCATGAGCGTGCTAAAAGGCACAAACAGTTTGGGTTGCACTTTTATAGAACCTTTCACCCCAAAGCACTTTACAAAGAACCCATGTAAGTACAACTGACACTTTGCAATCCCTTCCAGAGAGGCAGGATGGGCACCAATCCAGGACTTGGGAGACAGGGGTTCAAGTCCCTGCTCTGCCACAGACTGTCTCTCAATTCCCCTTCTCTAAAATGGGGATAACAGCACTGCCTTACCTCATAAGTTCTTCCAGGCCCTTCCCCCTCATCAAGGTAATAGCTAATCATCTTACAAACATTAATTAAATTTATCCTTATGACCCCCTCTGAGCTACAAGTATCATTAGCATCATTTTACACATAGGGAATCAAGGTACAGCAAAGCTAAGTGACTTGCTCAAGGCCCGCAGAAAGTCTGACAAAGTTGGGAATTCGCCCCAGATCTAAGTGCCCTAACCACAAGACCATCCTTCCTTCAACGTGCATTTTCCAGCAGCTTGATTCCTGTGTTTCAGTTCCTTTCCTATAGGGTTGGGCATCTGACTTGTCAAATAATGTCAAATATTTTAAAGCATTAATAAATTAGAACAGTAACTAAGAAGAGAGTGTCTTTATAGTCTCCCAAAGATGTAGCCTTAGCTAGAGACTTGTGTGTAATCACAAAAAGATAATGACAGCATTATTTTAACTCAGAGAAATGTGAAACAATGAAATGAAGTGCTAAAAAATGAAAGAAAAGCACCATGATGCAATCAAAAAGTAGGTTGCTGCCTACCTCAGGGCATTGCTGCTGGAGTATTTGACAATATCTGACCGTGGTTAAACAACAGGTGGTCAACTGACATCTGACCAGAGAGACAAGGTGGGTGCAGTAATATCTTTTACTGGCTCGATTTCTGTTGGTAAGAGAGACAAGCTTTCGAGCTACACAGATCTCTTCCTCAGGTCAGGGAAAGGTACTCAGAGTGTCATAGCTAAATACAAGGTGGAATGGATTATTTACCATAAGAAGTTAACACATATTTCAAGGGATCACTCAAGGTGAAGTGGCCCATTTGACCCGCTTGACAAAGCTACTTTCCCACTCAGGTCTTTTCCAAAGATTTCCCAATATACTGCTTCACATATACAGCTCTTCAGGATTTACAAGACAGCATTAAAAGAATTGTGCTAATGAACCTTTTTTTTGTTTTTTACATTTTTTTTTCCTTACAGCTGCAAGCCCAAAAACATTTCTGTGCACAAAGAAATAACAGCATAAAAGAAAATCCTTTTATGCTCTGCAGAACTGAGGGTGGAAACAGCTTCTGGACACAAAATTACACTACATTGCTAATCCCAGAACAGGAAATCAAATGACAGAGCTTTAGAAGCAACCCTGGGCAAATTTGACAGTAGTATGATAGTTGACTTCATAATGACACTAAGTTTCACTTTAAAAACATGCTAGACAATTTCTATTGCCTGGAAACTGACAGTGCTAGAGAGGGAAGTTCTTTACTTCGCTATACAGCAGATACAGCCCAGGCAGGAGTAGCACAGGAGATATTAATCTCTGGCCCAGATCCAGAACAACAGAAAACAAAGGGGAATGTCCAGTGGTGAAAATGAGAGAGAGAGAGAGAGAGATTTTTCACTAAATTCTTCATTTCTTGTTCTGATCTGGGCCAGGTATGTGTTTCACAATAGCCCAACCCCATCACATGGACAGTATGGCCTATGCATTCTTGCATTCACCGCAAATTCTTCCCCTTTGCTGAATTTGGTGCCAGTATCTTTGGCAGTGCACAGAAGTTTGTTCTTCCTGCCCTTAGGTGGAATGGGTAGGAGGAGGAGATTTTAGTCTCAGCCCAGGTTAACAACAATTGGTTAAACCATCACCACCAACAGACCTCAATGCCCAGGTTGGAGGAACCAACTTAGGGCAAAAGGTTAGTTCAGCCCTTAGCCACCTTTACCATTCAGTCCATCGTCTCTCTGCTGAGACTGCTAACAAGGGTGTAGTTAGGCCAGGTGCTTTCTGTGAGATGAACCCTGCCCATGGGCAAGAGGAGCGTGTCCAAACTCACCTACCACTGGCCCTTTGTAACATGGTCTAGATCAGTCTGCTCACTCAGCTCTCCCTCGTGCTCGCACTGCCTCATGCCAGGGTTTCCTCAGGCACCATCTGAGGAGAAGAATCCAACTGTTCTGATCAGATACTCCTGATTCAACCTCCTGTGAGCTCTGAGTTCAGCTGCCCACTGAGACACACACACCAGAAGTGACCCCCAATTTTACTACTCCCTTGTCCAATCCCACTTATGCTAAATAAAAGCAAATATTATTGGCATAGCACAGACATGCCCATAAGCCCGAAGAGAAAGTTGTTTAAAGAAATCTCTTCTAATCTAGTGGGTGGCTATGAGAAGTATCCCTTCCTTCCCTAAGCAGACTGCACATTTTAGTTATAGGGTGCTACTGGAGAAGATCAAACATCTTACACAGGAAATAAACCAGTGCCTCCCAACTTATTCTGGGCATCACTCCCTTTCTGCTCCAGAAGCTGAGCCGATAACTGAAAGAAATGGAAAACCCCCCACTGACATTATTACTGGGCTTTGGACCCCTAAGTCACAGTCTGTATATGCCTCCAGACATCTTTGGAACTCTATGTCTGGGAAACCCTGACCTCTGTTCTTTGATATGGAAGTAAAGAGTTTACCTAGCTCGGCATGCACTGTAAAATGATAAAGTTGCTCTTGAGCCAAAATACGTTGCAATACAACTCTTTCCTTTTTGTTGCACCCCAACTTGACCAGGTTTACCCTGCTGCTCACAGACTTCCTTTCCTTATACTGCCTGGTAATAAGTATTCCTGTTTGCCTGGAGATTGTGATGCATGTAACAAAAGATTTCCCCTACTTCCCAGGAATGTGTCTGAGCAAAGGGGCATGGCACTGCATGTGGTCTCATTAGCCCAGTAAATTGCCTTCAGCAACTTTTGGAGATGCTTATGAGTAAATGGAGGTAGCTCTCCATTTCAGAAAGCTCAATCTAGCACGCTGTGTAACTAAATTACCATAAGTATTGTAATCACTGATATTTATATGGCATGCAGAATTCCCATCTGACAGGCACAGTGCATCTCAAAACAGGCTAGGTCGTCTGACTCACCATTGAAGAATCATCAGTCTGTAGCAACTCTTGAATTCTATTAACCAGGACTAGATTCAAATTAGTAACCTACAGGTAAAAGGATCCTTATTCCATTACCAATCACTAAGCCTACCGGGCCCCTGGGAAGAAGTATATTCTGTTATCTTTCTGTTCTACCAATGGGCTTGTCACACAGCAACAGCCTTCCATCTAGCTGGGCATCTTCTCTATGGCAGTGACCTAGTCCAGATACTTCAGAGGAAGGCAATTCGTTTGGATAAAACTGTGCAATACCCTACCATGGGACATACTTCTTGTCCGGAAGACAGGGCCGTCCTTAGGATTTATGGGGCCATACACAGTATTATTAAACTGGTGTCCCTATGCCCAATGGCAGCCCAAGCTCACAGCCTGGTGGGGGAGGGGGAGGAGGGACGAGACAGCAAAGGATAATGAGATGCCTGGCCTGCCTCATGGTGGCGGAGAGTCACAGTTCCCCGCAGAGACTCCCATACCCTCTCCCTCATGCAGAATGGACACAAAGAAAGTACCTAATTAAAAGCACTAAAATTTGGGAATAAAAAATGTCAGTCACAGGTTTTTTTATATGCCCTGAAGGTTGTCAGAGGGTTATTTGCAAAAACTTCGTAGTAAGGGTGAGTCAGCTGTCCGGCTGAATACAATATTACATATAATGGAATACATGATGCAGCTCTTCTCTGTTTTACATTTTCTTAATCAGTATTTCTAAGCTGAATTTATATTTTAAATGTACTCAAACCTTAAGCCAGCATTCCAGATTACTACATATTTAACTCACTGAAACAAAGACATTATTTTAAATTAATCAGAGAGGTTTAGTGTGTTCATAACAATGTTCATTGCTTTTAGAAAAAGGGAACAGTAATTTACTTTGTGTGATCTCCATAACAAGAGACATGGTTATGAAATTTCACCAACTTTAAAAAAATATGTTTCCAAAGATTTTAGGTATAACAAGGATTTTATGTCTTACTAAGGTACTGATTTTGCTGGAGGGTTCTTTTAAAACTAGTTCATCGGATAGTCAGAAGTAAAGAAAGGGAAACTCTTTGTCCAGCTATCTGGAAGGGAAGGACTGTTGTCCCTTTAAGGGCTCTCTTCAGTGGGGAGTAGGGGGAGAGGTGGTGAAGGGATGGACAGAAAGGACAGGAAGACTTGGAAGCACCTTTTTTTTTAACTATAGTAATTAAAATGTGTATTTTAGATAAGGGAGGTCTTTTGAAGGATTTATTTAAAAAACTGTATGTCTGAAGATCCACGCATTTAAGGCTAAAGATGATTGTGCATCTAAAACTCTATGCAAGCATTTTTTAGAAATGTGATTTTATAATCTTCACCAGCTCACTAATGAAATATTTTTAAAGCAAATTTTAAACTAAGGTCCTGTAGACTGACATGTTCTGTGTAAATATTACATTAATGCACAACTGTTTTTGTCAGTAAAGTCAGAAACTGACAGTATAAAAATTTATTTGGGCATAAGCTTTCGTGGACAGCTGATGAAATGGGTTCTAGCCCACAAAAGCTTATGCCCAAATAATTTGTTAGTCTCTGAGGTGCCACAAGGACTCGTCCTTGTTTTTGCTGATACAGACTAACAGGACTACCACTCTGAAACCTGTCAGTATATACCTTGGGGTTGGCAAATGCCTGTTAAATGGCTTTATTACCCCTTGAATGTCTCTTTAACAGTTTCAATGTTGTGCTAATAGGTCTGGCAGGCTGGAGGTTTTTTCACTTTTAACTACTGGATTCCCTCCCAAGGAAGACTCACCAGGCTAGAGCAGCCATCTGTGGGAGCCTGCAGGAAGGGTCAGAACAGGGATAGGAACACGAGGAGGTGGTCACTAAGACCCAGTGGTGCCCCAAATTTTCAGGTGCCTTACGCAGCTGCCTAATGTTGCCTATGCCTAAGGACGGCCCTGCCGGAAGAACAGGGATGAATATCCTTTTTAAGGGTGAACTATGAAAAAAGGTTTACTGTCACCACCTTCAAAGCTCTATGCAGCTCTACCCCTTACCCTCTGGCGCAAAGCTCCATGCAATCTCCATTCCTCTGCACTCTGCCAACACCTCCAACCTCACCTCGTGGCATACAGTTATGGTAATGCATGTATCTATGCCATGCCAAGAGTCCAGCCTAGACCACTGTGATATCACAGGTAACTCAACCAATCACCACCATTACTCTACAACTAATTTGTATGCAACAATTTCATTGCTTGTGTGAGGGAGACTACCAGATGGTGGATTACCTGACTCAACTGCCACATCCATCTTTCAGCTACTAGTACTGGTATAACTCCTCATATAGACACTTATTCTAGTATAAGAGTGCTTTTTTGTTTTTTGTTTTGTTTATTTTAAACATCTTCCCAAGTAATAACTAAGCTGGAAAAAGGAACTCAGACTGAAATAAGAGTGTCCACACAGGGGGCTATATTGGAATAACTGTCTCAGTTTAGAGGCACTCATTAATTTATACCACGCAGACAAGTCTGAAGGAACTTGAGCAGCAGCTGAAATTACTAGGAGAAACCAAGGAAGCAACATCAGGAAGGAGCTGACAGAGACATAGTAAGTCAGAGACATAGTAAGTCAAAGTCAGTGTCCTGGATCTTCATGGAGAAGGCAGAAATCTATGGAGTCTTCCAGGCTTGTCATCAACAACACACATTGTGGAGAAGGAGACAAAAAACAGGCCAGAGATAGAATAGCCAAACCAATGACTATGAAGAAATCAGGGAGAAGGAGCCCCAGGAAGGTAGAAGCAACAAATCTCAATTAGAGTCTCCACACGTGAGGAACTAAGATATCTGTGGCACAGACAGAAAAGAATATGGTCTCCTGCCCCCTTGGTCTCAGCGTAAGGCTGCCTCAATAAGAGTGCCAGATATCTAAAAGAAGGCTGAAAATTTCCTACATGGGATCAAGAGATACCAATGTGTGTCTTTCAGACAGGACCTCTAAAGCTGGGGTCTTCTCTGCTCTGCATGGACAGGAGTGATACCACAGCCGAAGTTTCCTCATTCCTGCACCATTGCGCAGCATACCATGTGCCATCTGACCGTTGCCTTGCTGCCCACTGGTGCCTATGAGTGCTGTATGTAGTGTATGAAATGCTTTGGGACCTTTCAGGCCAAATGGTGCTAATCTGAATATTCTGCTTAGAAATCTAAAGACATTAACATCCGTGAGGAGGGGAAAATACCAAAGGAGCCCACCACAGTAGCATTTAATTTCAGAAAGAGGAACTATACAAAAATGAGGAAATTAGACAGACAGAAATTAAAGGGTACAGAGCCAAAAGTTAAATCCCTGCAAACTGCATGGAAACTTTTTAAAATCCCCATAACAAGGACTCAATTTAAAATGCATACCCCTCAAATTCAAAATCATAGTAAGAGAACCAAAACAATGCCACCGTGGCTAAACTACAAAATAAAAGAAGCAGTTAGAGACAAAAAGGCATCCTTTAAAAAGTGGAAGTTAAATCCTAGTGAGGAAAATAGAAAGGAGCATAAATTCTGGAAAGTGAAGTGTAAAAATATAATTTGAAGAACAGCTAGCCAAAGACTAAAAAAAAAAACAGCAAAAAATTTTTAAAGTACATCAGAAGCAGGAAGCCTGCTA
Organism: Chelonoidis abingdonii; assembly: GCF_003597395.2. NCBI lineage: Eukaryota > Metazoa > Chordata > Testudines > Testudinidae > Chelonoidis > Chelonoidis abingdonii. The sequence continues at coordinate 7,720,094 of NC_133771.1, read as the reverse complement.
AACAACCAGTGGGGCTACTGGATGATCTAGATGCTAAAGGAGCACTCAAGGAAGATAAAGCCATTGTGTAGAAACTAAATGAATTCTTTGCATTGGTCTTCACAGCTGAGGATGTGAGGGAGATTTCCAAACCTGAGCCATTCTTTTTATATAACAGATCTGAGGAACTGTCCCAAACTGAGGTGTCATTAGAGGAAGTTTTGTAACAAATTGATAAACTAAACAGTAATAAGTCACCAGGACCAGATGGTATCACCCAAGAGTTCTGAAGGAACTCAAAACGTGAAATTGCAGAACTACTAACTGTGGTATGTAACCTATCATTTAAATCAGCTCCTGTATCAGATGACTGGATGATAGCCAAGTTTTAAAAAAGGCTCCAGAGGTGATACCAGCAATTACGGGCCGGTAAGCCTAACTTCAGTACCAGGCAAATTGGTTGCAATTACAGTAAAGAATAGAATAATCAGACACACAGATGAACATGATTTTTTGGGGAAGAATCAACATGGTTTTTGTAACAGGAAATCATGCCCCACCAATCTACTAGAATTCTTTGAGGGAGTCAACAAGCATGTGGACAAGTGGGGTTCAGTGGATACAGTGTACTTCGATTTTCAGAAAGCCTTTGATAAGGTCCCTCACCAAAAGGTCTTAAGCAAAATAAGCTGTTATGGGATAAGAAGGAAGATCCTCTCATGGATCAGTAACTCGTTAAGATAGGAAACAAAGAGCAGGAATGAATGGTCAGTTTACAGAATGGAGAGAGATAAATAATGGTGTGCCCCAGGGCTCTGTAGTGGGACCAGTCCTATTAAACATATTCATAAATTATTGGAAAAAAGGGTAAACAGTGAGGTGGCAAAATTTGCAGAAGATACAAAACTACTCAAGATGGTTAAGCTCAGAACAGACTATGGAGCATTACAAAGGGACCTCACAAAACTGGGTGACTGTGCAACAAAATGGCAGATGAAATTCAGTGTGGATAAATGCAAAGTAATGTCCATTGGAAAACAATCCCAACTACACATATAAAATGATGGGGACTAAATTAGCTGTTACTACTCGAGAAAGAGATCTTGGAGTCATTGTGGATAGTCCTCTGAAAATATCCACTCAATGTGCAGCGGCAGCCAAAAAAGCGAACAGAACATTGGGCATCATTAAGAAAGGGACAGACAGGACAGAAAATATTATATTGCCTCTATATAAACTAGGGTTGCCAATCCTCCAGGATCATCCTGGAGTCGCCAGGAATTAAAAATTAATCTTCAATTAAAGATTATGTCATGTGATGAAACCTCCAGGAATACATCCAACCAAAATTGGCTACTCAACTATAAATCAATGGCACGCCCACATCTGGAATATTGCATACAGAACCGCTCGCCTCATCTCAAAAAAGATATATTGGAATTGGAAAAGTACCAGAAAGGCCAACAAAAATGATTAGGGGTATGGAACAGCTTCCGTATGAGGAGAGATTAAGACTGGGACTTTTCAGCTTGGAAAAGAGCTGACTAAGGAAGGATATGACAGAGGTCTATAAAATCATGACTGCTGTGGAGAAAGTAAACAAGGAAGTGTTATTTGCTCCTTCTCATAAGACAAGAACTAGGGGTCACCAAATGAAATTAACAGGCGGCAGGTTTAAGGTGAACAAAAGGAAGTACTACTCCCCATAATGCACAGTGAACCTTTGTAACTCTTTGCCAGAGGATGTTGTCTATAACAGGGTTCAAAAAACAACTAGATAAGTTCATGGAGGGTAGGTTCATCAATGGTTATTAGTAAGGATTGGCAGGGATCCAAAACCATGTTCTGAAGTGTCCCTAGCCTCTGTTTGCCAGAAGCTGGGAATGGGTGACAGGGGATGGATTACTTGAAAACTGCCCTGTTCTGTTCCTTCTGTCTGAAGCATCTGGCTCCGACCACACTCTGAAGACAGGATATTGGGCTAGATGGACCTTTGATCTGACCCACTATGGCTGTTCTTATGTTCTGACAGGAAGGCAGGATTACTTAGCCATTGCAAACCATGGGCAATTTTGTCTGTCAAGTACTTTTTAAGATTAAAATATGTGGTCTAAAAGAAGGGGGGCATTAAGAAACAATTCAATCAGTGGCACTGCAGCATGGAGACTGCTTCATGGCATGACAAAGCAGATGTGCTGTACTCAAAATGTCTTTGTCTATTAAAACTGTATCAGTTTCACAGATTAGTAAACTCCCTGTGGCATAAACAGAATTTATAATGAGCATCTGCAAGATACAGGAGCATCCATATGAAATGCAGCTGCTAGCATGATCTTCCTTGTCCACCCCTTGGCCACATCAACACACCTCCACTCCTCAGACCCTGCTATCTGAATCCCACCACAGGTTCCTCCCATTTCAGTACATCAGTGTGAAGCTTTTGTTCTTCCCATCACAAATCTGCCTCCTCCCCACCTGTCTGCTCTTAATTTTTACTGCATCACTCCTGCCTTCTCTGCTCTGTCAATGACGCCAGCTTCTCTAGTACTGCCCCATTTATGCACAGGATGTCACTTGTCTTCTCAGACTGTAAGTATCTCATGATAGGGACCGTGTCTTTGGATGTACACATGCAGCACCTAACACAATGTGGCCACAATCCCGGCTGGTGCCTCTGAGCCCTACCACAACACAAATACATAGCAATCTCACTCAAGCCTTGAACCAGCTCACCTCTGCTTCACCTGCTCACACTGCAAAGTGCTACAGGTAAACAGAAAAAAATAAGTGGAAAATTTCTCTTGCCAAATCCTTTAATATCTCAGAGCATCGGAAATTCCTGGGGAAAGAATGCAGGGCGATTGCATGGCTGATTGTCTCATGATGCCATCTAACAGAGCTTTTGGCCTCAATATTGCCTTGCAGGTCGTTCTGTAAATGTTTTGATTGACACTATTTCCTGTGTGAATAAAAAAATCCCTCACAACAAATGTGCAAACCTGGTGGTCTGAGCCGAAAGAATTTCCCTTTGATTATCCCATTTCTAATGTTTGTCCTGTCACCTGGCTGGGATGTAACTTTCACCAAGACTGGGAGACTCTTGAATCAGGAAGCCTTGCAACCCTCCTTCCACTTGCCATGGAGTGGAGAATTTTGGAGGCTAAGTCCATGAACGTCTATTAAGCCAAGATGATCAGAGATGCAAGCCTATGCTCTGGATGTCCCTAAACCTCTGACTGCCAGAAGCTGGGACTGGATGACAGGGGATGGATTACTTGATAATTTCCCTGTTCTATTCATCTGAAGCATCTGGCTCCACTCACTGTCAGAAGACAGGATACTGGGCTAAACTGACCATTGGTCTGACTCAGTATGGCTGTTCTTAAGAGAATTAAGCTCTGTATCTCTTAGATTATGCAATCTTTACTCATTACAAGTGAATCATTTAGACCGTTTTTAATTTATAATACAGGTAATATATAATACTGGTAGATCTGTAGATCTTAAAGTGATTTACAAAGGAGGTCAGTATCATTATCGCCATTTTACAGATAGGGATACGAAGCACAGGATGAAACAACTTCTTAAAGTCACCCCGCAGGCCGCTGGCAGAACCAGGAATAGACCCTAGGCCTCCCAAGCCCCAGTCCAGTGCTCTATTCACTAGGCCAACCTGTCTGCCTACATCTTTTAGAGCAGGGATTGTCGCCCCCTGCAATTACCAGCACAATGGGGCTCCAGTTCTGACCAGGGCCTCTCAGTGCTGCCTTCCGGAAAACAATGAATAATCCTCCTCACTCAACAGACGGATCCTCCAGTGGCATAATCCACCACATAGCACTTAGTGACTCACCATTGCCACTTCCTGCAGCATGGAGCTGTTCCTTTGAAGTTTCCCACTCAAGTGCTGAATCATCCTGACCCTGTTTACTTTGCATTTCCCAAGAAGATAAAAGCACAGGGTGATTATGGCTATCAACATTGCAGTTACTATGCATCACTCATGCTTCAAATCCTACAGATCAATCTCAGCACAATTATCCTCTGCATATTTTTATTTCTGGTAGTCGTGAACACGTAACAGTCAGCGTGCAAGCATCAAGCAATGGAACCTGCACAATCCTAGTGTCACAGGTATTAACATTGTAACAAACCAGCCAGAATGTAGGTGAACTGCTGCTCTCCCGTGCACAGACTCCATATTGGAAGAGACCTCAGGAGGTCATCTAGTCCAGATGCTGGAGGAGACAGGGAGCTGATCCTCAGCAGGCACAGAGAAGACTCTCTCACGTTAAGAGCAGGTGGTAGTGAGGTGCCTCACAATCCTGTGTACCCCTAAGCAGCATCAGTCTCCTAATTTCATTGCATGCCCCCTTATTCTAAATACTGTTGTGTTTATTGAGCAACTAGCACAGTAGGGCTGGGTCTAGTCAAGGCACTACAAATACAAATGAACAATAACAATGAGGATGCTCCCAATTTACCTTCGCTAAACTGTTCACTATCTGTTTGTCATCCCACCTCTCGTTCATCTCCTCTCCGAATTACACAGCATTCATCTTTCACTCTCTCCTAGTACAGACATCCATGAAAAGTCCAAACGTGAAGACGCTAATGCCATGAGACAACCCTAGCATCCGCGTGCCCTCCTGTCCCCCAGCTCTCGATCTATATCCTGGTTCTCCTATACACTTTTCTCAGTGTTTTTTTCTGCAGAGAGGAGCCTCCTTGTCTTTCTTCCAAGATCCTTTGCAACATTTATGTTCTACTTCCATTCCAGTCATTGTCTAAGTTGTGCTGGGTTTGATTTTTGGTTGGTTTTTTTTGCTCCCAATGTGTCACTCTACATTACTGCACATCAGATTTATTTAAACTTGTCAATGCTGTTGCTTAACAGATCTGAATATGCTTTAGAATTGAAGCTCACTGTCAGAACCACACATCCCTCTTCCCATCCCTCCCCAGCAAGTCTGTATCATCAGCAAGTTTACTGAAGAAAAAACAACCCCTCCTCTCTTTCTGCCAGTGGGTCTGCCTGGAAAATGCTCACTAGAAGTTTCAAAGAATCACCTAGGTGCAAGGCAAGCAGGAAAGCTGCCAAAAGCCCACCTAATTTTGCTATTTGGTGTGGAAGCAATCTCAGAGACAATTAGTCTTCCATTTTCTATCCTGTACCTCAGAGCTTAAATTAGAGTCCATCAAGGGCTTTGTAAGAGCCCTAGTACAGAGTGAATATCAGCCGGCTCGGAGCAGCAAGCTAATTTTAAATAATGGCCTTTAAACTAGACAAAAAAGACACTATCACTCTGAAACAAGCACCCAGGTGACAGGATGTTCTAGCCTTTGAACTCAGACTTGTGCTAGAGGGAGGAGTGAAGGGGTGGGAGAGAGACAACGTGCTAACTAAATCACATGTGCAATGTTTGCTGGTTGGGCTTTTAAAATCAGAGCCAGCTGTAGAGTATCCTGCATGACAGGTCTCCTGCTGCTTCCCTTGACATTCAGCTGGAAATTATTTGTATTACTGTTCTGCCTAGTGGCTCCAGCAGAGATCAGTGAGACACCGTACACAAGAACCCTTCTCCCCGAGATCTTACCATCTAAATAGATAAAACAGGAAGTGAGAGAGTTTGCTGAGCCATGGAATCCAAGGCCACACAAGCAGTCTGTGGCAGAACCAGGAGCAGAACCAAGATCTCCTGAGTTTCAGTCCAGTGCCTTAACCACAAGGCCAGCCTTCATCTTGACGGGCTTGTCTTCCAGCTCAAGGTATAATGCACTTACTGCCCTTAACCCAGCACTCATCCACACACAATCTCTAGCTCATTTTAAGTGGTGCCTCAAAGCTGACCCATTACGGGGTATGGGTTGAAGTCGCAGTGTTGCTGACACTCAAGGTAGTAATGTGTGCAGACACAGCTACAGACTACGGCTCCAGTTAGCACAACTCACCAGCTGCTAACCCAATCATTCTGTATTGCCTGAGGGTTTTTTCACAGGATACGTCTCCACTGAAACTGAAGGTGTGACTGCAACACAGACAGACAATTGCCCTAGCTTTAATCTAGCTAGCAAAGCTAAAAATAGCAGTGAAGACACAGCATCACAGGCTTCCTTGTGGGCTAGCAAAGTGAGCACATACCCAGGCTCCTGCGGCAGCTTATACAGCTTGTGCTGACACCCAAAACATAGCATCTTCACTGCTCTTAGCCATACTAGCTAGATTAAAGCTACAGCAGGTATGCCAGCCCGGGTAGCAATCATACCTTCGATTGCAAAGTAGACATACCCTCTTTGTGGCCACTGTCACTTGAGCTAGGCTCACTCGAGGAGAAACTCAAAAGGAGTAACTCAAGTTAACTGTGGCAGTGAAAACAAACCCTACAATCTGCATGCCAGTAACATGGCACAAGCTTTTTTGGCTTTCCAAAAATAATGAGAACTCTATATCAGTGTCTCTCAACCTTTCCAGACTACTGTACCCCTTTCAGGAGTCTGATTTGTCTTGTATACTCCAAGTTTCAACTCACTTAAAGACTACTTGCTTACAAAATCAGATATAAAAATACAAAAAAGTGTCACAGCATTCTATTACTGAAAAATTGCTAACGTTCTCATTTTGACCTATAATTATAAAATAAATTGACTGGAATAGAAATATTGTACTTATATTTCAGTGTATAGTATATAAAGCAATATAAATAAGTCATTGTCTGTATGCAATTTTAGTTTTTACTCCTGGTGGAATTCTGAGCTACTGCGCACACGCAGAATTACCGAGCCCCGCATATTTTAATTTTTTTGTGCAGAAAAAAGCTCCTGCCAAAATGTTGCTGCAGTTCCACCTTTTGCCCACCAGAGGGTAGTATGACGCAAGAACAGCAGCAGCTCCCAGCAGAAAATAACTTCTGTAGTTCTGACTTTGCCCACCAGAGAGCGCTGTGGTGCTAGAACAAAGCAGCAGCTCCCCACCAGTGAGGGAAAAGAAAAAGAGCCTGCAGTGCCTTCTTCACCGCAGGCCAGGGCAGGAGACAGCGGTTATGAGGAGACAGACAGTGTGGGGTGCTGGGGGGATCAGATAGAGTCTCATAAGAGCTAATGGAGGAGGACAGACTGGGGCAGGGGCTGAATGGGAGTGGAGGCACAGGGTCACATGGGGGATAGAGGGAGAGATCCAGGGGGAGGAGGACAGGGACATGGACAGGGGGTGGCAGCACAGAGACACATGGGGACGGGGTATAGGGACACGTAGGGACAAGGAAGTGGCTGTGTGGGGGCACAGATACACATGGGGATGGAGGAGGTGGTGCAAAGGCGCATAAGGATGTGAAGAGTGGGTATCGGGGGGGGGGGAAGGGACACATGGACAGGGGATGCAAGGACACATGGGGGTGCAGGAACACATGGGGACAGGGGCAGATGTTCCTGACTGAATGGAAGAGGCTAGGGGTCAGCCAGAGTCTGCATGGAGGAAGCTCCCTCCCCACCCCCCGCGCCAATGCATACTTTTCCCATCCATACCCAACAACCCTCCAAAGTTCACATCCATGCTCCTTCCTAGCAGTTTACTCCCCACAACCCCTGACTCCGCCAAGCTTTTGCACTGCTTCTGAGGGGAGTGGCAAATGCAGTTCTGTACTGTAGTTTAAATGAATTATTACTCAGAATTCTGCATTAATATGCCTAGCAAGGAATCTATTTGTCAAAAAACATTTCCTGAATCTTTTTTGTCATCTGTATTGTTACAGACCTACTTGCTGACAGGTATTTTGATATGAATGATCAAAAATAATTGAAACTGGTGTGATTATATTGTGTTATTTTGACAAAATATGCAGCACTTTAAAATATTGTGTGCGGAATTTTTAATTTTTTTGTTGCAGAATTCCCCCAGGAGTATCGTTTGTACTGACTTAGCTAGTGCTTTTTATGTAGTCTGTTGTAAAATTAGGCAAATATTTAGATGAGTTGATGTACCCACTGGAAGACCTCTGCATACCCCCAGGGGCTGAGAGCTACTGCTCTATATGGGGCTCAATGTCCAATTATTTCTGAAGGCCTAAAAATAACCCTCCCCGCTTGAAGCAACTAAGAGAGCTGAGAAAAGTGAAATATAAAGCATCACTCGACACTTTGAAGACTGAATTAGATAAAACACTTTAAAAATGTAACATAGGCAACAATCCTCCCTTGGCCCCAGCAGAGCACAGTGGATGGAACCTAACAGATCTGCACCAGTTTTGATCAAGTTTATTTTCACTGTGTGTGATTCAAAATATAAAGCAGAAAAGTTTTAACGAACACGAAAAATAAAATAAAACTTAGCATTTACATTCACCTTCAAAGTGCTTTATATGTGTAACTAATCAGTCCTCACTAACCCTGAAAGGAATGGAGGTAAGCATTAACTCAATTTTAAAGATGGGGAAACTGATGCACGGGGGGTTATGTGACTTATCCAAGGACACTGAGGAAGTCAGTGACAGCTCTTGGATTAGAACCCTGGCATTCTTGGCACACAGTCCTGTGTTCAGTCCACTAGACCTATTTACTATTCACAGAACCAACTATCTTAAACATTTTTTTCACACTTGCAAGGCAATAAGTTTGATATGGAAGAGGGTAATGGCTACTAATAAAGAGCTCTGATCCACCCAGTAGATGCAAAATTGGCAAACGTGAAAGACTATTCAGACCTAATAGGAAAATGCAGCTTTTCAAAATTCAAATGTATGTGTTTAGCAATGAGATACCTGGCACTAATATCTTCATTTAAACTTCTAACAGCCGCAGGTGCCTCTGAGTAATTGTACTGGCACTCTTAGCAAAGGCATGAAAGCCAATAGCCTACAGACAGCCAAGAACTCTAGATGAAGACAAGGTTATCAGCAGCACATCTCTGGGATTACCAATGAGAACTAGTGTGCTCTTGAGAATATTTTTACCTCTTAGGTAAGAATGAAGGAAGGAGGACGCCAAGGCAATCTGAAAGACTGAACATGCCTGACCCAACAACTTAGATATTATTTATGCTGACAGCGAGATCCCTGGACTATAGAATCCCAAAGGAAGAGATGGAAGATCTGCCTCTAAGATTATTGGAAACTAATCTAGGCAAAGCATTAGAGATAACACGTGATTCTGGGATGCATTAACAGGTGTGTTGTAAACAAGACCCGGGAAGTCATTTTTCTGCTCTACTCTGCGCTGGTTAGGCCTCAACTGGAGTATTGTGTCCAGTTCTGGGCACCGCATTTCAAGAAAGATGGGGAGAAATTGGAGAGGGTCCAGAGAAGAGCAACAAGAATGATTAAAGGTCTTGAGAACATGACTACGAAGGAGGCTTGAACGAATTGGGTTTGATGTAGTGTGAAAGAGAAGACAAGGGACATGATAGGTTTTCAGGTATCTAAAAGGGTGTCATCAGGAGGAGGGAGAAACTTGTTCACCTTAGCCTCTAATGATGAGAACAGAAGAATGGGCTTAAACTGCAGCAAGAGAATTTAGGTGACATTAGGAAAAGTTCCTAATGTCAGGGTAGTAAACACTGAAGAAAATTCCTGGGAGGTTGTGGAATCTCTATCTCTGGAGATATTTAAGAGTAGGTTAGATAAATGTCTAATCACGGATGGTTCTAACATATCTTGTCCTGCATGAGCCAGGGGACTGGACTCGATGACCTTTCGAGGTCCCTTCCAGTCCTAGAGTCTATGAATCTATGAAACACGTTAGTTAACAATTGTACACGTACCCACCTGGCGAAGGGATGGACTAGACCAATACTGTCTCTTTTCCATCTCTTACTTCAATGATTCTATAGTAGGATAAAGTAAAGTACTAATAATCTGCACTTACCTATAATTTTTCATGGAGGACTGCGAAGAGATTTACACATAGTAAGTTTACCTTATTACACTGCTGAGGTACATACATAAGTGTTGTCAGAGAGTTATCTTACCAGGTTATGTGAAGGTGAAGCCGTGGAGAAACCAGAAAATAAAATGAGTTCTCATTCCTATTCCCCTGCTCTAACCACTGGACTACAGCCCCTTGCATGGTACAGCTGTTTGTGAACCACCTTCCTGTACTACAGTTCAAGAAAGGGTTAGATGCTCTCTTTCAATGGATGAATATATTGTAGAATTTGTACTTCTTTAACTTGCTAACCCTACCCTCAGAACACCTCCCCCACTCAGTTATTTGGTCACAAGACAACCAGGAAATTCAGCTATTATGCTTTCCAGTAACAATGGAAGTATTGAGCTTATACAAATTCAAAAGCTCCTCTCAGCTTCATTTTCTTGTAAATTTACTGTAACTTTTGTCTTCCCAAAATCAATACGAGACAAAAATTTATAGCTCCTAATACACACGCTGGAGAAGAGTTCAAAGCAGAGGGTGAAGTTTTCTTACTTGGTCTAGTCTTGTAATTGGCAAGACATTCTCTCTCTTCCTGTTTCTGCATTGGTCTTGCTTCCGGAAAACAGATTCAACAATCATGCATCTGACGAAGTGGGTATTCACCCACGAAAGCTCATGCTCCAAAACGTCTGTTAGTCTATAAGGTGCCACAGGATTCTTTGCTGCTTCAACAATCACTGTTCTCCAGGTTAGAGTACACTAACTTTTCTAAGGAAGTAGCAACATGGCTCACAGGACTGACAGTCAGGAGACCTGGACTCTACTCCTGCTCTATCACTTATCAATTTATAATCCCAAGCAAATCATTTAACTGCTACATACCTCAGTTTCTTGATTATGCTCAGTGCTGTATAAGACATAAATAAGATTATCTGTACCTAAGGGGCTCACAATCTAAAAGATGTGCACAAATAAGGGTTGAGAGGTCCTTAGACCAAAGTGGGCTAGTATTTGTGGCCCTTGTGGAAGTTGATTCTTTAAATGGGATTTTAATTTGATAAAGCTGAAGACTGGCGCTCTGAGACGGGAAAGAGATGCATAGGGGGAAGGCTTCTGGAGCTGAAAAATGGGACTAATACTTCCCTATCTCATTCAGTTGGTCAGCCTTAACCAGCAAGAACTGGATTTATACAGAGCCTCCCATCCAAGGTACTCAAAAGGGCTTTCAAGATCACTTGAGTCTCACCCTGATTTACAGGAGGTTGCAGAAGACAACACGTTTGGTGGCTTTGCTCCTTTCCCCAGCCATAGAATCACAGAATATCAGGGGTGGAAGAGATCTCAGGAGGTCTTCTAGTCCAACCCCCTGCTCAAAGCAGGACCAGTCCCCAACTAAATGAAATCATACACACCACTCATTTTATACAGTTAGTGGCCTCAGCTCCAGGCAGATAGATCCATGACTGTAGCTTCATCAGTACTGAATTTAGCTCCTCATACATAGATACTTGTGTCATTTTAACCATTGCAAGTCTAAGCCACATACTTAGGTGTTTTGGCCCATTTTGCTGGCTTCTCCCAGCTTCTCAGCTAGTTGCCTTCCTCCTCCATACAAGGGAGCCGAGCATGTTTCTTGTGCCTGTTCCTGCACGGCTGAAAGGGGGGCAAGGAGGTGCCTGGCAATTTGGAGCAGTAGGGGTGACAGGAGCCTGCCAAACCAGGCCTTTTTTCTCAGTGAAAAGCAGGGCAGAAGAAGACATAGTTCAGAGGGGAGCAAATGAAAGCTTGTAGGTTGGAAAGGGCTGCCACCTGGAGCTCCGTTCCTGCATGGTCTTGGAACTGGACAGCCAGGTACAACATGGAGCGCCTACATCCACCAGAGCAGAACAACACCCCACCCCACCCCATTTGGAAACCTGCATTTAGCTCCATGCAAGAGCGTCTCGGTCCCTTTTGCATGCTGCTTGCTTCCCCAGCAGGCCCTGCAAAATAAAAGGGCTCCTCCCTCTGTGCATGTCTCCAATAGTCTTGCAGGAGTGATGTCCCACTGCTGCAATGCAAACACTATGGCTCTACTTTGTGGTGCTTTTTTAGATTATCGCCACAAAACCAAAGGTTATCAAATAGCTTAGTAATTAACACTGCTACATAATTCCCGTTCTAATGCATAATTAGGTACAGTAACTCCTCACTTAACATTGTCCTGGTTAACGTTGTTTTGCTGTTACATTGCTGATCAATTAGGGAACATGCTCGTTTAAAGTTGTACAATGCTCCCTTTAACATTGTTTGGCAACCGTCTGCTTTGTCCACTGCTTGCAGGAAGAGCAGCCTGTTGGAGCTAGTGGTGGGGACTTGGAACCAGGGTGCACTGGCAGTCCCCCTATCAGCTCCCCTAAGTTCCCTGTGCTGCAGCCGCCCAGCAGGCTATCAATTGCCAGGCAGTTCAGCTCTCTCTCCCCACCATTGCCTTGGAGCTGCTTCCGGGAGCCTCCTGCTTGCTGTGCAGGGGGGTTGAGGGGGAAGAGGGATGCTAATGTCAGGGTGTCCCCCATCCTTTGCTGCTGTTCCCCATCTCCACAGAGCGGGGGGACACGACAGGGATCAGAACAGAGGGAGCTTTCTGGCAGCAGCTGCTGTCTCAACTTGCTGATCTACTTAAAAAGTCAGTGTACTTAGAGTGCAGTCAGCGTAGTTAAATAGGCAATGCGCGTCTCTCTGTCTGGGTATGTCTTCACTACCGGCCGGATTGGTGGGCAGTGATTGATCCAGCAGGGACTGATTTATCGCGTCTACTCTAGACGTGATAAATTGATCTCCTAGCGCTCTCTCATGGACTCCTGTACTCCAGCTCGGCGAGAGGCACAGCCAGAGTCGACGGCAGGGGCGGCAGCAGTCAACTCATCATGGTGAGTAGATCTAAGCATGTCAACCTCAGCTACGTTATTCACGTAGCTGAAGCTGCGTAACTTAGATCGATCCCCCTACAGTGTAGACCAGGCCTCTCTCTCTCACACACACACACACACACACACACACAAACACAGTATGTCTCTCTGCGATGCTGTCTCCCCTCCCTCCAGTTATGCTGCCTTGCAGAGTGTGAGGCTACATTAACAACAATGTGTTAACTCTTGAAGGCTCAGCTGAGTGCTAGTTCATCATTTAGCAGCAAGGCATTCCCTGGGAAATATCCCTCCCTCTTCCACTCTCTGACTCCACCACCTCAGCCAAGCTTCACAATCATCATTGCTGTGTGCAGTATTCAATTGTTTGTTTAAAACTTATACTGTGTGAGTGTGTGTATGTATGTATATAGTCCTTTGATAAAACTTTCCCTAGAACCTGACCCCCACCCCCTCATTTACATTAATTCTTACGGGGATAATTGAATTTGCTTCACATCATTTTGCTTAAAGTAGCATTTTTCAGGAACGTAACTACAACGTTAAGCGAGGAGTTACCATACAGCTCTGATGAACAGACTTGGGATGATGAAGGCTTGCTGCATAACTTAGCTCTAATGTGCCCTGCAGGTCACAGGGCCTTGTTAATTCACAGGCTGTCTCCTGCAGCAGCATCTGTTGAGGGATCACAGAGAACCACAAAAGTCTCTGCTAGTTAGACACTAGTCACCGCAAAATGCTGCCTCTCTCCCTCCTACACTTTCCCCATCCCTCAGAAAACTCCACTGGGCTGCCTGGTCATTTCAGGTTGCAGTTCCACACTACTCTCCTTGCTTTTAAAACTTTCCCAGGAACTCAGCCCATTCCACCTCATAGATCTCTCCTCTTCCCCTGCCATCCGCCTCCACCAGTGCAGCACTAGACTCCTCTGTCCCTCCATGCACCCTTGCTACTCCTGGTGCAAGAGCTTTCTTCTGTGCAGATGCTGACCTCTGCAGCAGCTCTACTCCCTCATCAGCTCACTATTAATTTCAAAGCTGAGCTCGAAAAAAATATTCTCTCTTCTCTGACTGTGACCTGGTCACCACTAGCACAGACTGTGTTATCTCCCCCATCTGGCTCAGTTTCACAACTCCCCCTCCCCACATCTGAGCTGGTCCCTTCCTGTCTCCTCTTTCCTCATCAATTTATTGCAAAGCTAAGAATCAGATTGCTGTAGCTTAGCAGCATAGAGCCTAAGCCACTTTAGGTATGGCTACATGGGGATAAAAGCCCCAACGCACAGCCACGGCTGGCCCAAGTCAGCTGACTCGGACTCGCGGGATTAAAAATGGCTGTGTAGACATTTGGGTTCAGACTGGAGCCAGAACCTACACAGGGGGGACGCAGAGCTCAGGCTTCAGCCTGAGCCCAAATATCTACACAGCAATTTTTCAGCCCTGAAGCCTGATCCGCATGAGCCCCACGAGCCTGAGTCAGCTACAGAATTTTTATCCTCATGTACAAATACCCATAGTCAGGCAACTCTACTTCATCCAGTAGAGGGCAATAATGCATATTATTTTATCAGTATCCTGCTACCCTAGTCAGAAAGGGAACTACCTCCATCTCCATTCCCATGAGAACAGACCACGCCGCCTGTATGCCTTGCCAGTTCTATTCTGGTTAGGGTCTTATACCATGCCCATCACCGTGGTATTGGAGCACCATTCCCTGAAAACACGCAGAAGCTGACTGTGTAGACATGTGGAGTTAAGCACGCAGAAGGCCTGAACAGTCCTGTTCTTTCTGCTCAACTCGTGTTTTTTGTGCCCGTCTCACCATTTCAGTGAAGGGATTCACACCTCATACCCATTTAACACATTCGTAAAGTGATACTTTCAATCTTATGTTTCAGAAGAAGACTGATTAGTCAATAAGATCTCCTGAATAATCTCACTAGTTGCTTATCCAGAGATGCTGTGTCACAAGGAGCTGCATTTGAATATCAAGGCCATAAGCAGATAGATAGCCATATCGTGCAATTACCCAGAGAAGCACCACACGTAATTTTACGGGGACACAACAGCACTGGGCAGTTCTCAGGCATGTGAACAGATCATACAGCTAAGGAATATCCACATTATATGGAAGATGTTACATTAAAACAATTAAATTGCTCACTATTATATTTCTCAACTTCTGCAATACAGATCTATGTAGCACTCATGACTGCACTGAAGCAAATCCAGAGCCACTCTCAGAACACCAATAAAAGCCCATGCTCCAAAGCACAGCTCCTCCCACTTGAGCTAAAGGAGAATTTCTATTAGCAGTATAGAGCCTATGCCACTCAGTTAAGCAACACTGATTTCATCCCACAGAGAGAGCACTGATGCACATATACGAGCTACCACACCACAATCCAGAGACTGAAAACTAACACAACTATTAACTTCACAAGCTTGACAGTACAACTATACAAATCAAATAATGCTTTTGCATAGGCAATCCAATAGTTTCAACTGAGCAGTTGTTTGAACAACCACAGTGTTTTTGTATAAACACGGGCTGCTAATCAATAGCTCAGTTATGAAGTCTAGTAAAGGTGGATTGTAAGGGAATCAAAATCAAAGACTTTTCCCTATATCATCTTTTCGTAGCTCACAGAATCCTCTGCACAGCCAGAGCAGCTATGGAACATGTCTGCTACTGTCTCTGTCCCTTGACCAAACCACAATGAAGTCAGAGCCGTGTCCCAGGATGTATCACCAACTTTTCTGACTGAAGTGATAACCCAAACACACTTGTCAAGACAGAATTTTCACGCATGCGGGTTGTTAAAGAGACAGACACCCAATAAGGGTGAGCAAATTCAGTGTCCAAGGATGTTCTGATCCAACGCTGTAAAGCAGCAGGGTTCCTAGCAAAGAGGTAAAGGATGGTGCAACCAGCAGAGAAACTGGAACAAGGAGAAATAGTTGCTTGCTACATACTCAGAGCTCACCAGAGGAGGATGTGAGGGACACTACTGATTACTTTGCACAGGCAGTGAGGAAGCTGCCTGTGAACTGGCTACAATTAGCAAGAGCCAGG
Organism: Chelonoidis abingdonii; assembly: GCF_003597395.2. Classification (NCBI taxonomy): domain Eukaryota; kingdom Metazoa; phylum Chordata; order Testudines; family Testudinidae; genus Chelonoidis; species Chelonoidis abingdonii. The sequence continues at coordinate 7,704,273 of NC_133771.1, read as the reverse complement.
TGGTATCTTGCCTCGGTTGCCAACTTTAGTTGGCTGAATTCCTGAAGATTTCATTACATGACACACTCTTTTATTAAAGATTCATCTTTGGTTCCTGGAGAGTCCAGGACAATCCTAGGGGGTTGGCAACCTTCCATGTGCTTGTAGCTTTCCACATGAGCCTGTACCAGCCTGCCTGGTGATGTTCTCTTCAAGCTTCACTTTTTTTTTTTTTTTTTTAAACAAAACAACACCAGGGGAGTTGAGTTCAGAAAGACAGACCTATGGCTGCAGCCATGCCGTGTGGGCTGAGTTTCCAACTGATCTGGCAAGCAAAACAGCTCAGTGCTTGGATGGAACCCAGATATCAAGAAAGGGTGTTGGGCAATCCAGCTGTTGACATGCCTCCCCACAACTAAGCACTGAAGCATCACAACCAGATGCATGGGGGAGCTTTCATGCTGGAAGTACTCTCTTCAGGCCAGATATAAAACCAAGGTCCTCATCACCCCTGGCTTTAACAAGACTAGCATCATTTTCATAAGGGGTACATTCCACTAAGCCAACTTTCCCGTGTAGAATCCATTTGGAAAGCTACACTGCTGGCCTAGGCTGCTCAGGCTCTCGCTTGACAAACAGAAATCACCATCCTCTAGCCCTCCCAATGGGGTTCTGTGCCCAAACATGGTCTGTTTGGACTATAAGCTCCTCACGACAGGGACAGAGGTTCTTCCCTTAAGCCCTGTACAGCCCCAAGGACACTTGTGGCCCTTGACTAGATAACAGGTTGCATTAGGTTTCACGCTTCCTGTCCTAACTGGCTGTGCACTGTTAAAAGGGCTACCACGTCCCATCCCATCTCTCGCTACAATTAAATCGAGGAGGAGCAATACAGAAAATACTGCAAGAGTAGCCGTATCTGGACACCTGCCTGGTGGTCTAGTGCCCCCTCGAGTCCAAGTTCTGAGTGTTGCTGGCATCAGGACACCCTGGGGACATCCTGCTTGGTGGCAAGTGATAAGAAAGCCCTGTACGTGGCTCAAGCCAGCACTGCCCATCTAGTCCAGGAGCAGAGGTGAATGGCTCCAGAGGAATTGGCTCCCTGGCCATAAGAGAAGGACAGACATCGTAGTGAAGAGATATGAAGAAGAGAAACACACATGTACAGGCAACACAAGCAGAATAGAAAGAAAGATTCAAACTATGGGGCAGGGGGGGAGGGGCGAAGAGAAATCTGATTTTGCATTTCTGGGGAGGTGGTGACTCAGTGAAGTTCTAGGGCAGTGTTTCTCAACCTTTCTGATACCAGGCACCGACTTGCTGCCTTCCTAAACTGTGTCAGGGAGATAGATCTCGGGCTGGCACCAGGCCATGGACCGGTTGTTGAGTAACACAGCTCTAGGGCATCGCACATGCGCATTCCCCATTACCATTGACAGGAGGGAAAGGGGGCAGCACGGTGCTTGATAGATACAGTCTGCTAGCCAGCCCAAGCCCAGGGAAACTACTTTGCTTCTAGAGAGAGGAAGGAGGGTCTATTCAGGAGCATATAGAAAAGATTAGCAACTCCATAATGAAAGCTTTTCTCTCTCTCTCTCTCTCCCCTCCTCCCCCAAAATTGATCTTAAAACTGGAGCCAGGCATTGAGATTATAACTGCCTGCAGACCTAAACCTAGAGTCCCAATCCATCGCTCCCCATCCTTTTTTTCTGAGGGATGGGTGTCTGAAGGAGACAAACTTTTGAAGACCCCAAGGTTCATTTCTGCAGCTCAAACTGCCCAGCTGCCTAGCAGAAGCGAGGCTCCCACAGCTCCCCATCACCACTTAGCTACTCCATGCCTGGGTGTGGTGCCCCTGCATGTTTTGTTAGATCCGTACAATGCATGTTAAACCTAACCTGTCCTGGGGTGAGGAAGTGTCCTTCCTCCTGAAAGCTCCCAAAGCAGAGTTAGCTTCTTCCATCCCTGAAGCGCAGCCACCTCTGAACTGAAACATAGCTGCTGTTTAGCAGGACCCAGCAGCTACCATGTCCAGTTGGAGCTGAAGATGGAATGTAGACAGACAGCATGTAACTACTGGAAGTAGAATTTGGCTCATACACTCCACCCCAAACACCACTGCCTCTGTGCTATCGTAATTGCCAAGGGATTTTTCACCAACTTCAAGTATCAAAGTCTTTTTCATATTTCATGCGAGAAGCAGCCCAGCACCTATGTCACACAAATTCAGAAAGAATCGCACGGTGCAGGAAACATTCCATCACTCCTACTCCTGCAAAACAGTATGTTACTCTGCCAATAACCCTACAGAACTACTTGTACAGCAAGGGACTACTCAAGTATGAGCAAAGATGGCAGAATCTGGGTCTATACAAACACCAGAACTACTACACACGGGTTTTATTTTACAATCTCCCAACCCAATACAGACCAGGCCTACTTGTACAGCAACCCAATACAGACCAGGCCTACCCAGCTCGAACTGATAGGCTCACAGAACAAGGGAAGGCTGCAGGCCACTATCACAACAATACGGCATCAGCCTTCTAAGACTTTTCACAATGCTGAGACACAAGAGTCACAAAACTTTTGCCACTGAAGTCAAATCAAAGTAGATTTTGCAACCTTGGGCAAAGTTAATTATGTTGTGCTATATGCTAGAAATCTGTTTGTTTTGCTGGACCCTAAGTATACAGGATGGGCAGTGTGGGCATGTTTATGTTATCACAAATTTAACTTGTTTCCTAACTTTTGTGCATTTAAATTTGTAACCCTAATGTGAGAACAGCTGGTTCTGTGTTTAAGGCACTGAGCTGGGACTCTGGAGATCTGGGTTCAATACGTGGCTCAACCACAGTCTCCATGTGTGACCGTGTGCAAGTCACTAGATTTTTTTGTGCCTTAGTTTCCCATTTATAAAATAGAGATACTTCCTTCCTCCAGCCCTTTGTCTGGCTTGTATTTTTAGATTATAAACTCTTTGAGTCAGGGACAATCTGTCTGTCTGTATGTACAGCACCTGGCACAATGGGGTGCTGATCTCAGCAAGGCTTCTAGACCTTACTATACTACTAATAATGATGATGTTAAATTAACTTACACTTTTGCATATTTAATATAAAAATATACAACGAACATAGAAGGGGGGTTATGCTTGTTGCCAAAGGAGTGATTGAAAAGTCTAGAAAGGTTACTTCCAAACTTTTAAGAGGTGATATTCTGAACTAACTGAGTAAAAACAATTGTTTACAAAAGCGGTAACAGACTCTTCTTTCAAGGGAGAGATTTCACGACAAAGCGGGAGCGGATTCATGACCAAACATCGAAGCAAACTGATGGATATATGATAGACCATTCTGATGGAGTGCTGGAAAGCTTTCCAGCAGCTTTTTAAAAATTAGGATTGCTTATGTTTAACTACTTAAGCAAAATTACCTGAAGCGAGTACTTCATACTCCTAAATACAGCTCTTTCTGATAAAAGCTTATGATTTTAGATAAAACGTACACCGCTCACTAGGCATTCTAAGCATCTTCACCTCCCAGTTAAGTCACTACTTGCAGAGAAAACTCAGCAACATGCCAGATCAGGCCATTACTTTTGTTCCATTATCTCATCTCACTTTCTTTCCAAGTATGCTGTACTCCCTCTGGCACATTCTCCCTTGGCATAAACCCTCCCACCAGGTTAATTGCTTTCCAGATACTACCTCCTTATTCAAAGACTTGCAACTCACAACTCTAAATGCAGCCATATGAAGGTTCAGGATTCAGCCAGTGACATCTAGACTCCAAGTGAAATCTCCCAAGAGCAATAAACAATCAGGGAAGAAAGAAATTAACCAGTATACCTAGACTTTCTGGTCCCCCGAGAGCCATATAAAATGTGCTAATGCACTTAATTATGATCTAAATTATGTATAAGAGCTTCTGCCAAGCACAGTCTGAAGTTTCTTTATTGTTAAGATGGAAGTTGCTTAAGAATGGTCCAATCATCAGATTACTAATTAGATTTGGAAAAAACATTCCCCCACTTCAGTTCTGATTTAAAGTGTAGGTTTGCTGGATGTTCAGTGTTTGTTTGGTTTTCTAATAGAAAAGAAAGACATGTGGCTTTTGTCTGATGAACAGCCAGCCTGTAAAGTGGTACAGGAGTGCACAAGTGTACGTGATCCATTACAGGTTACTGTATTGTAATCTGAAGTTCCTGGATTTACTGTACTTTGACTTGTCAGAAAATTACTGCAATTTTAGCTGTTTTTAGATGTAATCAAACTTTTTTGGAGGAAAGACAACACGTACGTCTTCACATACCTCTCCCCACATCCATCCATCCACCCACCCTCCCATTCCTTGGATTTTTATACTCGAAAATAAAGTATTTCATTCCATATCAGATTTGCTCATCTGTATTTTGAAAACACCATATGAGACTTCCCACTGCTGCTACCTGAACTGGCACTCACTCACTCATACTAATGACACTGGCTGCAGGGACAGGTGATGTCACCTGGAAGAAGCAACCTAAGCCAGCTAATGACTGCATGCTGGGCAGTCAGGAAAACCATTCTTTGTCTGTTGGGTCACATGAAAATAGAAGCTTTTAAAAAGATATACAATAAATACATTACTGAGAAATGTGGATCAGATGGGGAGAGATTGACAGACAAACACGAAAACATTGCAACTCTGATTAACCAGTACCTGGTTAAAATTCTTGATGAACGCACATTTGGTCATATCCTCCATTACTGACTTAGCCGCCACAGTGTCAACCAGCTCTGGATTTCACATCACATGTCTGGAGCAAAGTTACTTTGCTGGGGATATCAGATTTAAAGGGAGGGAACACCTACATTTTGAAAAATCCTCTCTCTCTCTCCTGTCCGTCAGCCCTCAGCAATCATGCATCTTGCAACAACTATCAGAAATCAGGCTAGTTCATGATGGCTACATTGAGGAGGCAAATGGGGAATAGCTGACACTTTATTTTTCTAGCTATAACTTTTTACTTTGCAAAGCTATTAATCCAGGTATAAAAACACAATTTCATTCTAGAGCTCTCCCTCCACCCTTCAAGTTACTCATAATCTGGTATCATAAGATCTTCAGGGCAGGGACTTTTATAGACAAATATTTGTTCTAAAATTATATTTGAATACATAAAATATTAAGAACAAACATAAGAATTTAGACAAACTTGCTAGACATGTGCCTATGTGGCCAGTTGAGGAGCTTTCATATTGGCCTCTTCCCTATCTGTCTTCCTCACTCCCTGTTTGTTGTAGTTCTTCAGGCCTGAACCTGAAAACACTTCATACCCAGCAGAGTGATTATCACCATGAACAGGACTCTCTCTGTCAGTGGAACTCCTCATGGGTGTAATTACTGCACTCAATAGAGTTTGCAGGATCAGACCCTTAGAGCGGATGATCTTTAGCGCACAGACTCTCCATCAGTTATCTGTGCCAGAAGCAGGATCAGAACCCACAACCTCCAACTGCCAGTTCTGTACTCTACCTGTGGTAGAATTGTACTGTGAGCACTTTGGGGTACATCGGCAGTTGGATCTCAGCCAGTGTCAGTTTAAAGAAATGTTTTCTGTCTACTAGAACAACATACAAGCTGCTTAAAAATAAAACCTTTGCCAAACAAGCAAGATTTCCGCTTGAAGTTCTGTGAGTTGGGTCTCTCCTTAGTCAGAGGCAAGATTTATTCCCTTACACTTTACACAGCGTTCTCTTTCCCTCTTTTCTGAGGAAGTATTTTCTTATTCATATTTAACTATGAGGAGAGATGGAAGACCACAATCCGGCCTCAAAGTCGTCACATCTTTGAACTCAAAGTCAGCATGGTTCTCACAAGAGCAGAGCACCAGGGCTACCCTGGAATAAAACAAAAAGCATTTACTCTTTCCTTGAGCAAGGGGGAAAACAAGAAGATGCAAAGATGATGGAGGGCGCAGAAGTGAACTATTAGGTTCAAGGAAATGTTATTTGAAAGGAAGCCATTATGGCTATATTGCCACAATCCCGTAAGCCACTCACAATCAGGCCTGGTTAGTTCAGGCACGGATTTGCTCAAGAAAATTGCCAGTCCTGTTGATGAGTCAGTGGAAGACATTCCACTCCCTGAGAACGTATCAAACAGATGGCCCATGGATGGCATGCAGATGGAGATACCATTTTGGGGATAAATAAAAACAAGGCCCTGACCTGATTACTTGTCATTAATGATATCATAGCGATTTGCATACAATCACATAGAGTTTAAGGCCACAAGAGAGCATGAGATCATCTAGTCTGACCTCCTGTCTATCACAGACCACTCAATCTCACTCAAATTTTCACAAAAGCAGGGGTGTGAACCCCAGCGTACTGTCTAGATTCCAACTCGAGTAGTTACATTGTATCTGACACAAATTCCACTTACAACTCTCAGGGGTGGTGGTAGGGAGGGGGGAATTTACCCACCTGTTTTTAGAAGAGAAGTGGAGAGTAACTTAGATGGAGCAAAATTTTCAACACATTCCACGACAGTGATGGCTGCCTTTCAGTGGCTGATGTAATGACCCTTACACAGTTTATCTACATCAGTAGTAGGCTTGGGGGTGAGATCCTTCTAGATGGAAGGCATTATAGGTACATTTTTCCAGAGTGCCTGAGTGACTTAAGTAGCTTAAATCCAATTTACTTCCAATGGGAACTACACTCCTCCTAAGTCACTTAAGCCCTTTGGAAAAGTTTATCCTAAAAACAGGTGGTGCTGGCAGCACTCTCTCTTACAGTGGGAAGTGCTGGGCAATCTTACTAAGACCTAGTTTTCAGTTGTTTACAACTCTGCCAAACTTTAAACATTTAAGTAAAATTTTCCATTCCAGCTGACTTGTTTTTGGAGTTTCAGCTGTTTCTGACTAGTCTATTAATTGTATGTGATCATGTAATTAAGGTCTGTGTCATAATGCATATGCACAATGGGGCTGATTTAGGGGCGCACAGGCAATTTGAATTCAATAACTGACATGGCAATCTTCGTGTTCTTTTAACATAGTTTTTCTTTGTATGTAATATAAATACTCTGTATTTATTATAGAAAAAAAGGGAAAATATAAGCTGAGACCCTGATTAAAATCAACCCTGCAGTGCTCATTCATAAGCTACCTCCTTAGGTTCTAATCCTTTGTTCAGAGCTATGCTATGCACTCAGCTCCCGCGCTCATTTTCTTTTTGTTTTGAGCGCTCCTCTCAAGGGTTCTTCTCACTTAAAATAAAAACACAAAGAAAACCACATGTACTTAGAAACGTATTACCCAATGTTTGGAGGCATTGTGCAAGGGAAGCTATTAGCACATTGGCTGGAAAGCATGACTCCCAAGACTCTAAAAAGCAAAGAGATCCATCAAAAGGACAGTTACCTGCTCCGAAACTTGCGTTCTTCGAGATGTGTTGCCCATGCCTATTCCACTGTAGGTGGCCGTGCTCGCCACGTGCACCGGTGCCAGAAGTTTTTCCCTTAGCAGTACCCACAGGGGGAGTGCTGCTGCAACCCCTGGAGTGGCGCCCCTATAGCGCGCTATAAGGGGAGCTGCGCGGTCCCCACACCCTCAGTTCCTTTTGCCGGACCAACTCGGACAGAAGAGAAGGAGGGCGGGATGTGGAATAGACATGAGCAACACATCTCGAAAAACACCGGTTACGGAACAGGTAACTGTCCTTTCTTCTTCGAGTGCTTGCTCACGTGTATTCCACAGTAGGTGATTGCAAGCTATGGCTGATGGAGGTGGGTAGGAGTTCACAGATTCCCTGGCTGAAGCACAGCTCTACCGAAACCAGTGTCATTCCTGGCGTGGGAGACAATCGCATAGTGCAACGTGAACGTGTGTACTGAGGACCAGATAGCAGCTCTACAGGTGTCCTGGATAGGGACATAGGGCACAAAGGCAGCCGACGAGGCCTGAGCCCTTGTTGAGTGCGCCCTCACGTTAGGTGGTGAGGGAACCCCTGCTAGGTCGGAGCATGTGTGGATGCACGATGTAATCCACTGGGAAAGCCTCTGGGTGGAGATCGGTTGACCCTTCATGCGCTCGGCTGAAGCAGCAAAGAGTTGCGAGGACCCGCGGAACAGCTTAGTCCAATCCAGATGAAAAGCTAGCGCTCTGTACACATCGAGTATATGGAGGCGGTGTTCCTTGTTAGAGGCATAAGGTTTGGGGCAGAGGACAGGCAGGAAGATGTCCTGGCCCATGTGAAAGGCGGAGATCACCTTAAGGAGGAATGCAGGGTGTGGGCAGAGCTGCACCTTGTCCTTGTAAAAGACCGTGTGTGCGGTGGGGGTCATAGGTCAGGGTCCTGAGCTCCGAGACCCGCCAGGCTGACGTGATAGCCATGAGGAAGGCTACCTCCTTCCATGAAAGGTGAGAGCAAGAGCACGTGGCCAGGGGTTCGAACGGGGGCCCCATGAGGTGGGATAATACCAAGTTTAGATCCCACTGGTGAACAGGGGTTCTAGCATACGGAAAGGACCAGTCTAGCACCTTGAGGAAACGCCCAGTCATGGCATGGGAGAAAACAGAGCAGCCCTGGACCAGCGGATGGAATGCCGAAATAGCCCCCAGGTGCACCCTGACAGAGGAAGTCACCAGGCCCTGAGTTCTAAGGTGAAGGAGGTACTCAAGGATAAGTTGGAGCAGGGCAGCCATTGGGGAAGTACCCCACTCGCCCACCCACCTGGAGAACCTGGACCATTTCGCTAGGTAGGCTCGGTGCGTGGATAGCTTCCTACTTTCTAGGAGGACATGCCTGACCCCTTCAGAACACCATGCTTCCTCCACATCTAGCCATTGAGCATCCCGCTGTCCATTGGCCTGCTAAACCCAGGGTTGTTAGTTCAATCCCTGAGGGGGACATTTAGGGATTTGGGGATTAATTCTGCTTTGAGCAGGGGGCTGGACTAGATGATCTCTTGAGGTCCCTTCCAACCCTAATAATCTATGATTCTAAGTGGAGGGCAGCCAGGCTGGGGTGGAGGAGGCGGCCCTGGTCCTGGGTGAGTAGGTCCAGGTGGAGCAGCGATGGCCACGGAGGGGCCATGAACAAGCCCAGGAGGGTCTTGTATCAATGTTGCCGGGACCAGGCTGGGGCGATCAGGACGACGCGTGCCTTCTCCATTTTCACTTTCGCCAGGATCTTGCCTATAAGGGGAAATGGGGGAAAAAGCGTAAAGGAGTTGACTTAACCACGACAGGAGGAAGGCATCTGAGATCAGGTTCCTCCCCCCGGAACAGAACCTGTGGCAACGCTGGTTCTGTCAGGTCGCAAACAGGTCTACTTGGGGAGTGCCCCACACTCAGAATTGCTGGTCAGTGACCTCCCAACTCGTGTTGGGAGGCGAAAACTCTGCTCAAGCCATCGGCCTGTGTGTTGTTGACGCCTGGCAGGTGGAAAGCCTTCAGGGAGATGTCATGAGCTATACAGAATTCCCAGAGGCTGAGGGCTTCCCGGCAAAGGGCCGAGGACCTCGTCCTGCCTTGTTTGTTGATGTAGAACATCGTGGTGGAGTTGTCCATGAGTACTCTGATCACCTTGCCCCGCAGTTGTGAGCTGAACGCCACACAGGCTAAGCATATTGCTCTGAGTTTCCTGATATTTATGTGAAGGGACAACTCCGAGACCAACTATATCCCTTGGGTTTGTGAGTTCTCTGCATGCGCCCCCCAGCCCAAATTCAACGCATCGGACACTAGGTCTAGTGACGGGGTCAGGTCCCAGAAGGGAATTCCCTGGAGCATATTGACCAAGCAGGACCACCATTGTAGCATAGCGATCACCGGCACTGGTACCAAGAGGACTTTGTCCAGTTTGTCCTGGGCCTGGGAGAATTTTAAGGCCAGCCAGAGTTGGAGGGGCCTCATCCGAAGCCTAGTGTGGTGGAACACATATGTACATGCTGCCATGTGGCCCAGGAGCTGCAGGCATGCCCTGACCGTGGTGACGGGAAACTCCGTGACCGAGGCTATGAGTCCCAGGGTCTGGAACCTGTCCAGGGTAAGAGAGGCTGTGGCCCTGGAGGCATCCAGGAGAGTGCCTATGAATTCTATGCGCTACACTGGAACCAGTGTCGACTTGGCCTCGTTTACTAGGAGGCCTAGATTGGCACACATAGCCAATAGCAGCTCCACATGGTTCTGTACCTGGGACCGCAAGCTGCTCTTGAGCAGACATTCGTTCAGGTAGGGAAAGATCTGTACCCCTCGGCGTCTGAGGTAGGCCGCCACAACCACCATACATTTTGTGAACACCCTGGGTGCGGTGGACAGGACAAATGGGAGGACTGTAAATTGGTAGTGGTCCTGTTCCACTAGGAAGCGAAGAAAGCGTCTGTGCCCTTCGAATAAATGGACATGGAAATATGTGTCCTGAAGGTCCACGGCCACATACCAATCTCCAGGGTCCAGAGAGGATATGATGCATGCCAGAGAGACCATGTGGAACTGGCATTTTGCCATGAACTGATTGAAGTCTCGCAAATCCAGGATAGGTCTGAGCCCTTCTTTCACCTTAGGGATCAGGAAGTAATGGGAGTAAAACCCTTTTCCCCGGAACTCCCACAGAACCTTCTCCACAGCTCCCAAGCTGAGGAACCAACCCACTTCCTGGTCTAGAAAGGGTAAATGCGACGGGTCCCCCCTGCCATCTGAGGGTGGGAGGATGGGTGTGAGACAAATTGTAGTATGTAACCCTGGGAAATGGTGTTGAGGACCCAGCAGTCCAATGTTATTCAGGACCACTGCGCAAGGAATGCACACAAACAGTTGCTGAAGGCAAACTTTATTGGTAGGAGGGTCCTCTCGGGGGCCACCCGGGTACCCTCCTGCTACCAGTCAAAAATGCCTCTTGCCCAGCTGCTTGCCCCTCAAGGGCCTAGGCTGTGGGGCAGAGCGAGACTGCCGCTAAGGTCGCCTCTTCTGGCTCTTGGACCCCTTGTAGGCGGGCTTGTATCTTGGCTGGGGTGCCGGGACGGGGGCCTGCAGCTTAAGCTTTTCCTTGGACAGAATGTAGAGCCCGAGAGTTTGTAGGGTAGTACATGAGGGGGCCAGTACAGGGCTCTGGACATTGGCCGGTGCCGTGGGATCCACCCCTTGATTGGACTCCTCGTGCTGTGCCAAGGATCCATGACCCGCCTATCTATCTCTTGGAGGTCTGAATAGTGCGGTGGAGGGAGCCTCCAACGCCCCTGCTATTGAACCAGGTCCTTGCACGTACGGGAGGCCACTGGCACCACTGGCCCTGCCATGGGGACTTTCCCACTGGGTATGCTGTGATACTGGTGGCATCAGCTGGTTGGGTTGATCGGGCTGAAACACAGGGGGCAATGTGTGGGTCAAAGTCAGGGTTACCAACCACTTATCAGTACCCTGGGAGCGGTACGATCAATGGTACCGAGAATGATGTCTGCCACAGTACCAGGACTCCAACAAGGAGGAACGGTGCTGCCTTGAGCTACTACTGCTCGAGACGCTACGACGCAGAGCTGGTGATCCCCGCCGGAAGTCGGGGGCACAGTGCCTTGAGGCGAGAGAGCTGGAGTGTGAATGGTGACACCATTCACATCGGGAATGGCTACGGCAGCTCAGACGAGAATGGGAGTGTCTATGGCACCTGTGACTGTCCCGCCAATACTCTTTGCTTGGCGTGGAGCGGTGCCTGGAACTCCACTCCGATGGGACCCGACCAGACAATCTGGTGGGTGACAAAAGTGGAGGCCGGACACTGTGTCCTGACCGGACACTGAGTGGCAAGCGGGCCCGAGAGCGGTCCCCTGACTGGGATCTATATCGCGTCGGTGTTGACAGTTGAGAGCTCAGCAGCGTCTTGCCCCTAGAGCGGGGTCCGGGTGCCGGCAGTGCCCCGGGTACCTGCAGAGTCATAATGTCTCTGGCCACCTGCAGGGCCTCAGGCGTCAAAGGCATCCAGACATCCAGAGAGGCCTGAGTCAATGCAACCAGGCTGCTCCGCTCAACCTAAGTTGGAGCTCTAAAGCCCAGGTGGGGAACTGGGGCTGCCTGACGCGGGTCTAGTCTCACCGCCTGGTTTATCTCGATGCCTCTGAGAAGATAGGCCCTTTCTCTGCTTCTTAGATGGGGAGCAGTGCCGGCCACTGGAAGGTGCTGGGGGGTCACTTTGCACCGAAGACGAGGTGCCCGGTGCTGGATCCACTCGGTGCACCGGGGTTTGGCACAGTGCCGACTCCATGAGAAGGGCCCCAAGTCTAATGTCGCTTTTTCAGTTCTAGGTTTAAAGGACCTGCAGATCTTACAGCGGTCGCTGATGTGGGATTCACCCAGGAAGCGGAGGCAATCAGCATGCAGATCACTTCTGGGCATCAAATGCCTGCAAGACTCACACGATTTAAACCCTGGGGCCCAGGGCACAGACTAACTAACTAACTAAGCTGAAAACTTATTGAACTAACACAGGTACTACTCACAACAAAATGAGTTCTGGGATGAGCTGCAGCGAAGCTGGAGCAAGTATTTCTGATGCACTTTCACTGACGGCAAGAAGGAACTGAGGGTGGGGGGAGCGCGCGGCTCCCTTTATAGCGCGCTATAGCTCCCCCTACGGGTACTGCTAAGAGAAAAACTTCTGGCACCGGTGCACGTGGTGAGCACACACACCTACTGTGGAATACACATGAGCAAGCACTCGAAGAAGGAGACAGTCTCTCCCAAGCCTGAACACTCCCCCGTGCTAGAACCCTAGGTAAGAAGGGACTAGCAAAGGCAGCCTGGAATTCTCCTGACACCATCCTGCAGTGCTGAGTGCAACCAATTCCTAATGACTTCACATGGCAGCTAAGACCACTGTGCAGCTCGCAGGATCAGGCCCAGAGTGAATGGCAATTCAGTGGGGGACATGATGTAGAGAGCTCTAGGACAGAGCACACAGTCCTGTTTATTCCTTAACAAACCAGAGTGTTCAAGGGGAATATAGAGCTCCAGAATACCAACCCAGCCCAGCAGGAAAAGATGGTTCGCACGCTGGATGCCAACTGGCCATGTGGCAGGTTTTGATGCCCAGCCCAAACCCTCTCACTGCTATAGCTAGCCCAGTAAAAAAAACCTAATGAACATTTTTAGTCAGAGGATCACAAGCCCTATGAAAGAGCAGTATGCCCAGTTATATAGACAGCATGGTCCAGCAAAAGGCACAGAACTAGGAGTCAGGAGAGTTGGGTTAGTCCCCAGTTATGCCACTGACTTGCTATGTAACCCTGGGTAAGTCACTTCACCAAACTGTATCGAAATGAGGGGTAAGGAGACTCACCCACTTTGTAATGCACTTTGACATCTAAAGGGGAAGAACTGATAAGTCTTAGAAGCAGTAAGCAATCATTACACTGCACACAAATACACCTTTATCCTGACAGGGCCGCTGGGGGGGGGCGGGATGTGGGGCAATTTGCCCCAGGCCCCGCAGAGGCCCCATGAGCCCTGGCCGAGAATCCCTTCCCTGGCTACTCACCCGGTGGCAGTCCGGGTCTTCGGCGGCACTTCAGCAGCGAGTCCTTCACTTGCTCCACGTTTTCAGCAGCACTAAAGGACCCGTCGCTGCCACAGACTCGGAGCACCGGCCAGTGACTACAAGCGCCGCAGCGGGTGGCACTTTATTTTTTATGTCCACTCCCTCGCTTTGCCTCAGGCCCCCTGAATCTTCTGGGCGGCCCTGCACCCCGATATAATGAGACCTGATATAACACGAATTCGGACATAACGCGGTAAAGCAGTGCTCCAGGCAAGGCTGGGCTGTGCACTCTGGTGGATCAAAGCAAGTTCGATATAACGCAGTTTCACCTGTAACACGGTAAGATTTTTTGGCTCCCGAGGACAGCGTTACATCGCGGTAGAGATGCATAGCATTTATCCAGATACCATGGAGATGGAAGGTTATAAATCCTTAGATAGCTAGTCAGGACTAGAACCCAGGGGTCCATATTCCCAGCTCCATGCTCAGTCATCTAGTTCAAAAGTAAACTCCTCTAGCTTGTCAATTCCCTTTACAGAACAATACTCCCATTAAGTGGTAACTGATAGCTGAGAAATCAGGTTTCTTTGGTTATTTCCTGTCACAAAATAATCTGAGTACTTCTTTCATAGATTTCAAGGTCACAAGGGACCAGCTAGTCTGACCTCCTGCATAGCACATGCCAGAGAATTTCCCTATCAATTGTTGCATTGAGCCCAACAACTTACACTACGTTTCTGTATCAGTTTTCCCCAAACTCAATTCATAACTCCATCTTACACACACTCCGCATGCAAACAATCTGCCCTGATCATAGCAGGTAAGCAGAGAGAGATCTGATACAAATGCCCTTTAATAACCCTGCTCCACTGCAGCTTGGATTGCTATGTAGCAGCTTACACTTTTGCTTTGTACAGCATTTCCTTTTCTTAAAAACCAGTAACAATGCTGCTCATCAGGGCCATCCACATCCTGCCTTCACCCTCCTACACATAGGCTTTTGACACTTCTGACAAACCAAACATGGTACTGCAGCACATAAATCAGAGCCAGAGCATCTTCATCTTCATCTCCCTCACTCCACACCAATCGAAGAGGCACTCTAGAGAGGCTACTTTCACTAATATGTTCCATACTCACAGCCTTTCACATGGTCCCAGCCCTGCCCGTTCCCTTCGCTCTTTGGTTTGGTAGCTGATGTTGGACCCTGGTGACAAGACTGACAACTGCTTATAAAGGCTCCCCCCACTTCATTTCTCTCTCGCGTGCAGAAAAATAGCTCCCAAGTTCACTAAAGCACTTGGCCTTTAGCCCCTCTTTCTCTTGGCAAAATACAAGACATGGCAGATTTCCATCTGCATGAGACTACAGCATGACTGCAAATCTGGAACTTAAGAGCCATGTTTTCTTTTATTTTTCTTTTGCAAATTGAAAAGATCTTTGCAGAGTCCTCCAGGCAGATTTCTAGTTCACAATCAGCAAAGCTGATGAACTTAACTCCATATTCACTGCATAATATATGCCCCGGTAACAAGCAAAGAACACATATGTGTGTATCCACATATGTGCATACAGCCTTAAGCAGCTATCATAGATAGGACAGGTTGTTTGAACAGCAGTCTGTAAAAGTATCTGCACTGTAAGCTTTAAAAAGGTGCATTATTTCTTTTTTAAAAAACACGTTAGTCCAAACTTTTCAGAAGTGACTAGTGATTTGGGTGCCCAACTTGAAGCATCTTAAAGGGACAAATTGGGCAGCCAAAGTCCCTGGACCCTTGAAAAACTTAGGCCACAATTAAGATATTTCAGCTTTAAATAAACAGCATGTAAATATTAGTTATACAGTGCCATAGATACACGGTCCCTTACAGACATAAACTCAAGTTCCTTCCTTAAGGAACTTGCAGTCCAAATTTGACAATGTAACTCTTCCAGCGTATAATAATTATTATTCATACTACATTAGTTAACCTAAATTTAGCTCACCCACAAAAAGAATGGCAATTTCTCTCCACTTCTCAGCAGAGATTTCACAGAAAAGCACTACCAAGATTTCATTTTAAAAGGTACCACCAATGATTTGGTAGGTTGTCATAATAAGTGAAGGACAAGGTGTGCCGCATTAATCTGGTTCTTTGACTGTTCGGCCGCTTGCAGTTGCCTAGCTAGTTCAGGCATTGGAACAGTGCCTTTCACCAAAATATTCAAGCCTTTAGCAAGTTACCATTAAAAGTCGGCCTTGGCCACAGTTGGCTTGTACAAGAAAAGCCACCGAAGCACCAGACCTTGCTGACTGATACCACAAAGCTACCACATGGTAGCATCTGAAGTTACCATAGTCATCCCCTGTATTCAGAACAGAAAATAATTACGGAAACAAGTAGCAGGTGCTGGCTTTTGCCTAGCTCTTAAAAAAACCCAACTCTATAGTGGCTTTCCCAGTCATTAGTGCAAATCAGTATGGTTCTGCCTTGTAACTGCACTGACATGACAATACAGCCTACATGCGGCTTCTCAGCCTTCCGGCTAAGATCAAATGTAGTATGCTCGATATGCAGCTATGAGAATGAAACATTATCCCACATTCTGTGGGCAATCATCGGTTCATATATTTTTTTCCTATCCATGGTTATATCATTTTTAATGCACATGAAGTGACACCGCTGGAGATATTTGGTATATGTATTCAACAATTTGTGTGTTTTATAATTTGAAATATTTTCTAATAAAAGTTTTAATCTGCTTCAATATTTAATGGGCCTTTCATCAGCTGGATCACCGCACAGCCTTGCAAGGGGATGGACTCTGATGCAATGGCTCATTATCAGGGGATGGAGAAGACCGTACATAAATGATTGCCAGGGATCGGAAACGAAATCTATGCTCTTCTTAGAGTGGACTACACTTAGGCCTGGTCTACACTACGCGTTTAAATCAATTTAAAGAGCGTTAAATCGATTTAACGCTGTACCCGTCCACACTACAACGCCCTTTATATCGATATAAAGGGCTCTTTAAATCGATTTCTGTACTCC
>NC_133771.1:7629403-7685958 GCF_003597395.2 Chelonoidis abingdonii | reverse complement strand
AATGCAACGCTTCAGAAATCGACGCTAGCCTCGGACCATGGACGCACAACGCCGAATTACTGTGCCTAGTGTGGCCGCATGAAATCAAATTTATAATATCAGTTTTATAAAACCGATTTTAGCTAATTCGATATTATCCCGTAGTGTAGACTTGGCCTTAGAGTGTGAAAGACACAACTTCAGGCTGACCCTGAGATCCACTTAGAAACAACAGATTGATATGCAGCTGCCCGCTCAGTCAAGCAGAGGGACAGAGTACATTGCACCAATGCTCAGCACTCTTTGCTGACTGCTTCTCCAGTACTGGTCCTATTTCCAAATCCTGATTTTAAAGCTCTAATTACCAAAGAGAGAAATGGAGAGGAGCTATTACTGTGGGAGTGGACAAGGTGAAAACGGGGGACTTTGTGTCAGCAACAGAGCAGCAAAGTTGGTGTGGGCTCCTAAGAAGAGAGGGGAAGGGGGCATGGGTTTGGGGGGAACTGAAAAACACAAGAAAGCAAAAACTCCAAACAAACAGATATGCAATCAGGCAGCATTGTACCTTTAGCATTTTGCATTTATATTGTTCATCTGCCTGTGAATACAGATTGCCAGTCCTTTAGGGCAAGGACTGCATCTGTCTTTATGTTTGCAAAGCACTTTACACAATAAGGCCCCAATTTTGAGCGGGGACTCAAGGTGCTACCAGAACACAAATAATTAATAAAAACCAATGGACAGGGCAGGGCAGTGGAAGTGATGGGGACTCCCAGGCTCGAACCTGCAGGCTGCCTGGCAGTCTCAGCAGACAGTCCTTGTCTACAGAATTTACTACTGCTGAAAATGAGGATGAATCCACATCTGGTCACTTGTAGGGCACAATGCAGGATGTCTCCTCTGCAGGTTTTTGCTTAACAACCAAATCGCAAAACAGCCTTAGGCACTTGACCTGGGAAGTAAAGCAGCTGTATTTGTTTCCTCTGAAGTACAGTTGGCTTTAACCTGGAGAGGAGGGGTGCTTCAGAGTTTTGTGGAAGGAACTGATGTTCTGAATGTATTTAATCAGATGCTACAGCAGGGGTCGGCAACCTTCGGAACGTGACCCACCAGAGTGATCCGCTGCTGGGCCACGAGACATTTTGTGGACATTGACCTGTCCACAGGCACATGCAGGGGGCCGTGCCTGCGGACGGTCAGTGTAAACAAAATGTCTTGCAGCCTGCCAGCAGATTACCCTGGTGCGTTGCATGCTGAAGGTTGCCGACTCCTGTACTACAGTGATGGAAGGAAACCTTAGTTGCATAATTTAATATTAATAGATCAAATTCATTCCTTTAACCCATAACCCACTGACATCAATGGGTTCATCCTAGATATGAAACAGGCAAATCAGTCTCAACCTCAGTGAGGAAGCACTGTCTACTAAGAAGAAGACAGTGCATTCTCTACTGCCCACATTTTCCTTGGGTTTCCTGGCCGACGACAGGGGCCAGTAGCAGAGAGGTTTGTGTGATGTGGAAGCTCGTTCATTAGGAACCAGAGTGAGAACTTCTACGTCAGTCCACAAAGTCCACCATGTGTGCACTCACTCACTTGCCCAGAACAGAATTCAGGGTTCTGCACTTTCCCTTACAGAGACAGCAAGAACCTAAATCCCTTCTTCTGCTTGTGTGCTTTAAGTGTCCACGAAGACAAATGAAACACACATTTTCCAAACACACTGGGATGTTTATGCACACACTGCATCTGTTACTAATCCTGGGATTTTTAAGTTTTGGGAGTTGTTTAATAAAAAGATTTTCAGGTCACCTGTAAGATGTGAAAACTCAGCTAAGAAAGAAAGCCTGTCAGATGGTCTCTCAGCAAAACATTATCTGTTCTCAGGGCACAGACTCAGAGCCCTGTGAACTCCCTACACCATCTGGATACTACATATTTGAACTCCACAGTCCTACTGCTACTCTTTTGATGTGTTACTGTTTGAGGAGGTGGCATTCCCAAATGCCTTTAAAGATTATAGGAATCTTGGGGGGAGGGGGGAAAGAGATATTCAGCTTTACAAAAACATTGTGAAACAAAAGTTTTAAAGAGACATTCAAGTTATGTTTCTCTTGCTGCTCCAGTCTTTATTCTCTGTTGTTTTGCCAGGCAAACGGGGGCTGTGTTTGGCACAAAACCAGAAAGGAATTGCACACACTGCAGAGACAATGTTTACAGACATCTGTCATTCACACCAGTGTCAACCTTTAACCAAGTGCCACGCCTCCATTGTCCAAAGGAGAAAAGCAAATGACAGATGTCTGCAGCAAAGAGGCTCAGCGAGCATCATGTTCATGGAAGAATTACTCTACAGACAGAAAAACGAGGTTCCCCCGAGCAAGCAGATCCCCATTACTCAGATACAGGTACAAAGTTACAAAGCTTAGCAACCAGAAGCCAGAGACTACACAACCTTAGTATCTAGGTCACTCACTTAGAACGGGTTTAGCTGATCTCAACGACAGCGAAATTTCAAAACGCCACCATCAGGGATATCCAAACTCAATACCTCAGTTACTTGGCCACCAGTGCGTGGAGGTGCTGAGAAGCCAGTCAGCTCAGCGAGTGCATGCACAATAAGAGACTTGCTCTCAAGTGACCCCTTCAGTCCACACAGCAGTCGATGGTGCTGGAGAGCATCACACCCAGCCCCTCCTTGTTTGAAAGGGAGAGATGACCTCCACACTTGGGGATTTGAAAGTGATGTGAAAGAGGAAGAGTTCCCAGAGGAGTCTGATGTAGAGTATAATGACTGAACTCACAGGACAGTTTTCTCCCCTAGAATAGTTGTGAAACCCTCTCCCGCAGGAAGATACTTTCTTGGGCCATCTTCATCAGCTGCCACAGCAGCCGCACAGCCAATTTAGAGCAAAGACCATCTAGGGTCTTACCTTGATTGAGTTCACCACCTCTGCGCTCGACTCAGCTATCTGTCTGCCTTCCACCCCAACACTATCACCAGCCCCGCAAATCCAGCTGTGACCCTAAGCACCTTTTCTTTACAGACTCTATGATTTGCTGCTCCAACAAAAACAAGTCAGACCCGGAAATTAAAAACAACAGCATCTAGGCTATGTACATGGACGGACTCGGAATTCTCTGGACCAATCAATACTGGTTCCCGGGGTTCAGCAGGGGAAAGAAAACAGACAATTACTTCCACACTACAGCATCATAGGACAGGACATTTAACTACAGAAATTGTCTGCTCTTATCCCCTCTTCTTCTCCTCTCCTTCACTCCCACTCATATAATCCCCCTCCATTTTCTTGGCTTACTCTGAGGCAGCCCCTCCCCTATGTGGGAAAACACCTTCCCAATTCTTGATCACAAAGCCCTCTCCCACTCCACTCTTCAAACTCCCCTTTTCCAGGTTATTGTACACACTTCTATACCCCTCCCCTTTCCTCCCATCTGTTCTCTCTCTCCTGCAAGGCACCTTCTGCTTTAACAACCAAACAAAGATTCAATTTGCTTTTAATTTTTCTCATCCATCTGCCAAACATTTTTACATTGTACAGCATTGGATTCTGTATCTCAAGGTTTTTTCTCACTCTCCCGCTCTCAACAAAAAAATTGCTACTACTTAGGTATTTACAATGCACCCTCCAACAGCTTACAGGTACATATAGATATCATACAATGCACCCTCCAAGAGCTTTAATATCAATATCCATCCTCTGAAAACTACAGTCCCCAGCATGCACTGCTCCACCTCTATCTGAGCAGAATGCCGGCATGATCAAGATGCAGGGCACGGTGAGTGTGGATCTGTAGCCTCTGTGGGCCATTCATCCATGACAAAGATTACAGATGCTACCGTCAGTTCCCATTTTATGCGTGTTGTCATCTTGCCAAGGGATGCAGCTAAATGGGCTCCTGAGATGCCCACTTAGCTAGGATGGTCCCCACAGGAGATCCCAAACAAGGTCAGATCTAAGGGACATCTAGTGTTTCTGTCTCTGAAATATAGAAAGCAAGACATTAAAGCTCTCAAGGGCAGAAAGTTTGCTGAGTGAATGCTAACAATGTCACACACAACTGGCAACATAACCGCCTGGATCCATTACCTCCGTTTGCTCTCTAGCTATCGTGGTCTGGAATGTTTATGCTTCAGTTGAACATACAAGTCACCCAGCATATTACTATTTCTTAGCAGAACATTTCAAAATAGAGCTAGAAACACAGAGTGTTTGCTGCGTCATTTATTATTCAAGAATGAGACGCAGTACAGATAGCAAGCGAACAATCCATTTAGTTTCCACCCCAGTGAGTGGAATGGATAAAACATTGAAATCTGCTTCTCTTATTGCAGAATAGAGAGCAAATGAAAGACTTTGATCCCACCCTATGAAAGGCCTTTATTTAAAATAATAAATAAATCTGAAGAATATGAACAAACCATTAGCTCCTTGCAGAAGAAATATCACAGTGAAATGTTTTCACAGACTTCAACTGGGAAAAGATCTGTAAGATTATCTAGTCCCTCCACTGCCAACATAGAATGATTCCCTACAGTATATCCCCCAATCTAGTTTAATTTTCCCAAGACTTTTGCCACTTAGATTACCATCTGGTAATCTCAATAAGAGAGGGGGGACATCTGGCATAAGAAAAGAAGGGAGGAATAATGGCCCCAAGATGAGAGCAGAAGGAAGCAGAAGAGAGTTAGCATGGTACACCTCTACCCCGATATAACGTCACCTGATATAACAAATTCGGATATAACACAGTAAAGCACTGCTCCGGGGGGTGGGGAGGGGGGCTGTGCACTCTGGTGGATCAAAGCAAGTTCGATATAATGCGGTTTCACCTATAACACGATAAGATTTTTTGGCTCCCGAGGACAGCGTTATACCGAGATAGAGGTGTATTACCAAGTACTACGTCCTCCTTTATGGAGCAGAGTCTTAAAACTTTAAACTGTATGAAGGAAAAACCTAGAAACTTAGCAGGAACAATAAAATAATATAAATAATAGACTAATAATATAAAGTAAAAATAATATATTGTTCAGCAAAGTAATAAAACTGTAAATTACCATCACAATTTAAGTTTTCTCAACACTACATTGTGTGGCCTCACGAGGGAATCAACCTCTCCTCTGCCTGGCTGCAAAGTCCAGCTTCACCCCAACTGTCCTGCCTGTCCCTCGCTCCAGCTGGGGATGCTCCTTTGCTTTGACACTGCAATGAGCATGCCTTTTTCCAGCAGGTCCACCTGCGAATAACAGCTCTTCACCCGGAGGGCTACACCCAGACACCCAAACTGTATTTCTTCTGTCAGTGTCCCAACAATCAACCTCACGGCTGGGCTCCTTGCACACAGTCCTTCACAGTCCAGCTTCCTTTAACACAGCTTCCTCTGGACAAAATACCCTGCTCACCTGATCAGTCTCTTTTCACCTCCTTCTCTCTGCCTTCCAAGTGCCCCCTTCAGGCAGATTCTAAGCCCTCTTCCCAGCTGTCTCTCTCCCCAAGACAGTATTCTATGCTCCTACACCACAGCTACAGCTACTGCACTTTTCGACTTTGAGTGATAATATGAACTCCATCTAGGCAGAGAAAAAGAGACAGACCTAGAGAAGCATTATGCAGAACAATAGGGACTGAAGCCGAATTCATCAACATGACACTCAGAAGCCTGAGCAGACCAGCACAAGACCAAAATAAATGGTGGATACTGGTGAACACCTTAGGCACCTGAGGTGCAGGAGGATAGAGGAGATGATGTGGAGAACAGAGAACATCTAAGGAAACCCATTAGCTTAGATCTAATTCTAGGATTTGTCAGGCACAAAGTCCCAGCTGATGCTTCTGTACCAAGCCTGGAAAAGGCTTTCACAAACAACTCCACCCACATGCACAGCTCATATTCAAGGAGCTATTTAGAGAGAACGGGATCTTTGGATTTTTAAGTTCCTCTGTCACTGTTTGTTCCTCCTCACCTGAAGTCATAATCCCCTTTTTGCACCACTACGAATCATTGCCATGTTACACCAATTGGGATGACACAAAAAATTAGGATTTAAGAAGGGGATAGTCGACATGGGCAGCAATTAAGGCAAAGCAGACACATAGGCCAAAGTCCCGTTCGCATCAAATGTCTTCCATAATAAAAGTGGAGAGAATGGCAATGCAGCAAATATGTCTAAGCAGCAATGCTTCTGTTAAAGAAAATTACTTTAAATTTCCAGTGAAGCGTCTACTGTGCAATATGTAAATATGAAGGAAAGACACAGCAAAAATCTCAGCATTCTTATCTGTATAAAAAGAAACTCCACTGCACTCATCATATAATTTGCTTTCAAAACCAAAAATGGTTCTATGGGATTTTTCTTTGAGGGAGGGGGAAATAAATTAAGTCCAGAAGCCCAACACCACCAAACCAGTGCTAAGAGAGCCCAGTCTTCATAAGCAATCCTAATGAAACAAGCCTGATTGCATAGGTCAACATATTCAGACGCTGTCTCTCAAGATGCTTTGAATGTTGCGCTTCAGACTCTAGAATTGAACCTACAAGATGAGGGCTCAGGTTCTGGCTCTATTCTAGGCCCTGGCAACTGACTTAACTTCCATGCTTCAGTTTCCCCATCTATAAAATGGGGATAAGAAAGCTCCCTTTCCTCCCAAATTCTGTCGGCCTTGTCTATTTGTCTCTTATCGGGGTATGTACAGCACCTAAGACAGAGGAATAACCAATCTTGGTTGGAGCTTTTAGGAGCCACTGTAATTCAAATAATTCACAGATTTTAAGGTCAGAAGGGACTATCAGATTATCTAATCTGACCTCTTGTCTGTCACGGGCTATTCATTTTAACCCAGTTAGCCCTATATTGAGCCCAGTAACTTGGGTTTGGCTAAAGCATAACTTCCAAAAAAATCTACCACTGCCCTTGGTAGTTTGTTCCAATGGTTAGTCACCCTCACAGTTAAAAATCTGTGCCTAATTTCTAATCTGAATTGTCTGGTTTCAGCTTCCATCCATTGGTTCTTCTTCTCCCTTTCTTCGCTAGACTAACAAGCCCTTTAGTACGCAGTATCTTCTCCCCATGAAGATATTAGGACATTGTAATCAAGTCACCCCTCAATCTTCTTTTTCATAAATTAAAGAGATTGAGGTTCCTAAATCTCCCACTGTAAAACATGCTCTCCAACCCTATCACCATTTTTTGTGGCTGTTTATGGTAAAGTCTCTGATTTTTTAACATCCATTTCAAAATGTAGACCCCAGAATTAGACAGTATTCTGTTATCAGTTTCCCCAATGTCATATGGGACAGAGGAAAGGTTACCAGCCTATTCCTACTCACTAGCTTCCTCATTCATGCTGCCTGGAGGGTCACTGAGAGCACAGGTGAGACAGGCTCACTGCTAACTGTTCCAGTATCCAGCTCCCCTCTGCCCCAAAGCAGAAATGACAAGGACAGTCCTTCTCAGCTCCCACAACCAGGGATGGAGCAGCTTACGTGCTCTGTGGGGATGAGCAGTCTGGTCAGCACTAGGAGCTGTGAGGGGATGGAGTATGCCAAGGGTACACAGAACCTTTGGAGATTTTAATTGCTAAACTCCAAGAAGTCTCTACTGAGCCTGTGTAAACTGAGATTTTGCAAACGTTTATAACAGCCAAGTTTTGGCTGATGTTCACAGGGAGAGCAAAAGACTTGTCATGGGGGTGCTAGGGCTTTTCAAATGAAAGGCAGAGTCTGGGTTTTTTAAAAAAAAAACACATTGCAAAAAAAAAATAAAAAAAAAAATCCTACCCTCATTCTCGGAAATGGCTGAACTCTTTTGGATGAATCTTTCCAAAAACGTCCAGCCTTAGACAGACACCTAGCATGGAAAATACCAGCTCAACTGGTTAACTGAGGTTGACAAAATTATAAGCAGCTGAAAACAGGGTCTAATAATAGGAAGTGTCATTAAAACCTTGATAATTGATTTCGCTACCAACCCCACCTATATTAAAAAACAGAATCTAATCTAACCACAGTATAAGACCCTTTGTTATATAATCATCTTTATGTTATCAACCTAATTTAGACCATATGCTCCTTTTGGACAAGACACTGATTTTATTTGCACATGAACAGCATGAAATAAAACAAAAACAATGATGGTAAGTGTGAAGGTGCCAGTTTTACATAGTCATTTATCTCGGAGCAAGCACATTTAAGTAATGTTCCATTTAAATTTCCTTTAGCTCACACATGGGCAGTGGAGAGAGCATTCTGAACAGGTGGTGGATAAATACATGTTCTGATTACTGAATGAGACATTCAGATTTCCATAATTATGATTTCTTGTTGCCCAGAATCAGGTCTTTTTAAAACCTCCCATGATTACTGGAGCGTGGGTGGCCTGGGGTGAAGGAGGAACAGAACATGAGCGAGGCTTTACCAACAGCAGCACATCAAAAAGGGACATAGGAGGGGTGAGTGTTAAACAGCCCCAGAAACTGTGGTGTTTCTCTAGTGAGTCGGGCTCCCACCTCTGCACATGCATAACCACGCTGCAGAAAATGTCATACTTAAAAACCAGATGCAGCTCTAAACAAGCTCATCTGAAACAGACAAATGATGAAATGAAGGTGAAATGAGATCCTTTCAGGAGGCCAATATAGTCTGACGTTGGTTGCCATTTCTGCTCATTAAACCTGGCAGCATTTCCTCCCCAGGAGGTTCCATGATGTAGGAACGACTTAATCAAGGGAGCTCTTTTAGGGAGAGGGAGAAAGTTTGCTGAGTCAGACTGATGAATAAAGGATGGGAAATCCTCCTCCTATGAGAAATTGACAACATGAGCTAATAAGTGTAAAGACACTGAAACATCAGGAGCAGATAGGCAAAATCCATCTACAGTCTGGAATGCTGCAAGCCCATGGCCAAAGATACACTGCAGGGAATCTGAAGTACAGCTTGCTAGTTTCAAAACCAAACCAAAACCAAACTCCTCTGCTAGCTTCCTTCCAGCAGAGGGCAATGATGTGCCCACACATCCACCAAGTCTGAATTTACAAAATCATAAAAAGGTGTTATATACAGCAGTGGTCCCCAATGCGGTGCCCGCATACTGGCCGGTGGACAAGCATCTACCAAAATGCCACCGAAAAGCGGTGTCACCAAGAGGCATCGCTGCGAAAATGCCGCTATTTTGGTGGCGACGTCTCTTGACATTGCTGCTTCTTGGCGGCATTTCGGCGGATGCTTGTCCACTGGCCATGGTCCTCAGTGGCTTGTCGTTCGGTGCCCGCCACCTGGAAAATGATGGGGACCACTGATATATAGGGCTGTCAACCCTCCTGGTTTGGCCAGGAGTGTCCCGGAATTGGGCTCAATCTCCTGGTGATAACTGAAGCCAAACCAGGAGATTTTAGGCCACTAAAAGTCTGGCGGCGCAGTGGGGCTAAGGCAGGCTCTGCCATGGCTCTGTGCTACTCCCAGAAGTGGTGATATGTCCAGCAGTGGTTCGTAGGAGGAGGCCCAGCTAGGGGGTCCCCTGCATGCTGCCCTCACCCCGAGCGCCGACTCTGCAGCTCCCATTGGCCAGGAATGGGGAACCAAGGCCAATGGGGCAGGGGCAGCACGCAAAGCAGCCTGGCGGCCCATGAGTCTAGGAGCCACCCGAGGTAAGTGCTGCCTGGTCAGAGCCTGCACTCCAAACCTCTGTCCGAACCTCTGCCCCAGCCTCCTCCCATACCCAACCCCCCTCCCAGAGCCCACACCCCGAACCTCCTGCTGCATCCCAACCCCTAGCCTTGAGTCCCCTCCCACAGTCCAAACCCCTCGGTCCCATGCCCCAGCCCAGGGCCTGAACCCTATCCCACACGCCAACCCCCTGATACAGCCCAATGAAAATGAGTGAGGGTGGGGGAGACCGAGTGAGCAGAGGGACGAGGCTTCGGAGAAGGGACGGGGAAGGGGTGTTTGGGTTTGTGCGATTATAGAGTTGGCAACCCTAGTTATATAATTTATTTTCTAGTTTGCTATCAGAGACCCTGAACAACATTAGCTAACTAAGCTACTGTATATCACATGTCACAGGATCTGTGACTATTTTTAAAAATTCTTTGCTGTTTACACATTTCCAATAGTAATTGTTCCTGAATGATACATATTAAGAATATTTGGTCCAGATTAAGACTTAAAGCACGATTTTGTATTTACAACACATTTTTGTAACCAGTTTTGCAGCAGAATAGATAGCATCTCATAGAGTTTAAACACATGAAAGCAGAAGAGTGCCTTAAGAGACTGTTGGGAATCCTTTTATAATACACTGGAAAGGCCAAACTGTTTTTATAGTTTTGTTTTTTTACAGTTTGTTTTTTAAAATTAAAAATTACTCCCAGATGGAGGTGATGATATGCCAACTTTCAAGCTACGGGAACTCTTCCTTCTTCTGAAGTGTCAAGTGCTAAAGCTCACACAATTTGACTTCTAATAGAAAAGCCAACAACTGTCAACACTGCTGGGAAGAGATGATTCATCTATAGGAACCTTAAGAAATACACACACACACACACACACACACTTGCAGAACATTTAAATAAATGAGAAAAAACTGAGTTTCAAATATTAACAGCAAAGTTTGCCCTTAAAAGCACAATGGGTACATCTGACTGTGGAAGACCCCAGAACAGAGTTCTGGATTCCTTAAGCAAGAAAAGGGACTCCAAGGTAAACAGTGTCAAGCGACTTTCTCGCAATGGCTTCCATTTGCAAGTCAACAGATGATTTTTCTAAGTGCTATTCTTACAGCCACTGGGATCTGATAACACTTCTTTCTGCTTCTCACTTCATCACTAGGAAGAGAATCTGCACTGGGAATTTAGCTTACGGTTGTGCTGGTGATGCATAAAGTAGAACAGAATCCAGCTCACCCATCCATAGTTATGTTGATGCCAACAGAGTAAAGACCTGTTTGTCGATAAAGCAGGCACTTGTGATTGGAAAACACTTGGAGCAGCAGATATGGTAGAGTAAGACTACAATTATGCCGTTGTTATGGTCAATTTTCTGACAACAAGCCACACTGGCAGAGGAGGGGACAGCACCAGACAGGCTTGCTAACTTCAGTCACTATCACAAATTTCAGTAGAACAAGTGGCAGCAACAAGCCAATAGGCTTGCATCCATTCTTCAGACAGACATTTTTAGAACACATTTTCCTGGCTTGATTTACATTGTTGCCCTCCTTGACATGTAGTTCTCTTCAGCACCATTCCATACAGAACACATTTCCATTTCTGCATCTTGAAATGACTTTGCTCCTTCAAATGATAATGTATTAACATGACAAAATACAGTGCACACTCACCGAGAAAACAAGATGCGTATATAAAGTACAGGGCATGTTTTTCTCATCATGTCACTTGTTCGTCCCATGCCACCATACCCCGTCTTTCATTTCTTGCTGTGTCTTGTCTGACTTAGCCTCTAAGATCCTTGGAGCAGGGAGCTGTCTGGTCTATAGCTGTGCCTCACAAGCAAACAGTAAAGTGGTAATTTGAAACATTTAGCTTTTAACCACCTGCATGAGTGACTTCTACAGCAATTGCCATGGAACAACTCATAGAAATGAGCATGTGTGCTTTGAAAGATTCACTTAGGAGAAACCGAAAGCTGATTCCTGCCTCCTTTCCTCATTCATGCATCTCTAGAAACCTCTCCTCATTTTCCCTTCATTCACTTCTCTTTCATCTCCTCCCCACACTGATATCCTTATTCAGATGTTGGCGCCACCTCAAACCCTCATACTTCCCCCACATCCATTATTAAGCAGCCTTCCTTTTAAGTTCTGATGCCAGCATCAAGGTCCCATCTAAACCACAATTTTTACAGCATAGGAGGATCCTGTTACAACTTATGACTAAAACAATGCTCGTGTCTTCAGTATGGACAGGATCAAGTGGTGCTACAGCCTATCAGAGAGAGTCCATGGCTGGGACAGGACAACAGGGGCTGGATCACTTAGTGATTGCCCTGTTCTGTACATTCCCTCTGAAGCATCTGGCACTGGCCACAGTCAGAAGACAGGATACTGGGCAAGATGGACTGCTTGTCTGACCCAGTGTGGCCATTCTTATAGTGCAGTTTAGGGAACCACTTAAAATTGCTTTTATCCTAACTGTGTTTTAACCACACTGTGGGTGGAGGGAGACAGCTCTGGTAGCAGGATCTTGCAGCATGTTGGAAACACTGAAAATGGGACATACCATGTTGGGAGAAATTGGAGCTTTCTGCAATACCAATACACAGTACTCGTCAGGGAACACTGGCTAGTGCCAGAGTAACGTGTTCTGCACTAGCTCCCTCGCCTCGTGGATTTCCCCCACACAAACAATGCAGCTTCCTTCCAGCCTAAGGTCACACTAACTGCAGTTTCTATCTTCTCCTTGCAGGAAACACGCTGAAACAATTCAGGATATTTATGTCAACGGAGTGAAAGAGAGGCAATGTAATCTCAGACAAGGCACTGGTTTGGGGGCCAAGAGTCCTGAGTTCTATTCCCAGCTCTTTAATTGACCTGCTATGTGATTTGGGCCAAGACACTTCTCTAAGTGCCTCTGCTCCCCCACTGATAAAATGGGGACAAATGTTACTTTTCCTCCTTTGTAAAGCACTATGAAATCTATAGGCAGAACAACTCTACATAAGAGCCCATTATTACTGCTTCACTATAAGCAGAGGGTTTCATTGTGCACCTCAGAGTAAACCAGGGACTCAGAAAGTAGCATCAATCCCCAAGTCTTATTGACCATTCATTTCCATTGTACGTTGCTAAAAGGTACATTGGGTGGGCTCTTTAAATAAAAGCACTGCTGCACAACTAGCAACCACAGCAAAAAGAACACATTCCTGTTAATTCCTGCCTACTGCAAACCCCAGGACTCAGCTAGTCCAGCACAATAACCCCAATTACAGATATTTAATGCAGTAATTTCAAACCCATTTAACGTTATGAACCTCCATCCCTCCCAAATAAGTAATCTCAGAACAACCGAGTTAAAGGTGATTGGGTTGAGGCACATAATAGGAATGTTAAATACTGTGATTACATGAACGGAAAGGTGGAGGAAGTTTCCAGGTAATTCCTATACACTCAGAACAAGAGGATTCTTAGTATTTATCATCGATATTTCAATAGTGCCAAGAGAACTCTGTGTCAGGGCCCCCTTTACACTACATGCTGTGCAAAAAGAAAAAGGAGACCCTGCAACAGACGGCTTACAATCAAAATCGCAAGAAGACACAACAAATAAGCATCACACACAATGAAAGGATAAGCTGAGAGGGAAAAGACAAGGGAGAGAATAAAAACTGACTGCTGGAGAAGTTCTGCGTTGGACAAACGGGTATCCCACCTGTGGCAGGGCTAGGGTAAAACCCCTTGAATGCCCTGCCAAAAGGCTAGCCAAGCCCTATTTTCTGGGAGGGAAGCCAGGTGCAGGGGCCCGGGCAGCCAGCTGAGAGCCCAGCTGCAGGCCCTAATGAGGGCCAGCTCACAGCAATGACTGGAGCTAAGTAGAGACAGTTGGGCTGAGCTTTCTCCAGGCTATAAAAGGTCTGGAGAAAACTCAGTCAGGAGGCTAGCCTGGGAGGGGATAGGAAGCTTATATCTCTGTCTCCTCACCAAAGGCAGGGAGCCGCACGGGCCAGGAGATCCTGGGAAGGGTCTGACTCGGGATAGCTGTTGCACTGTAAATAAAGACACAAGGGTAAAGCACTGAAGAAGGTATGGGGACTCTTTATTTAACCAGCCAACACAGGGCACAGGCTAGAGAGGGTGCAGACCTGTGCGGAGCCTGTGACACCACCTCTCCTGCAGGACAGGAGCATCTTTTCCAGGAACTCACTGCTTTACCACAGAACTCACCATGCAGGGCACGAGGTCAGACAGGTGGCACTTCAAGGCTAGAGACTCTGCATGCACCTGAGACACTTTAAAAGTTACCATATATGCTCCTGTATAAGGTAAGACAGTTACACTAATATTTAAGGTACATGATAGCAGGGTAGCTTCACCTACCAGGTTTATGACGGCACCATCTGCTTTGGGTTTGCGTCTGCTTATTTCCTGTTATGGAGAGCACTGGAGTTTGTAGGCCAAACAGGAGACCTCACTGTAAACCTAGGGCAAACAACCCTTCCATTGACCGACGGCACAAGCCTCAACTGTTCCAGGTCTCAGGGCGTCACAGTCTGACCATTCACAACAGTTAAGCTTATTCTTTAATGTATACACACAAACCTTGCACTTGCTATTGTCCAAGAGCCACAATCCGCAGCCCTTATCTGTGTGCATCATGTTACAGACAAATGAAATTTAGTGCCGTGAGGCAGTAGCTGCAGCTCTAAGTGCAGGTTGGTAACACCGTGCTCGGTTTATTAGGATTTCCTGCTTTTGAAGCTGTATAAACAATTGAATTTTTAATTTAGTTTCAAGGAAACGTTACTTGCCAATATATTTAGAGAAGAAACTTTAGGAGGAAAGGGCCCCAAGTCCTCAGTGCAGCAGATCCCTCCCTCAACCCAGCCATCCAGCTGCAGGATGCTGTTACCAAAGTGACACATCTTTAAGCATGCGTGCAAGCCCAAGGCACCGTACAAATAACATCCATCCCTTTCTAGGGTACCGCACAGTTTAATAGCTAAGGCAGCCTAAAAGGACAGGACAGTAACAAACTGATGGACGTAAGGTAGAAGCTATGAGGAAACTGAGGCAGAGAGCAGATAAGTGCCCACGGCCGCAGAGGAAGTCAGTGGCAGAGAAAGAGATTAAAATGTAGGAGTCCCTTGTTCATAGTGTTGTGCCCAAACCCCTAATGTGACCTTCGTTAGACTAAGTCAATGGGTGCTGCTGGGGCAAAACATTAGCTGAGTCTGGAAATTCCAGAGGCAATGAGAAGAATCCATGCCATTCAGCTGCCAGGTTATTTGCTTCTGAACTGAGCACACACAGGAGCATGGCAGAGACATGGCTCATTGCTCTAACACGTGTCCCTCCACAAGGGTTCAGACATCTGTGCTTCAGCACAAACTAATGTTCTCCTCCCTCTCCTCCTCGCTGCCCAGAGGGACAAGAGTCCTGGTGACTGATTTCTGAGCAAGATGGGGATCATTATTGCAGAGAAAATGAAGAGCTCCTCTCTCTTCCCCCCACAATGCCCAGTGCGCTCAGAGAGCTGAAGGCCATTGCATAGGTACCATCTGGCTATGCTGCCAAAGACACTGTGTTAAGGACAGGCTCCTTCGTGCCTGGGCATAGCTGCAACAGAAGGAAACAAAAAACGTCTTTCAGTCACTGCAGCAGCAGGAGGCACTGCCACTGATTCTCACAGCTGTGATTCTGGAGCCCCATGGCTCTGCAGAGGAAGTCGGGTAGGCAGAGCTATCCCTGGACACTTCACTGAGAATGCTCTGCAGGGGGCGGAGCATGGTCAGGGAAGACATGCAATAACAGTTTCCTTGCTATTCTAGCATCTTGGGACTCCAAACCCCACAGGAATGGGGGGAAGGTAGGGGGTAATTAACTGGGAGTAACAGGGAAACTTAATATAATGCTCACTCTAGCCCCTTAAGCTTCCCTAGATTCTAGCAATGGAAGAGACTCACCAGAGCATCCTCCTACAGCTAGGCTAGGCCAGCAGTACAGGCTCTTGTCTAGTTTTAAATGTCACCAGCAACACAGCATCTCCTGGAAGATTATTTCAGAAGCAAACAGATTTCAGTGTTAGGATGTATTCAAAGAGGAAACTCATAATTTGGCTGCAGCTCTTTGAAGATTTGTGGCCACAGCAACATTACTATAATCTACACTGCATGAAACAAAAGCTACTCTCACCATGTTGCTCCCCACCCCCTCCGTTTTGCCAGCAATGCCAGCCCTGAATGCCCATTTGCCCACTTCCTCTCCAGGTGCCTCCGTGCTTTCTTCCACAACAAACCCCTTGCATGTGGAATGCACGCCTTGAATGCTTTTGCCTCATTCAGCTCCCCCATCCAGACCCACCTCAGCTGCAGCGTCCCCAGGAAGTCAGCCACCTGAAGGGCACTCTGGAAAAGCTGATTATCTTGATAACGAATAATAAATGAGTAACACTTTTCATGATCTGGACCTATCACACTATGCCAGGGGTTGGCAACTTTTCAGAAGCGGTGTGCCGAGTCTTCATTTATTCACTCTAATTTAAGGTTTTGCGTGCCGGTAATACATTTTAATGTTTTTAGAAGGTCTCTATAAGTCTATATATTATATAACTAAACTAGTGTCGTATTGTAAAATAAACAAGGTTTTCAAAATGTTTAAGAAGCATCATTTAAAATGAAATTAAAATGTTGATCTTACGCCGTCGGCCCGCTCAGCCCACTGCTGGTCTGGGATACTGTTCACCTGGGACCTCTGCCCCCAACTGCCCCCCAGGACCCCACCCCCTATCTAAGCCTCCCTGTTCCCGGACTGGACCCTACCCCCTTACCTGTCCCCTGACTGTCCCAACCCTTATCCACACCTGTGGTAATCTAGCCGTCCAGTCCCAGACCTGGACTTTAGTGTCCACCAGTCTGGTCCTGTCCCAAACCTGGACTTTTGCGTCCAAAGTTTGGGGGCTTACCTGAAACTCCCCCAAGCTCAAACCAGTCTTGGCTATTCTTCGCTGCTCACCGATCAGATTAAATCTATGGGGCCTGATCCCCCCTTCCTCCCTCTGTGTCCCAACCCTCCTTGGTGGGACACCCAGATTCCCAATCCCTTGGATGCTAAAGCAGGGGAAAATAACCCTTCCCCCTCCTTATCAGGCTTGCCTCGCGGCAACCTGTGTGACCCAAAAACCAGCTTTTCTGCTTCCCTCAGGACAAATGGAGATGCAAATACCCACAGCTGGCTCTGCCACCCCCCTTGCTCCAGAACGAGGAAAACTGTAACCACCAGAGAACAGAGAGATTCTTCGTCTCTTTCCCGTAGTCTGCTCTTTCCCTGGACCAAATAGGAAAATAGCCCACAGCCTGGCTTTTCCCTTGCCTCCCTGAAAGAACTTTCACAAGGTTAACAAGAAACTTTATAGAAAAAAAGAAAGAAAATATAAAACAATCCATGCATTAAGAACTCAATACAGGCTCTTGCCTTATAAGAAATATAAAAAACAGTCTGATTTAAAGATAGCCCCAATTTAAACCACCGCACAACAAATTAACATACAGGTAAATAACCCCAAAGGACCAATCATGCTGAAATTACTTTGCGTTCCTGGTACTTACAGAAGGTTTAGAGAAATATTACGAGAGGAATAGAGAAAGAACTTGTGTCCTTCTAGCTGAAGAAAAACACAAAGACCCCGAGATAACAATTCCCCCCCTGACTTTAAACAATCCATTCTCTGATTGGTCCTTCGGTCAGGTTGTTCGGTTTACCCTTCAGTAAAGAAACTTAACCCTTACTAACCTATCATTTATGCAACACCCCCATCCCCAAACAGACCCCAGGACTCATGTCCCTCCACCGCTCCCCCCCCTGACAGGAACATCAGAACTTCGACCCATCCAACCCCACCCCCCACTCCTTGCCTGCCCCAACCTCCGAAACCACCTGCCTCCTGAGAGGACCTCCAACTCCCAACTCATACAACCCCCCAGCTCCTTGTCCCGGACCACCCCCCCAGAGACCCCCCACCCTAACTGCCCCCAGGATCCTCCTTGCTCCCGGTCCCTTGACTGCGCCTGACCCCGATCTACCCCCTTTCCCCTCCACAAAACCCAGACTCTCATGCCCCATCCAACCTCCCCTTCTCCCTAACTGCCCCCTCCAGAGACCTCCACCCCCAGCTACCCCGCCCATCCCAACCCCTCATCCAACCCATTCTGCTCCCTGCCCCCTGACTGCCCCCACCCCTTATCCAACACCCCCAGTCCTAGGCCCTTAACCTTGAGGCTCCACGTAGAGCCAGACACGCTGCCCCGCAGGAGAGCACAGCCCTGGCCCTCAGAGTGCCGCGCGTGGCGGTGGCAGAGCTCCAGTTGACCAGGGAGCGTGTCTGCCTCCCCGCGGAGCCAAACGCTGCCCCGTGGGAGCGCGCAGCCCCAACCCCCAGAGCGCTGCGTGCAGCAGCAGGGCTCCAGGGGAGGGGAGAAGGCAGGGGAGAGGCCGGCAGCTTGCTGCGTTTGGCCCCGTGCTCCGGCCCTGGAGCACGGACCCTGCGGCTTGGAGTGCCCGGAGAGTGGGGCCATTTGCCCACCCCGTGCGCACGGCTATGCTTCTGCTCCCTGCCCCCGCGGGCAGGATTTTTAATGCCATGCTGGAGTCCCGGCAGGCTCCAGCGTGCCATTAAAAATTGACTCGCATGCCATCTTTGGCACGCATGCCATAGGTTGCCGACCCCTGCACTATGCACACACCTGGCCCATGCTTTTCTTCCTCCTCCCTCCAATGGTTTGTTACACTCACTTGCTCCATCTTACCTCAAATTTGATTGTAAGCTCTTTGGGCAGGGGCTGTCTCTTATTGTGTCTTTTCAGTGCCTAGCATAATGGGGCCCTGATCTCCGCTGGAGCCTTTAGGCGCTACCATAATAAAAACAAAATCAATTAAAATACTGAGCAATGAAGCTAACAAGCTGTTTGCCTGCACCCTGTTCCATCTGCCTCCAATCACCGAAGTGCATCTGGTGAGAAGAGCTGCACACTGAACTTAGGAAGACGCTCGTGGTAATGCTGTCACTATTTTTAACTTCACGGGTCAGCAGCAGCATTTGGGCTTCCTGCTCCCAGACAAAACGTCTGGATTCTATAAAATCATTCAAACATTTTCCCACAATTCAGATTTTAATAAGGGAAATGGGAAGGAGGGGGAAACAGTTTCCTTTCCAAATTAGTAACAAGGGGCACAGGGCTGCAGTAATTCTGCATCCAGGATGGCCCAGCAGAGGTGATTATGTTCTGCCCACTTGTTCGTGCAGTTACATTTGGATACACTATAGGAGGAAATCTCACACAGTGGTTTAAGCAAGGAACAGGGAGTCAGATGATCTGAGTTCTAGTCTAAGCTCTGCCACAGACTTGCCATGTAGCCACCAAGCTTCCTCTGGGACATACTAGGAACAGTTCCTGAGATAGAGGAAGCATTTTTTTTCCTCCCAACTGGGAAAGCGGGTGCTCGTCTCTCTTCATCCACAAACAGGGAAACTCTACGAGCTTCTCCTGAAATCCCCAGTCACTACTTTCCAAAAAATACTCAAGCGCCACAATGTCTTTCCCTCACCAATCCACAACACAGCTAGAATAGAGGAAAAGGCTGAGTGTTTTATAGCAGGCAGAAGACTGTAAATGTGGGAACTAACCACATCTGGTGCTCAAGTGGCTGTAAGAAAGAGGTATGTTTTGGGGACGGGCATAGCTGGAGCCATCAGAATTTCAGTCATCTGCTAGATGACTGATCTGTCAGTCGGGGTCTCAAACCATGCCCCCCAGCTGGTCTGATCTGTTCCAGGGGAGACACCAATTCTGGAACCTCATGAGCTCTACAGCTGCCTACCTGAATAAAGATCTTTCAGAGGAAGAGGGGACACTTCTGTAGCTCAGACACAGTGGAAACAAGCTCAGCAAGACAAAAAAAAGAGTTGTCAGGGCTCCCTGGACACATCTGACCCCTTTAGAATCTTACGCCCTTTTCATATGCTCAGCACCCAGGTATTTCAGTGCCTGGCACTCTAAAAATACCATAACAGCAGACTACTGTATTCCATAGGAGTAGTATGCAGCAGCCATCTGTTAAGTGCCAGTGTTCCAATGGAACAAGAGCGCTTTAGCACGTACGCAAGGAAGCAGTGCAGGTGTATTTTGCCCTATGTATGTTGGAAAACAACAAAAGGACTGAAGGTAAATAATCTACTACAATCAACATACCACACAGACTATAGTGAGAGATTGTGCCACACACACTCAAAGAAACTGCAGAACCACCTGATCAACATCCTATAAAGCAAACAGGAGAAGATCAAGAATGAGCTCTCAAAACTGGTGTCATAAACAGATAGCTAAGGGTTAATGTTTCTTTTACCTGTAAAGGGTTAACAAAGGGAACCACACACCTGACCAGAGGACCAATCAGGAAACCGGATTTTTCAAAGCTCAGGGAGGGAATTTTTGGGTGTGTGTCTTTTGTCTGTGTCTCTGTTCTGTGCTCTCTCGGCTATGAGAGTGATTTCTATCTCCAGGCTTTTCTAATCTTCTGTTTCCAAGTGTAAGTACAAAAGGTAGAAGACAATAGGTTTTTATATTGTTTTTGTATTTACATGTGTGTAGTTTGCTGGAATGTTTTAAATTGTATATCTTTTTGGATAAGGCTGTTTATTCATTTTTCTTTTAAGCAATTGACCCTGTATATTGTCAACCTTGATACAGAGACCAGTTTTATGTCTTTTTCTTTCTTTTTATATAAAGCTTTCTTTTTAAAACTTGTTGGATTTTCTTTTCTAGTTGAGGCTCAGGGGGATAGGAATCTCTGTGCCAGGGTTACGGTCTCTCTCAGGGAAAGACTGGGAGGGGGAAATCTCTTTGTGTCAGAGTTGCAAAGCTTACCTTTGCAGGGACTCTGACTGAGGGTGAAAGAAACTGGATCTCTCTGTTTTGCATTTCAAGGAATTGAAATAGGGTGATCGTCCAGGGCCATCCAGGGAGGGGAAGCCTGGGAGGAAATAAAGAGGAGACAAGGGGAGGGGGTTATTTCCCTTTGTTGTAGACTCAGGGCATCTGAGTCTTGGGGTCCCCCAGGGAAGGTTTTGGGGAGACCAGAGTGCGCCAGACACTGGAATCTGGCTGGTGGCAGCGCTATCAGATCTAAGCTGGTAATTAAGCTTGGAGGTTTCATGCAGGCACCCACATTTTGGACGCTAAGGTTCAGAATTGGGACTTATGCTTATTAACAACTGGAGACTCTCATAAAAAAAACCAACATTCCACACAAACTTCTTCATGGCTGGACTTTACAAAAACTAGACAAGCCATTTATAACACACACTTTGCTTCTCTACAGAGGAAAAAGGACACTATCTAAACTCCTACATGCCACCAGGGGCCACAAGAGTGGTTCCCTTAACTTACCCATCAATATTGTGACTCTATTCAGCTATACTCTTAGCCCAGCAGAAGAGTCTGTCCTATCTCGGAGCCTCTCCTTCTGCCCTACCCCTCCCCCAAACATGATACAGTTCTGTGGTGACCTAGAATCCTACTCTCGCCATCTCCAACTCAAGGAATATTTCCAACACACCATTCAACAGCAAACTAACCCACAGAAACCTTCCTACCAATGCTATAAAAAGAAGGATTCTGCATGGACTCCTCCTGAAGATTGAAACAACAGACTGGACTTCTACATTGAGTGCTTCCACCAACAACCACGGGCTGAAATTGTGGAAAAGCTGCATCACTTGCCCCACAACCTCAGCCGTGCAGAATACAATGCCATCCACAGCCTCAGAAACAACTCTGACATTATAATCATAAAGGCTAACAAAGGAGGTGCTGTAGTCATCATGAATAGGTTGGAATATGAATGAGAGGCTGCTAGCCAACTCTCTGACATCATATTCTACAGGGCATAACCATCAGTGGAATCAGAGGGTAACCAAAAGAATCTGCACCGTCTGCTCAAGAAAATCCCTGAAGAAGCACAGGAACAAATCTACACAGACACACCCCTAGAGCCCCAACCAGAGGTATTTTATCTGATACCCAAGATCCATAAATCCAGGAATCCTGGACAATCCATCATCTCAGGCATTGGCACCCTGACAGCAGGATTGTCTGGCTACATGGAATAAACTGACACAAATAAGACATCAAGAATTATAACATTCAAGAATCACTAGGAGAACACATCAATCTCCCTGGACACTGAATAACAGATAGCTCAGTGGTTTGAGCATTGGCCTACTAAACCCAGGGTTGAGAGTTCAATCCTTGAAGAGGCCATTTAGGGATCTGGAATAACAATAATAGTTGGGGATTGGTCCTGCTTTGAGCAGGGGGGGTTGGACTAGATGACCTCCAGAGGTCCCTTTCAATCCTGATATTCTATGAACAGACTTAAAAGTGGCAAAGAGTTCTGTGGCACCTTAATAGGCTAACAAACGTATTGAAGCATGAGATTCACCCACAAAAGCTCATACTCCAATACATTTGTTAGTCTATAAGGTGTCACAGAACTCTTTGCTGCTTTTACAGATCCAGACTAACACGGCTACCCCTCTGATACTAGACTTAAAAGTGGCAATTCTTCAATAAAAAAAATTAATTGAGAAACTGCAGAATTGGAATTAATGTGCAAACTGGACACCCATCAAATTAGGCCTGAATAAAGACTGGGAGTGGATGGGTCACTAAGAAAAGTCGTTTTCCCTCTGCTGATACTCATGCCTTCTTGTCAACTGTTGGGAATTGATAACATCCACCTTGACTGGACTGACCTCGTTAGCACTACAAAAGTAATTTTTCCTGTATTGACATTCATCCCTTCTTGTCAACTGTTGAGAATAGGCCACTTCCACCTTAACTGAATTGGCTGCATTAGCCTGAGCTCCACTTGG
Source organism: Chelonoidis abingdonii (assembly GCF_003597395.2). NCBI lineage: Eukaryota > Metazoa > Chordata > Testudines > Testudinidae > Chelonoidis > Chelonoidis abingdonii. The sequence continues at coordinate 7,663,357 of NC_133771.1, read as the reverse complement.
TAAGGCAACTCCCATCTTTTCATGTGCTGTAATATACATACTGCTTCCTGTATTTTTCACTCCATGCATCTGATGAAGTACGTTTTTAGCCCACGAAAGCTTATGCCCAAATAAATTTGTTAGTCTCTAAGGTGCCACAAGGACTCCTCGTTGTTTTTACTGTAATTTAAGAAGATGTGGTGCAGCTTCTCCTGGACCACATTTCAGCATGAAGACATACGGCAGTCGCATCCAAGAAGTAATGCATGCTTGAACTCACAGTAAACACCTTACCTGAAAATCAGGTTTCTGCAACGTGAATCCAGCTTCTGACCAGTCAGATAGCTGTGATCACCAATGAGAAAATTTAATCTGGGTGCTTTCAGACTCCTTCACAACCACCTTCTTGCTCAGCTCTCACAGCGCATCCTTGGACGATCAACAGGGTCAGCTAAACACAAAAACAAAGACTTCTTTAATTGTGGCGTATTATTTGTGGTTGATGAACTTGGAACCAAAGCATTTCAAATCAGGCAACTCCAGCCCTATGCAATATATCTATGCGCTCCAAAGTCTACTGGTGCATAAGAGCCACTGTCTGTGTACTCAATTACTCGATGACAGCTTACTCCCTTTCCTTTATTTTCTGGAGCATAAATGCAACAAGGTAACTGCGTGCAACAAATGTACTCAACACGAAGACGTTCAAGCTCACAAGCACTTCTGCTTCTTCTATGTTTCACATAAAGTTTGGCGATGCCTGCACTCCCCAATCAATCAACGTATCAACCACACAGATGAAAGTCATTTAACTTTAACTGCTACTACTTGACTGATCGCCTCCACTATGCTCGATTGTGATACATAACCACCCACTGCACACAGGAACCACACCAAGCTTGTAAGATTTCATATCTACTTCCTCATTTTATTCAGCTCAAACTCAGAGTGGTCCAAGAATGAGCTCTTAAAAAGACAAAAACGGACGTGGTACTAATCAAGAGGAGGAAGCCAAAAACATTGACTTGTCTTTGTTATGTATCAGTTTGCAAAAATCCCATGATTCTTTAAAAGGAGGGTTCTGTGAACTCTCTCCCACTTCTCCCTTGACCATCTGCCCTCCATGAGCAAACATCCCACCACCAAGAGGACCTCCCAGCTGACATCAAGAGTCCCAGATCCTGTGAGCAATTCCAGGGTCTTAAGCAAGCAAGGAAATTCTCTCAGTTAAGAAAGTGATCATTTCAAACTTTAAATGGAATTATAATCAAAGTAAAGAGGAAATTATCTTGAACAGTGGTCTTTAAATTTAAAAAAGTAACTTGCGTTAAAAAGCCTTTGTTCCCATATTCTGCTTTCCATGTGGATTTGGCTTAGCCACGGGATTGAATTTTACTTAAAGACAGCGATCATTTATACAGTGCAATGATTAAATGTAATTGGTGTGTGCCAGGGAGAAAGTACTGTTCCCTCCAACCACTAGAGAACACATTTGTATCTGAGCTCCGTGCTAGGTGCATCCAGCTCTGTAAAAACACTGTACCTTAATCAACCGTAGTATAGCCCTTAACAAGGACCTCAAAGCAAATTCCAATGCCAGTTTTGGACCTCTCTTAGGAGCGATCTCTTTTTTAAGAGGTTGCAAGTTTGAGACTTCGGAGGTTAAAAGCCAGTTACAAACAAGTTAAAATGGACAACGTACTTCAAAAAAAAAAAAAAATCTTCATTTGTTCACAGAAACAAAGCGCACAATTTTCTCCTCTCTGAAATCCTCTTGTGGTCTTAACATTTATTTTTAAAAATAAAACAGTCCTTTGATTTAAAAAATGCGGTCTAGAAATGGAGACATAAGATACTTTTTGATCTGATTTCAACATTATTCTGATAATTGCACCAAAGTAGCCCATTTCTTTTGATGCTACAAACTTTGATGCTGAGGACTATTAATTTATGTTTGGACCAGTCCTCCAGACCTTCTGCACGGTAGACCATTTTCTCGTAACTGGTCTCAGCTTGCTGCAGTGAAACCTAAACTCATTAGACCCCTTTGATCAAAAACACTTTTTTTTTTTTTTTTTAAAAAGCACATTAAGCAATGACTAAAGGCCAAAAAGGAGGAGTTGTGATACGAGGAAATAAATATTTGAAGAGTAAACAGCGAGCAGAGACAGGAATGTGGGGAATGACAGAAATAATTATATGAAATTTGGAAAGGGAACACAAGTCTGATTTATTAGGAAATGTGTCCAAAAAGTTAGAGCTGCAGACTGTAGCACAGTCTTCAAAAGGAAGAAGATGAAGCCCATATTTTTTTTAGTGGTGGCCAAAACAATAGTAAATGTAACAGAACAATACAACTGAGATTAGGGTTCCATCACGCTAGGAGCTGTATAAACACATAGCTTAGAACCTAAACAGACAAGTAAAAAGATAAGAAAGTGAATAGAGGCACAGAGAGGTGCGTGCCCAAGGACTAGAACCTACGTCTCCTGGGTCCCAGTCCAGTAGATTACTGACAGAAACACAGTACCTCAATGGGCCCTAGATGTACAAGATGCTCTCTGTTTGGAAGAATCTACAATCTAGGTTAGATACAATATGAAATGAGACAGACAGCTTACAGCAATCAAGGGTGGGAGAGAGAGAGAGAGAGAGATAAAAGGGAAGGTGAGAAAGCTCATCCTTTTCGGGAGGTGCACAGCATGTTATCGTCACTTTTAAAAGTTTTCCTTATTTCAGAATCGTGAGGAGTCACAGGGAGAGAATGGGTCAACAGAGCCTTTTCCATAGCTAGTCTCTATAAGTATGTCTACACTGCAATTAAAAGAGCAGAATACCACATGCAGACAGGAACATGCTTGTACCACTACATCTTTAAAAAAGGGCACAAGCCTTTTAGGAATTTGCATACCAAACATTAAACAAAACCTTTGCACACTGGATGTTAAACAGAACGTTTGAACTCCCTGGACTGCTGCCTAGAACTGTCACTGAATTCTCCACTACATGCAGCAGCTTATTTCTAAGGGATCAGACAGGAGCAATACCTCTCAGCTTTTAGAGCCAAACTTGCACCTTCTGATGGAAGGTAAGGAGTTGTGGAACCTGAGGAGGTTGCGAAGGCTAGGACTATAACAGAGGTTAAAAGAGAACTAGATAAATTCATGGTGGCTAAGTCCATTAATGGCTATTAGCCAGGATGGATACGGAATGGTGTCTCTAGCCTCTGTATGTCAGAGGATGGAGATGGATGGCAGGAGAGAGATCATTTGATCATTCCCTGTTAGGTTCACTCTCTCTGGGGCATCTGGCATTGGCCACTGTCAGTAGACAGGATACTGGGCTAGAAGGACCTTTGGTCTGACCCGGTACGGCCGTTCTTATGAGCACATCATTTGCTTGTCGGAGAAGGGACAGAAATCGAGTGACCCCTGCACCTCCCCATGAAGGTCCCTGCAAAGAGGCCACCGTCAGTACTCACTAGAAAATAGCTCATGTTTTGAGGGAAATCTCAAAGAAAATCTCAACTGCCTCTTAATGTTGCAGCAGTTCAAGACTCTACAATGCAGTGTATTGTAGGACACAGTCTTGAGTAGCAGCATGGACCAGTGGACCAAGAATGGTGCTGTGAGCCTTGAGGTACTGAATTCTAATCCCACTTCTGTCACTTTGGAAAGTCACAGGATGCATGACTTAGTTTCCATATGGCTCATTCTTCCTTATTCCGCAGGATTGCTGCAAGGAATAACATGCAAAGCACTCTGAAAAGGCTGAGCATTATACAGGTGCTACATATCCAAAGCCCTTCATTTTTAGTTTTTATTTTGTTTAAAATTTCCTGGAAATTTCCTGGTGTTTATTCCAAAAATTAAACAGGCAAAAATCAGTGAAAATTTAATAGTCTTCTAGGTAAACAGCAACATTAAATTTGGAGAGCAGGAAGACAGGGAAAAAAGGCAATAGATAGAGAAAAGTAACAAATGTCAAATGGAAAAGCAGTTTAATGCTGTAGCTTATTTTATGAACTGTACATTAACAGTATGCACATGTATGCACATGCATGCTTCTGCATGCATCTTCCACGATATTGCCTTATCCTAACAGATGGCCTCACATTTATACGTCAACTAATTCATTATTCACATAAACATAGCTACCTGATGTACTGTACTGGATTAACACAGTCAATATTTTCATGTAGACTCACGGACTAAGGTGAGAAGGGACCATCATTATTATCTGATCTGACTTCCTGCACATTGTAGGCCATAGAACTTCACCCACTCATTCCTGTAACAGATCCCTAACCTCTGGCTGAGTCACTGAAGTCCTTAAATCATGAGAGTTCAGTGCTTACACTAGTTTACACCTGCAAGTGACCCATGCCCCATGGTGCAGAGTAAGACAAAACACACTCTGGGTCTCCGCCAACCTGACCCCGGGAAAATTCCTTCCTGATCCCAAATATGGCAGTCAGTTGGACCCCGAGCATTTTGGCCTGGACAGAATTCTCTGTAGTGATCGAAGCCCTCCCCATCTAGTGTCCCATCACCAGCCGTTGGGGATATTTGCTACTAGCACTCGTAGATGCGCTACATGCCATTGTGGACAGTCTCATCATACCATGCCCTCCATGAATTTATCAAGCTCAGTCTTGAAGCCAGTTAAGCTTTTTGCCCCTCACTGTTCCTCTTGGAAGGCTCTTCCAGAGTTTCACTCCTCTGATGATTAGAAACCTTCATCTAGTTTGAAGCCTAAACTTGTTGATGGCCAGTTTATATCCATTTGTGCTTCTGTCCACATTGGCACTTAACTTAAGTAACTCCTCTCCTTCCCTTGTATTTATCCCTTTGATGCATTTATAGAGAGCAATCATATCTCCCCTCAGCCTTCCTTGGGTTGGCTAAACAAGCCAAGCTCTTGGAATGGTCCAAAATAACCACCTCTAAAAAAAAAACCAAACAGCGGCTTTTATAAAACTTTGGGAATTTTATAGGGAAAAAAAAGTAGTTAAACTGAAGACAAATGGCCTTGTGCACATCATAACAGACACCTCTTTTGCCTTGGATCCAAATATTCCCATCCTCTTTCCCCTCCGTAACTACTTTTCTGTTCCCATCATCTCTCTTCACTGTGTAGCAGGCCAACAGTCATTCACCCCACGCCATCATTAGACCATAGACTACGTTTCACGAAGCTCTGGAAATGTCCCATCCAGGACATTTAATAAGCATTGAAAAACACCTGCAATACAGGGGAATAAAGTTATCACCAAGGAAAAGAAAAGACACAAAACTCCATGTGTTAACAATGCCTGTGAGCTGTGACCGTCATTGCCCTGGTCCACAGATCTTTTAACATCAGCACCTACAAAAAACACTGAATATTATGGTTCACTTTTATGGACCACCACTAGGTGGGGCACAGAGTTGTCTTTTATGCACCCCGGGACTTCCTCATGTCCTGAACTCATGGGAACAGGAGGGGGAAATCAACACAAGATTCCAATTGTAGTAACTAAATAACTAATCAAAAGTATAAAATAAAATTCATATATAAAATCAAAATAAATCAAATCAAATTAATCTAATCATCAAGTTGACTGAACCACATAAAATAAACCAAAAATTCTTTGTAAGATTTTTCTAATAATTTGAGAAAGGAGCAGTCTTGGTTTATCCATCAGCCCCAAAATAACAGGGCACTATCAATCACAGTGCTAGCCAATATATCTACATTCCAGCTTAATGCCTGATACAGGGAGCATCAAATCACTCCCAGGTTGAAGCTGATGTTGGGCCAACTCTGAGGACAAATAAGGTTGCCTGTCCAAATTATAACTTTGTAACATATAGGCAACAATTCCTTCTCCCCACCCAACCATAGGGCTACATAACATATTCCAATTCAATTCAAATGATACAGCTCATTACATTCAAAATTCAAATGCAAATTTTAGATGAAAGCAACAAGATTTCTCAGGGAAAACATACAACTCCTAACCGTAAAATATACGCTTGGGTGATATTTTTAGATCATGTGGCTATTTAACCTATAGCTGTTTCAAGTGTTTGAGACATTATTTAATGTTGAAATGGGTTCCTGTCTGCATCCTGTATCACTTGCCAGACCGGTATTGCCCTGGCCTCTTCTTTTGTCATTCAGTATTGGACCCATTCTACAACAATATGCATTACCTCACCTTTTGGGGGCGAAGCCAGAGACTTTTTGGCACCTGACTCCCCTATTTGGTTTGATACATTGCTTGTGCCAATCAGAGGCGAACACACACAGTTTTGTGGTGTGGCTGTCGGTCCAATGACACTTCTGTGATGTCATATGTTATTTTGGGTTGCTCGCCATAGTGCAGGCCAGCGGTGAGGAGGAAAACTGTGCTCTCGGTGATCTGGTCTGTTCCAGTGGTTATCCGTGTGTATGCGCTGTAACCGCGCCTTGATTACCCGTCGAGCCTCTCTGATCAGCTCAGTGGTTTTCAAATCGGACTTATCTCTCTCTTCTTACCCCTTGTAACTATCCCCAATAAAATTTAAAATTGATTGATTTTAGTTGTGTGTGTGTGTGTGTCTGCAGTCTGCCTCGTGACCCATACTCTCCTTGCATCTCTTACCTATATAGTCTGTTGCCACGTGCAGCCTGGTAAATAACAGGCCTGCATTTTTTTTTGCCCCTGCAAATACGTGGCAATCTACATTTAACAGGTGTCATTCTCAGACAAACTCTGAGTTCTGCACACACGTGCTCGCTACCAGGAATCTACTGGAGTTAAAATAAACGTGCTAGAATGGTAAGGTAAAAATATGTCCTTCTCCTAGTAGAAACTGAAAAAACAAACCCAAAAGATCAATGCTTATGTAGGATGGTTGTCACAACTCTCGCAGATTCATTCAGCTTCATGAAACTGTGTAAGGGTGTGGCACACACCTCTCACAAGCACTGCCTGGCCAGGTATGTGTCTACAACTCTCTCAGGCCTCAGACTGAGTCACACACAGTCCATGTGAATCACAAACAAAGCAGACCCTTTCCGGGGTATCAGTCCAACAAGGCCCTTGTAGTGCCCTCCAAAGTCCTGGCAGGGTCCACGCACCCAGGGCTCCCTCCTTGGCGATGTCTTTCCCTCTCTGGGTCACCCAGCCCTCCAGTTGAGTCATTAACTGTTCAAGTCCCCTTCCGAAGGTGTATCACAATCTAATAAAGTCCAGTATTGCTGACCCTTTTTGGGGGTCTTCAATTCGCTCTCTGAGTGTAAGGCCACTCCCCTGTGGCTGTGGGGGTGGGAGGGAAACTGGGCCCACCCACTACACCCAGGAACCCTATGACTAGCAGCCACGTGCTACTGCATCCCCTTTAACTCTTTACTATGCTACTACAGTTCCCTGGGCCATTTCCCTGCAACCCCAACAGCTTCACCAACATATCACCTTACCTCAGGGCATACAGCAAGTCCCAGCAGCCAGCCAGGAGCTCTCTCTTGCTCCCCTAGTCCCTGCCAACAACTGCTCCGTCTGCACTCCTGTAGCTCCCTCAGCCAGCCAGGAACACCACCCTCCCTCCTCCAGCTTCAGGCAGCAACTGCCTGACTCCAGCTCTGCAGTTTCTTTTATATGGCCCTCCTGAGCCTTTATCGGCTGCTTTATCGGCCACTCTAGGCAGCCTGGAGGACTGCGCTACTACTCCTTTCTGGGCCAGGGTGTAGTAGGACCCTGATGCCTCCAGCAGGGGCCTCTCCCCATGGTACACTCTGTCACACGCTGGTATGTGATTGAAATGGTCAGTTTTCGCAGCTCAACTATTTTAGTGCTGACAGACCTCCTGACTGGCTATGGGACAACTTGCTTGTGGATATAGAATCTTAGATGTGTGTTGCTGGACTCCGAATTGTTTCAGAGCTGGATTTGTGCAGAACCCCATCCTAGCAGAGTTGATGCAGCTCTTCGTGCTTCCATGAGAGAGAAATTCATGAGGGGAAACAGTTTCACAAAAAATGTTAATGTTCTTATTTCCAAGTTCTCAGCGATTTTTCTTCTTTTTTTTTTAATTTTGCACAATAGTTTTTTGTTTTTTAAATTTCTCAGAAACACAGAATTTCTCAGAAACACAGAATTTTTCAGAAATTACTGAAATTTTTCATTTTGGTTTTTGATAAATGAAAACTTTTAACATTTATTATAAAATTTCATAAAGGCAAAAATGAATAATTTTTTGTGGAAAAAAAATTTTTCTCCTAAAAAACCAAGTCTGCTGAAAACCATGCAGTTTCCTCTGCATGCAGAGAGGGAAGGCAGGTGGGATTTCAGGTGATGATATCTTATTATCCACGCAAAGTAAACAGGGCATAAGAATATAAGAATGTCCAATATTTCCCCTCTCCTCACTGTGGAGTATGGCTACCGTTTCAGCTGACAATCACCCTGCCATCAGACAGGCGACCAACCATATTTCCATGGTACTGTGCATATGCAACCATGTGCCTATTAGGGATATATCTCTAAGAGATCTAAGGGGGAGGAGTAGGAATGAGTTGCGTCTGAGTCATTGTTGCCTGGAAGACGCACAATCAGCCCTCCACATCCACAAATTTCTGAATGTTGGGTGTGGTAGTTCTGAGTACGGGCAATAGAGTCCCTTTAGCTAAACTCAGACTCCATGAGGGCAAGCAGTCAGGGAAACTGCTTTAGAAAAGGCCAAGTGCCCTGTGTGGGTTGGGAGAAGTTGAACCACAGGTGCAGAAAGTAGGCTGTTTTGCCCCTACCTCTGAACCATTGTTAACCCTCCACGGGGTTAATTAAAGAAAGCGAAAACTACTTTTTTATTTAATTGTATACTTGGAATGTTGTTTGATTTTAGCCCAACTGTTTTAAATTAAATTGTCTCAACTAGTACGATTCACCAATTTTTCTCTTATTTAAAAGGTGATAATGGGGAAAGAATGACGTATATTTTGCTATTCTCAGTGTGTATTTTTCTTGCAACAGGTATTTTTTTAAATCTATATACTTAAATCAAGTGGTTGGTTAATTGGTTAGCTGACTAGCTAACAGTGATTTCAGCAGAAGAGGAGGAGAGTCTGCCTGGATTCCAGCTGAAGAGTACGACAAGCAAGTGGAGGGAAGATGTTGTTCTAGTCCTTTTGACTGAGCAGACTGTATAGATTTTGGAGATCAAATATTGTAACTGAGATTCAGATAAACTCAACCTCAGCCTTTGGGAACTGAGTTTCTTCTCACTGTATTTCTGTGAGAACTGACCAGTTCAAATATTATCTGTTTTCTTTATTTATGTTTATGTGTAACTGTGAAGATAATGTATCTGGATTATAAAGTAGCCATGTTATGTTGTAGAAATTAAGTTATAATTATATTGGTTTATCACAAGATTTCTTCAAGTTGGTACTTAAGAATTAAGTTAATTTCTTTTGTTCTTTTTTGGACTTGATTGTGGGGAGGTTGATCCTGCACAATCGTTGCTGAAAATCCTTAGTGACCAAATTCAGGGTTTCCAGGTGCTTTTCTGTGGGAGTTGGGGTTTTTAGGCACTGGAAAAGGGTAGTGAAGTAAAATCTAGCTCACCCAAAGATTACATATATATACTTGTAAAGGATTCAGGGATCCTTTGGGGGGAAAAAAGCATTTTATGAAGCAGCATGAATTAATTCCACTTGCATGTTAAGTGCCTGAACTCAGAAGCCAGCCAGTTAGAAAAGAAAGTCCAGTTACAAAGAGTTGGAGCTCAATGGTTCCCCCCCCCCCCTTTAAAAAAAAAAAAAAATAAGGAAACTTTAGAAAAGAAACAGAGAACATTAAGGAATAACTGTTCTCTTTCCAAGTTTGCTGGAGTGCATCAATTCTGTTAAGCTGCAGAGACCACTTAAAGAGTGTGAACTGAATAAATCGTAGTGGATCGGAGAGAACTGGACACAGCAGTGAAGAGAAGGACTGATGTGTCCAGGTTATTTAAGAAAAAAAAAAGTGTCAAGTAGTAAAAGGTCTGCTGAGGGGAAAGCTGGCCAGTGAGAGGCCAAATAGAAATTAGAGTTAGGTGTGACCGAGATCAGCAAAGGCAGGAGTAAATAATTATATAGCACTCAAAAAGTCTAATCAAAAGGAGACTGCAAACAGGGAGAGGCCTTTAGGATAGCAGAACAGTTCAGTGTTTGCAGAATACAAATGAAGAGACATAACCAGACAAAAATCAACAACTGCTGCAAAGAATGGCTGGCTGGTTGAACATCCAAGACAGGCTGCTAGAGAGTATGCACAGCACCCCTCTTTATGAATGATGCCCACATGGGCTACAGGTGAATGATGTACAAGTTGATTTCTGGTCAGCTGGGCAAAGGTAGGGTAAGGGGAAATGCTTGGACAGCAGCTGAAAAGAGAAAAAGGCAGCCAAATGGAGCCATCCCAAAGGGGAAAACCCACAGCAAGACAGCAGATGGGACTGAGGTGGGAAAACATGTTCAGTGGCAAGATCTGTTACAAAAAGAGACCAGGACAAACTGGAAGGAGTTTTTCTTTGCTGCACCATTCTGGTCAAGGAGCCGGAAAGACCAACTGATGAAGAAAGAGCTTGGCTACCAAACAGCTAAAAGAGGAACAACATGACAACAGCTTACAAATATCTGAAGGGAGAAGAATTATTTAGTGTGGTGCACAGAAGCACAGCTTGGAGCGATGGAATTAAAGTTTAAGAGAGAAAACATAGGCTGGACTTCCCTATAGCGAGCTCCATTAGGATGTGGAAGAGTCTCCTAAGGGAAGTGGCAAGTGCCCCATTGTTAAGCACAGTTAAAAAGCAGACTGGATGTTAAAGCCATTAGAGAATGTACTGTAGAGAACAATTTTGCAGTGCGCACAGGAGGTAGAAAAAGTAACCTAAGAAGTCATTCCCATTTCTAATTTCTACAATGCAGTCATTTTTCCATAGCACTGCAGACTATTAATGTTTAGGTTTTGATCAAAAAAAAATTTGCACTTGTATTTCTTATATTTCTCTTCTCTTGCTTTGCTATAAGAACTTTTGTGCAGAAATAGGCTCTTTGAGGATATACCTGCTTGCTAGCGTGCATTATTTATTCCCCCACCTGAGGTTGCTGGTGCTGTCCGAACAAGTTGCCACAGCAGACAATTGTGATATTGCAAAGGGAGGATAAGGTAATCACATGGGAAAGGAACCCAGGAGAGGGGAAGAACACACAGATGCAGAATTGTTTCCAGATGCCAAGCAATGGTTTTCAGAATTTCACACACGAGAGTCAGGAGCTCATAAAAATAAAAAAAGTGAACTGGAAAATTTCACCTGCTAAGTCCTGAGTTCAGGGAAGGGCTCTATGCACACCACTCCCATTGAGGGGGCCATGCAGGCAGCCACAGAAATTGAGGCAGGTGGACAGAGCACCCACAAAAGACTTCAATCAAAAGAAAGGACTTGGGGCTCCCCTCCACTGCTTCAGGCAATCACAAAGAGAAATGCAGCACCGTATGCTCAGATCTCTGCAGGTATATAAATGAGGAAATGATTTTCAAGATATTTGGCTCTGTTTTTTGTGTTGTTTTAACCTTACTTGTTTATTATTCACTTGGGATAAATCAGTATTTATTTAAATTGAAGATTTACTATTCCCTCTTAAAACACCACAGAACAGACGGAGGGATGGAGAGAGAGGAGTACTAGTTTTGTACGCCAGCTACATACTTGCCTTGATTCATGAATACTAGACTTCTGCAAGGGTAAGCAAGGAATGGACCCATTTTCGCAGCATGTACAGCTCACATGCAATGATTTATTACGTTAAAGTAATCACTGACACACAGTTCAGATTTATCTTCTGGGGAATGACCTTTTTAAATTTCACATGGGAGCCTTTGTGGTGGCTACTCTCACAATAAATTCACTCAAATAAACAGATGCAAATCTTCTAAAGTGCAATCAGAGTAGGGCAGGGAAAATTGAGCAACAAATGGAATCCTCCAAATCCCTCAACAACTATCATCCTCAGTTGGAAATAAAGATGTTCAATACTTGGAAGATCTGAACCCTTGAGCTGGAAGTCATAGAAGAGAGAATAAAGTATGTCACATAATGAGATGCCCAATCTAGGAACTTTAAAAAAAAGAAAAAGAAAATAGACAATGGCCTATTCTGTAACTGCTGTTCTTCAAGCCATGTTGCACATGTCCACTGAACTTCAGGTGTGTGCATGCTCAACATAGTTAGCAGAGATTTTTTCTAGCTGCAGTACCTGTTAAATGCAGTACCTCGAAGTCGCAATACTCCAACAAAAAAAACTTCAAAAATTGACTCCAACAAGAAACTGCAGAATTGGAATTAATTTGCAAATTGGACAGCATTAAATTAGGCTTGAATAAAGACTGGGAGTGGATGGGTCATTACACAAAGTAAAAACTATTTCCCCACGCTAATTTTTCCCCTACTGTTACTCACACTTTCTTGTCAACTGTTGGAAATGGGCCATTCTGATTATTACTACAAAGTTTTTTTTTCCCTCCTACTGATAATAGCCCATCTTAGTTGATTACTTGTTATAGCTGGTATGGCAACACCCATTTTCTCATGTCCTCTGTGCATATACATCTTCCTACTGTATGTTCCACTGCATGCATCCAATGAAGTGGGTTTTAGCCCACGAAAGCTTATGCTCAAATAAATTTGTTAATCTCTAAGGTGCCACAAGTACTCCTGTTCGGGTGGCACATGCGCCCTCTGCTGCCTCATGCCACTGCATGAAAGTATAAAGGGCGGAGCCATCCCCAGTCCCTCTCAGTTCCTTTTTACCAGATAGACTCCAATAGAGATGAGAAGGAGGGTGGGTCATGGCATGGACACATGCAACGCATCTTGAAGAACAGTTAGTTGCTGTTTCTTCAAGTGATTCCACATGTGCATTCCACTTCAAGGGACTCTCAGGCATTTCAATTGGAGTTGGGACTAGAGTCTACCTGAGTAAGGATTGGAGAACCATACGCCCAAATCTGGCATCATCTCTAGATTGGTGAGAGATGGCATAACGTGAAGCAAAGATGTGTACTGAAGACAAAGCTGCTGCTTTGCAAATGTCCCGAGTAGGCACCTGGGTCAGAAAGGCTGCAGAGTCGGAGAGATCTGGTTCCATGTACTAGTGCTCTATTCAGTGGAGTTACATTAGCCAAATCATAGCAACAAATGAATACAAGAGAAGATCCACAAGGAAATCCTGTGAGAAGAGACTGGAAGGCCTTCCACTTTGTCCGCAAATGCCACAAACAAGTGTGATGACGATCTGAATGGTTCTTTTGATGTCAAACATGTAGAGTCTCCCCTCATCACTATGATTATGAGGCTCAGGGAAGACAGTTGGTAAATATATAGCCTGATTAATATGAAAGTGAGACACCACCTGTGACATGGGGAAGGAAGACCTGATAAGCTAGGTAGGTGGCCCACAACTCTCTTACATTTATATATAGAGTCAAATCTTGGGCAGACCATAACCCGTTTGTCCACAGGGATCCTATGTGAGCCCCACAACCTGGGGCTGGGGGGATGGGAGGGAAGCGTCTGTCACTAAGATCAAAGTGGAGCAAACGAGAGACACTCTCTCTGTCTCTCTCTCAAGATCTGTCCACCAGTCTAGGGAGGCCAAGAGTTATGTGAGCACCACAGTCACCATGTCCAGAGGGTGACAAATTGGGGAGAACCCAGAACCTAGCCAGTCTTGAAGCTTCCTGAGATAAAGCCTGGCATGATGAACCACATATGTGCATGAGACAATTTGCCCAGAAGCCTGAAGCAATTTTATGCTGTGGTGACAGGATGGGCCTGCAGGTCTAAAGCAAAGGCCCACATTGCCTGGAATCTTAACTGCGGGAAGAAGGAATTAGCTTCTGCAGAGTCCAAGACTGCACTGACTTCTCCATGCTGATGGACAATCCAAGCCCCTTGAAGGTGGATTGGATAACAGTCACACTGCAGAATACCTGAGCTTTGGAACTCTGAATCTCTGCTCAACCAGTCATGAAGGTGGGAAATGAAGAATTCAAGTGTTTCCCTGAGCTATGCTTCCACCACTGCTATGCACTTTGTGAATACAGATAGGCCAAACCAGGAGCATGATTTCCTGACCAAAAATCTGAGAAATGTTCTGTGGCTCCAACGTATTGCCACATGGAAATACATGGCAGCAGTACCATCAGACACTCTCACTATGATCCTACTTCCAGCAGAACCATTCTGAACTGAAACATTCTAAGGCTTCCTATAATATTTTGCCATTTGATAGCATCTTCCTCCAATCAAGTTCCTCAATGTGCTTTAAAACATTAATCAAGCTCCACAAAGGTAAGAAATGTCTATATTTTACAGATGGGAAAACTGAAGCACAGATTTGTTCATGTCAAGCAGGAAGGTTCTGGCAGAGTCTGGAATAGAATCCAGATGTCATAACTGTTCTTCTCAATAAGTTTATCTAAAAAGTTTATGCTTAGTGTTAACTCCTTGAAGACGATGAATGTACAAGCCTTACTAAGCATTCATTTAAATAGTAATATTTGCCAACAGCCACACAAGTACTCAGTATTAACAGTGTCACTAATAGTTGGGAAAACCATTACAAGAGTTAACTCACCAGGTGCATGGTTCATGAACATGTGAGAGCTGGTTTCCTTTGGAAGGAGGCCAATTGTTTTGGTATTCCACAGAACTTTACCAAATATCTCAAAAAATGCAGAAGGAAATTACCATAGCTCTCCCTGAATTTCGACCAGCAGGCTGCCAGAACAAACACTGCTATAAAAACCATGGATCAAAAATTAGCCATCTAGCTACACCATCCTACAGGACATCTGTAACACAAAAGACATAGAACAGGACTGGATGGGTAAGAGGGGCAAATGTGAGAAGCAGATGGTTTGTAAACGAAAAAAGCATGTGCTAGGCTCTACCTGAAATGTTGGAAGCATTTTATATGCTTGGGGAGTGGGGGGAGAGGGAGAGAATATCTAAATCAAAGCAAATCAAAAGGCATCAACAAGCCCTTGATGGCAGAAGCCCAGTTTTATAGCATGCCTCATGACAGCTGGAGGAATAGGGACAAAGCAAATAAGAGAATGCCTAGAATACATTTTGCCTTTAAATAGCATCTTTCATCCAAGAACGTAGGAGAATTGTGCAAACATTACAACCCCCTTTGACAGATGGAGAAGTACAATTTATCCCCATTTTGTAGATAGGGAAATGAGGACCCAGTTCTGTTTTATTAATCTACTTGTTTTTTTTTCCTATTTATGAAGTGTGCTCATAAGAACATGCACAATCAAAGAGACAAGTTGACTCGATTCTGTTTAGGTATTAAACATTCTCACTGCAAACCCTACATAAGGTCTCCATTTCTCTCTCTTCAGCAATCCAAATGAACCTTGGCTTGTGTGCAGAAACTTGGGCTGTGCCAGACCAAAAGCGATGGTGAACATTAGTAACAGGTACGAATTTTTACAAGTGATCTGTATGTTAGCATTGTGCCCTTAAGAGTTTCAAAATGAAAAGTTAGCAGTTCCCCATCTGGGCTGTACCTTACTTACTTATGATGATGATTCAGCCATAGTAGAAAGAGAGCCTGAGACGCAAGGCCTTGTATCAGAAGCCCAGTGCAAGACCTAAGGCCTGAGCTAAAGTAGTGGTCAAAGCTTTGCTGATATAAAGCAAAGCCAGGTTGTGAACAAGAAACAGGCCTGCTCATGGAATCTGGCAAGAACAGGGCTGATATCACAAAACACACATTCCTAAAGCCTTGTCTACACTTGCCTGGGGATCAACAAGCAGTGATCAATGCATCGGCGGTCAATTTAGCAGGTCTAGTGAAGACCTGCTAAATCAACCGCCAATCGCTCTCCTGTACTCCACCGCACCGAGAAGAGAGAGGGGAGTCGATGGGAGAACATCTTGCATAGACATCGCGTAGTGTGTACCCCACAGTAAGTAGATCTAAGTTACATCAATCTGAGTTATGTTATTAACGTAACTCAAATTGTGTAGCTTAGATCAACTTTCCCCTATAGTGTAGACAAGACCTAAGAAGTGCTAGGCACAGAACACTCACGCAAACATATTCCAGAAGGGTGGTACCAAAACAACCCATACCAAGTATGGTTCAGACACACATCCCAAAGGTAACGAGAACACACTGATCTCTCCTAAAGATAAGGTCAGGGTAACAGTGTGATGGACAGAGATGTTTTGATCGAAGCAACATGTATGGGGTAATGGGCGATAGTTAACAAACCACATCAGGAGGCAGTAACTATGTCAGAGGGCAATACGTAACTTATTTGTATCAGGGTATAAAATTAAGTCTCAGAAGGTGTGTTTTTGGCTGGCCTAAGGGAAAGTCCTACCATTATCGGAGCTACTCCATTGCAACGGGTATACATGTGTTAGTGTACCTGTAACCACTCAGCCAGGGCATTAGGACCGTGCTTTGTTGACAATAAACCTGACCAAGTGCCTTTGCTACGAGCCAAGTCTGTGGTTATTGGGTAGTTTGATCGGTGCTTGCTATATGGACTATCTGGCCAGCGTCAGTACAGCACTCAGAGGGAACACACATGCAGCCAACATCTAACATCATCAGCCATTCAAGACTGGCCAAGAAGGCATCATGATATGGCACGAAATGAATGGCACTTCTTCCATTTGAGATGCCAGATTCATTCTTCTTGGAGTTGGTGGTGTACTTTCAATGAACATTCAGGACTCAACCTGAAACAACCTTCATTCCTATAAAGGTTTTGCCATTGCTCTTTCCCCCACTCCCACTCTCTCACTCTCGCTATAATCTCCAAAGGGGCAGAGGATGGCAGCGTGAGCTACCCTGCTTCCAGAGCCACTTTACTCAAAAATTATGCCCAAATACACACTATGCTGGGGATGTCACATCCTCCAGGAAATGCCAACAGAGCTATTTTATGGTAGGATTCGAGTCAGAGCTCATTTACCCATGACGATATAACACAAGCGTTACTAACCCGAGCAATTATCTAGTTAAAAAAGAGAAAAGAAGGGTAATCTCATGGTAAAGGCATGAGACAGGGATCCACAAAATTTGGATTCAATTCCCAGCTCTGCCATGGACTTCCTGTGGGAATCTGGCAAGTCACTGACTCCCTTTAAACACTTTGGGGAAGGGGCTGTCTCTCACTACTTGCATGCACATCACCTAAGGTGGGGGGACCCCTAATCTCAGCACTAGGTGCTGTTAGAACACAAATATAAATACAATAGCTGGGACTTATCCCTTCCCACAAAGAGGAGGAAATTTTCCCTCTGATCTTTTCCAATTACAAATTTGTAAAAGCACCTTTTTAGACCAAAATCTTCTTTGTAGGTGGACAGTGCCTGTAAGACCAAAACTAGAGAATCTCTGGACTAACAGAACATAGTTATCTACCTGCCTTAACACTACCTCCTGTTCTGCCCAAAAAGTATACGTTGTATAGTTTCCTACATCTTCCCCATGCAAGAGACTGATTAGAGCCTTCAGCTTCTGCAGCCCTGCTCCTATTACAGCTCCCTGGCCACCTGTGTGAGATTTGAGCTCTCTGGAGCTCAGGGGAGAGCCTGTGAATCTGATAACCAGGTTTTCATACAACCTCTTTCTAGTTAGCCATTACACAAAAGTGAACAATTACTTCAAAGTAGCTTTAAGCCTCTCTCAATGCCTGCTGCCATCATTCCGAACAAGCTTCTCATATACTCACATAGCCTCAATGTGTCACAGGTGAAGTAATATGATCAGTATGGATTAGAACAAAATGCCATTTTGAAAAAGAGAAGGACACCTTGAATACTGGAAGTGAAATATTTTAAAACAAGACAGAACAAAAAAGTATAAAGCAGCACGCAGCAGCTTTTCCTTACCACACAAAGGATTACTTTTAGGTTTACCCCTAAAAGGAAGCTCCACCAGTTGATTGTCCTTTGCTGAATTCTCATGGGTGGTTTCATATTTGGGAGGCATAGGATCAACTTATGCTTGCATCTACTCAGAGTGATTAAGAACATGGGGGAAGGTATAGCTCAGTGGTTTGAGCATTGGCCTGCTAAACCCAGGGTTGGGAGTTCAATCCTTGAGGGGGCCACTTAGGGATCTGGGGCAAAAATCAGTACTTGGTCCTGCTAGTGAAGGCAGGGGGCTGGACTTAACTCACTGACCTTCCAAAGTCCCTTCCAGTTCCAGGAGATAGGTGTATCTCCAATTATAAAAAAATAAATAAATAAATAAAAACATCTGCAAGCATGAGAAACAATACCACATACAGAGTAAAAAGCCAAAACACACAATGGTGCCAACCCTTATGATTTTACCATGAGTCTCACGATATTTGATTTTTTTTCAGAAATTCCTGGTTCCTGGAGGCAGCCGTTTACATGAGAATCACAGCTTTCATTTAACAAATTATTTTCTAGACCTCCTAATTGTAAAGAAAAGCCTGAAAACATGAGCCTTCAGAGTGCACTGAGTTCAACAACCGGAAGGCAGAGAAGACATTCACACAATTTTATTATTTTTTAAACCTTAAGATTTTTTTAAGCCAATCTCATGATTGTGGGGATGCGGACTCATTATTTTTGAATACTTGGGAGTTGACCATGCTGAATGTAGTAATGGCTGGGACAAGCCAGCACATGTGTGAGCAAGAAGTCGAAGGAGTTTGGAAATCTAAACAACACACAGGGGGCAGATTTTCTGCCCTCGTTCAAAACTTCCTTCTCTTACACCAAACCCTCCAAATACTGGATCTTGGTAACTTTTCTCAGGAGGGCTTGACAGGACTACCACCAGCCCTGCTTTTGGCTCAGGTCAGAAGAATCCCTGCAGAAATAAACCAAAAGGCTTCAGCAGAGCCAGTGCAACCATTTAGGCAACAGGGTGCTGAGATTTGGGGGGCGCCATTTTCTTCGGCAGCGACCACAGCGGCCGGATCTTCGGCCACCCCGGTCGCTGTCAGCATTTAGGCGGAGGGAGCTGGGGCAGGGGAGCACAGGGAGGGCCGCCTGCAGCAAGTAAGGGGGGGGGGGGCGCGCGCTACACTGGGACTCCCCGACCAGCTCTACTGCCCCGACCTCCGGCCCCGAGCATGCCGTGGCTGCTTCACTTCTCTCACTCCCAGGCTTACAGTGCCAATTAACTTAGGCGCCGCAAGCCTAGGAGGCGGGAGAAGTGAAGCAGCGACGGCGTGCTCAAGGTGTTCGTGCTCGGAGCAGGGGTGAGCTGGGGCGGGGGGGGTGCCTCAGGGCGGAGGGAGGTAGCTGCTGCGGGGGCGCAAGGTGGAAGTTTCGCCGAGGGCATGAAACATCCTTGCACCAGCCTGGCCTTCTGCTCTCTTCTCTCCACTGCCAGGTGCTGAGGATGCACCCTCTGGCAGACCTCCCAGTTCCTGCAGGCTTAGGACTTGACAGAAATGACCTCTGGCCGCTTACATGCTAAGGAAGTAAACCACAAGGCCATGAAGCGAGCCACATTTTTATATTTAGGTGTTACCTTAGACCTCATCAATATAGGGCTCTTGTACCGGTCTTGCTATAATAATAAATAATAAAAATAATAATTGGAGATATACCAATCTCCTAGAACTGGAAGGGACCTTGAAAGGTCATCGAGTCCAGCCCCCTGCCTTCACTAGCAGGACCAAGTACTGTGCCGGGGGTGTCATTTTTTTTTTTTTAACACTGAAATAATTATATATTGGTACAATCCCCCATGTGGACACAACTATATTAGTTAAGAAGGTGCCTTATAGTATAGCTTATTCTCTTTCCAGTATGGGACTAAGCTATACCGGTATAAGCAACTTTATGGCAGAAGAACTGCACCACAATAGGGGGGTTGTACTGCTTTAACTGTACCACTATTGTTCAAGTGGTCCAGCTTTTGTGTGTAGACAAAAGCTGATACTATGTTAAAGATGGAGTGGGAGAGGCCCTGCAAAGAAAGGGATGTTTAGAAATCAAAGCGTGATTGGGTCACTACCCTTTAATGCTTTGGGAGAAATTCTTCACGCGCTATAATTTATGCTGCTCTTTGCTTGTTCATGTATCACCCCCTTCCAGCAACTGCTGTAGAGTCTTTCATGCATCAATGAAGTAGTCACAAAAATCAACTGTTTTGAATAATAAAAATTAGAGAGAATAAAAATCCATTACGGTTGCTAAAATTAGCTTTACAAGAGGAGCTCAGCCACCAACTCCCAGAGAGTATGTTAACATACATACAAAATCACTACCCTTGCCCGCAATCAACAATCCTGAAGGGTACACATGGCACACAAGCATTTGCACTCATTTCACTGCTACCGGTATTTGTGGTGTCATAATAAAAACCATTCAGAACCTTAACTTGGGTCTTGGCAGATAGGTAGAAGACAACATTATTTTGTTATGTTGATATTTCTCTTTACATTCATACTGAATATATTTTGTTCATGATCTGGGATCTCAAGTGGAATTTTTAGAAAGCTTTTGCATTCAGCCTTCGCTTCCTTTTAAGCAGCTTTTGGAGACTGTAAATTCTGTGTTCAAGGCAGATGTACAATCCTTCTAATTTAGGCCTATTAAGCAAAGCCCAGCTGTTCAATCGCTGGCAGCCAACTTTTGTCCCATTTTCTTTTTCAAATCGTGACTTGAAAAGTGTAACTTAAATGCATTTTTAATTTTTTTAAAGTTAATAAATACAGAATTCTTGAGACGAATATTGAAGCACAGATGTCAGAGACAGAAGATACAATACACCAAATAATCCTCTACTGGGGACCGGTATGGAATTGTTCCCTCTCTTCCCACCTCCCCATCTAGCTTTGAATTCCCAAGGCAACAAAGAATTAACTAACCTAGAGTGAAGTTTGAAAGAATCTACCACTTACTTCAGTTAAATATCAGAAAGCCTTGGACGTCCAGGTGAACAGACCAAATACTTTACCACAAACGTCTAAAAGATCTGAAAAATGTGCAAATGCTTGGTTACGGTCACCCAAACAGCCTTAACTGTGCACCTCATAGTGCTACCGTGGGGGTAAGCAGAAACTCAGACTAGCTTATATAAATCAAAACAGGCTTAATTGTCAAATCGATGCTTTACACTGGAGTGCGACAAGATGCAAATTGGATTCTGGGAGATCCAACTTTTCAGCTTCAAATCTAGCCTTCTGAAAGCATATGGGGGGAGGGGAGGAAGAGGGATGAAGTAGATCCTTTACATTCTTCAGCTGATTTGTTTCACCACAGAGATGCATTTTACCCACTCAAGTTAAACTCACTTCAGATGCCACATATCATAGGAATTGCCTTACCAAATCAGACCTTTCATCTCTCAGTACAGTATGCCTTCTCCAGCGGTGGCCAGAACCAGATGTTCCACAGGAAGACAAAGACTTTCCTGTACCTAACTATGGAATGCTGTACATGAGGGTGAATTAATTCCAGATCTCTGTACGACTGGTTTTACCATGAAACATGAGATTTCAGGACTCTTTATCTTTCCTTTCATAGATACAAATATTAATGTCCATAACCTTATTCAGTCCTTTTTCAGCTCTAGCCATCATTGGACATGCAGCTAGACAGCTGCATTTTCCACCAGGACAGTCTCTGTACAAAGCATGTCAAGAACCTAGCCTGACATCACACAGCTGCATAGACAGAATTTGAACCCTCAAAATTCCTGGCTTTAGCCACTAGGGGGCACACTGACTCCTTGTTACATTTTCACCAATGGATAAATACTTAATAGCAAGATTTTGCTGTAATAAAATTCTAAAGAGCCATCATCATATAGCGAAATCTACCATAAGCAACATAGGACTTTTTGAGAGTCTGATTACCTGGTCAGGTTTGATGTATCTGAACAAATTTCCAAAGGCTATCCCTGCACTGGGGACTTGCCCACTTACAGCCATCGGTGCAGCTGCACCAGGGTAACCCTCAATAAACCATAATTCTCCCCATTAGACTTACCCCTGCTTGAAACTGGTGCAAATCGTGCCTTATAACAGCTTTGCCTGCCTACATTAGGCATTTGCACTGATGTAGCTACTCCAGTGTCTAGCCTCCAATACCTGAAATCACCAGCATAATCAAGGTCTGAATTCAGAGGACACTTCATTTTATTCTCCACACCAAATTCTACAGAGAATTCCATGAAGTCTCTCCCACACCCAAACATTTAATCATACCCCTGGGAATTGTACATCAAAGTTAGCATGGAAAACCAATGGTATCAAATAGCACCGTCCTAATCAAAACATATCTGCTCTTGTTATACATTCGGAGCCCCAACTGCTTACTTTACTGACCAATACATTTTGCTATGCTCCCCTCCCCAGCAACCCCCCTCAGCAACAGAGACAACATAGCTACCAATGAGCCAGTTAGATCCTACTCTGACTTGTGCAGCAGCATGATCTCATTTTAACATTTATTAAGCCCACCTACAACTCCCGTACTTCGCTAACGCAGACAACCATGTGTTCCTAACGCTGTCATCCTTGTTTTCTTTCTTCCTCCTCTCTTCCTCTACTGAGTTCTACAGTCAGCTTTCACATCTTGTCCCTATTTAGACTGCAAACTCTTTTGGACAGGAAATATTTTATATCTATCCATTCTTCATGACAATGGGGGCCTGACCTAGACTGGTACCTCTGGGGACTTCTGTAATGCAAATGATACAGAGCAAGTTCCACTTGTAGGATCTTTACTTCTGATGAGGGTGTACAAAGTAAAAAGAACCCAGCTTAACTTTCAGATCCCAGGATGAGAGTTTGTAGTCATCACAGTGAGAAAAGATAGCATTTTTTATTTGTAAATGAGAAATAAAAATTAGGTCTGGAGTCACTAAATGCCTAGGACTGAGCTTTATCCAGCTCTTTTTGTCATCATTTTTAGGATTTTTAACCAGGGCTTGAAAATTTCCCTGCCACCCACTAGCCTGAGAACTAAGGTCTTGTTATATGGAAAGTCAGGATATGAATCCACAGTGCAACAGTATGTCATGTAGACTCTAGATATACAGTACATCAAGCTGCACTATGGAACTATTTTAGTATGAAGTAGCACGGTTCACATGGCCAGTTTAATGCCTGGCAGGTATGCTGCAGATTCACACCCTGGCTTGCCACACACTAACTCGCCATGCAGACAAGCCCTAAGCCCCAGTCCAGGTGAAATATAGCTGGGCTGGCCATACCCCTGAAGATACAGAGTATTGTTTGAGGTTGGTGCATAAAAACTTAGCCTTTTAAGACATGAGAATTTTGGTATAGTTTTTAATTGTTTATAGATATAATCGTGCCGATTCCCACTCATCTTGCTGGGGTCTGCTTTGTTTCTCAACAGCAGTAGGAAGAGGTGTGGGGGAGGGAGACACAAGTTGTTTAAACAACAACAGCTGTTACAATACTGCATCAATACAGGCCTAATGGAGCATTAGCATCCTGTCCTTGTCAGAGCAGTCACTGCTTAAATAAGAGCTTTGCCTTTTGAAGAGGACTGTATAACCTAAAATGCAAACAGTCAGCTACGTTTTTTTCTAATCAGAAGTCAATTATCCTGCCAAGTGATGGCAAAACAATTCCACAAAACAAGTACATTTCATAATCACAACACTTCAGTGCCTTCTACAGTCACATTGTGGTGGAAGATACTTATTTACATATAAGCAAGGAGGTTCTCTCAAGCTTCATACAACCATTCCCACAGTCTTTTCCCTCTGAGGTTTATGCAAGTCCAGAGCTGACAACATACAAAAAGATGCATCCTCCATCATCGGAGGCTTTTAAGAAAAGATTAGGCAGACAACTGTCAGGGATGGTCTAGATAATACTTAGTCCCACCTCAGTGCAGGGAACTGGACTAGATGACCTACCAAGATTCCTTCCAATCCTACATTCCTATGATTACATCTTATCATTATGTACATTCATCCAAACTGAAATCTCATCTGCCATTGCACTACTCAATTTCTCCCACTGAAATAGAATCCATCTAGAAAGATTTGACTCACTGCCCTCTATACATTTTACTAATTGAGGCAAATTAGTGTCACAGGCAAATGTTACCTACTTGTTCTCTGCTTCCAAATCCTTCATATTTAAATACTGGCCCCAATGCAGACCTCTCTGGAGAGCCCCATCATTGCTTTTCTAACCACTTTGAGATATTTATGTCACAGTTTTCTACCATAACCCATTTTTAATCCACACTAGGACTTTGCCCCTTGGCATATTTTCCGTAAAAGTCTCCAATAATGTTCATTTACTTAACATCTTTTCATCCTGGAGGATCCCAAAGTCCATATACACACATGCACAAGTCACTCCTGCCACCTCTGGGGCAGAAGACCATAGCTGTTTTTTAGAGCACCCCTCTCCCTACCTCCCATGCTGTTCTGGGAAACTGAAAACTACCATACCCAGGAGAAATTTAGGGAAGCCGAAGCAATTATTCAAATGGGAATTTGGTCCAGTCCAACAACTCTATTCTTGTGACAAGTAAGTTCCACGGGGTCTTTTAATGAGCACAAGTGGTCAAGACCCCAACTTTGCAAATTATCCATAAGACTCCTCCAGCAGTACAGTGTCCTCTAATCTCATGCTGGGGCATGAGTTCAACACTGACTCTCTGACTGGGAGAGAGACACCTACCGAACCACGCATGCCACTGCTGCAGAAACTGGTGTTCTCACATCAATGTATCAAGCAGGCCAGATCCAACCAAGCTTATATAAACTAAGGCCACAGCCCAGAGTGGAAGGTAGAGGGGACTTATTCAAAATCTTTCTGGAACTCCCAAAGTGTTATGCCCACTACGTCACCTTCACTATTTTATTAACATTTCCCCTTGGAGAAGCCATGCTGGTTTGACCATATCAGATTATTCTTATCTAAGTGTTGTACTAATCTACCCTTCGACTTCGTTTCTCCTCTGATATGAAGGTGTAGCTAACAAGTCTAAGGGATTCCGGATATTCCTCTGCTCCTTTCGGGAGATATGCAACACACACCAACAGCCTTCCAGTCTTCAAGAACAACTGCTGGATGCAAGGATACATTGCACAGCCTAGTTAGTATCACGGTTACCTCACATATAATGTCTTCATTCATCCATGGGTCAATACCATCCAGTCCTGGTGATTTGATACGAGCATTTGAGGTTGATTCACTGCTTCCTTTGAATGACTTCAAACGGGGGGTTGGGGGAGTTTGCTTCAGCGTTTTTAATGATCTCCCTTCACTTTAAAATTCACCATCCCACATGACCTCAAGGGAGTCACCTGCAAGGAGTATTACAATAAACCAAATTGTGCAATGCCACTGTGAACCAGTACACCTCCCACACTCCTCTGCTGTGTTAGCACCTATATTTTACACACTAGAATATCCTCCCATATTCTACATGCCTAAACTAACTAGTTAACTGTTTCAAACTCACTAGAACAGTTCTCCAGCTTGGCTGGCCCACGTAGGCCTGTCTCTGGTTATTATTAGGCTGTCAATTAATCGCAGTTAGCTCACGTAATTAACTCAAAAATTAATTGTGATTAATTGCACTTGTAATTGCATTGTTAAATATCAGAGGGGTAGCCGTGTTAGTCTGGATCTGTAAAAGCAGCAGAGAATCCTGTGGCACCTTATAGACTAACAGACGTTTTGGAGCGTGAGCTTTCGTGGGTGAATACCTCCTGCAGCAAAAAAACTTCAGGACCAGACTTCAAAGAGAAACTGCTGAGCTTCAGTTCATCTGCAATTTGACACCATCAGCTCTGGACTAACAAAGACTGTGAATGGCTTGCCAATTACAGAACCAGTTTCTCCTCCCTTGGTTTTCACACCTCTACTGCTAGAACAGGGCCTCATCCTCCTGATTGAACTAACCTCGTTATCTCTAGCTTGCTTGCTAGGCGGGTGCAGCGTGAGGCTACCTGTCTCCAGGCCACTTTCTCAAATATTGCCCAAACACCTGATGCGGCGATCTCTCCGCAGAAATGCCAACGAGCTATTTATGGTAGGATCGAAGTCAGGCCATTACCCATGACGAAAACACAAGGCGTTAACTCCGACATTATCTAGTTAAAAAAGAGAAAGAAGGAAGTATAATCTCATGGAAGGCATGAGACAAGGACACAAATTTGTGATTCAACAGCCTCATGACTTCCTGTGGAGAATCTGCAGTCATGACTCCTTTAAACACTTTGGGGAAGGGCTGTCTCTCACTACTTGTCGCACATCACCTAAGTGGGGCCTATCTCAGCACTAGTGCTGTTAGAACACAAATATATACAAAGCGGACTTATCCCTTCCACAAAGAGGAGGAAATTTTTCCTCGATCTTTTCCAATACAAATTTGTAAAAGCACCTATTTTTGACAAAACTCTTGCAGGTGGGAACAGTGCCTTAAGACCAAAACTAGAGAATCATTTTCCTGGACTAACGAATAGCTATACTACCTCCTTAACAATACCTCCATGTTCTGCCCAAATAGCGTGTATGCATTCTCTACTCTCTGCCCATCAAGAGACTGATTAGGCTTCAGCTTCTGCAGCCTGCTCCTATTACACTCCTTCACCTTGTGAGATTTGAGCTCTCTGGAGCTCAGGGAAGCTGTGAATGATAACCCAGGTTTCACAACTCCTTCATGCCATTACACAAAAGGAACAATATTCAAAGTAAGCTTAAGCCTCTCAATGCCTGGTCTGCCTCATTCAAGCAGTTCTATATATAACACAGCCCTCATTGTCACAGGTGAAGTAATATGATCAGTGATGATAGAACAAATATGCCATTTTGAAAAGAGAGGACACCTTGAATGAATGAAATATTCTTAAAACAAGACAGAACAAAAAGTATAAAAGCAGCACAGCAGCAGCTTTTCCTACACACAATAGGTACTTACTTAGTTTCCCACTAAAGAGACTCCACTAGTTGATTGTCTTTTCTGAATCTCATGTGGTTTCTATTTGGGATGGGCTAATGGACAACTATGCTGGATTTCTACCAGAGTGATTAAGAATGGGAAGTAGAGCTCGTGTATTGAGCATTGCTGCTAAACCAGGTGGGAGTCATCCTGAGGGACTCAGGGGATCTGGGCAAATAGTATTGGTCCTGCTAGTAAGGAGGGCTGGGCATACTCACTGACCTTTCAAAGTCCCTTAACAGTCAGGAGATAGTGTATCTCCATTATAAAAAAAATAAATAATAAATAAAACCATCTGCAGAGAACAATACCACACAGGTAAAAGACAAACCAATGGTGCCAACCCTTATATTACCAATGACTCACATATTGATTTTTTTCTCATAAATTCCTGGTTCCCTGAGCGCAGCTCGTTACTCGATCACAGCTTTACATTAACAATTATTTCTGACCTCCTTGTAAGAAAAGCTAAAAACAGAACCTTCAGGTGTCACTGAGTTCAACAACCGAAGCAGAGAAGACATCACACAATTTTTATTTTTAAACTTAGATGTTTTAGACCATTCATGATGTTGGGGAGGGCGGGGGGGGGGCGGACTCATTATTTTGAAACTGGGAGATTGACCATTGTGAATGGTAGGCTGGACCAGCCAGCACAATGTTGAGCAAGAAGTCGGGAGTTTGGAAATCTAAACAACACGACAGGCAGATTTTGCCTCGGCAAAACTTCCTCTTTACCAAACCCGCCAATACTGGATTTAGGTAACTTTCTCAGGAGGGCTGACAGGACTACCACAAGCCGCTTTTGGTTCAGGTCGAATACCTGCGCGAATAAACAAAGGCTTCAGCAGAGCCAGTGCGACATAGGACCGGGTGTCGAGATGGGGGGCGCTCAATTGTCTTCGGCCACGACCACAGCGCGATCTTCGGCCACCCGTCGCGTCAGCATTTAGCGCGAGGGGCTGAGGGGAGACAGGAGGGCCGCCTGCGAAGTAAGGGGGGGGGGGCGCGGAACACACAGGGAAATCGCCCGCCCAGCCTCCGCCTCCGCTCTCCCCGGATGCCGTGGCTCTACTTCTCTCCTCCCAGCTACAGTGCCAATTACTAGGCGCCGCATACCTGGGCGGAAATGATAGCAGCGCGCGTGCCAGGGCGTGCTTGCAGGGGAGTGGGGCGGGGGGTGCTCAGGGCGGAGGGAGGTACTTGGGGGGCGCAGGTGATAAGTCGCGGGGACATGAACCATCCTTGACCAGCCTGCCTTCTGGCCTTCTCTTCCACTGCCAGGTGCTGAGGATGCACCCTCTGGCGACCTCCCTTCTCGCGGCTTAGGATTGACAGAAATGACTCTGGGCGTTACATGCTAAGGAATAAACACAAGCATGAGCGGCACTATTTATATTTAGTGTTACCTTAGACCTCATCAATATAAGGCCTTGTACGTTGCTTGTCAATCATAAAATAATAACAAATAATTATGGTATGATATAACAATCCCTAGACTGGAGGACTTGAAAGGTATCGAGTTCCAGCCCCCTGCCTCACTGCAGGACCAAGTTACTGTTCCGGGGTTCATTTTTTTTTTTTAACACTGAAAATATATATTGTAAATCCTCTCATGTGGACACCAATTAGTTAGAAGGTGCCTTTATAGATATTCTCTTCCTATGGGACTAGCATACCGGTTAACACTTTATGGCGAGAACTGCCCACAATAGGGGTTGTACTGCTTAACTGTACCACTATTGTTCAAGTGTCCAGCTTGTTGTTGTAGACAAAACGATCTTTAAAGATGGAGGTTGAGAGCCCGCAAGAAAGGATGTTTTAATTCAAGCGTGATGGGTCCTACCTTTATGTTTGGAGAAATTCTTCACGCGCTATAATTTATGCTGCCTTTGCTTGTTCATGTATCCCCCTCTTCCAGCAACGCTGTAGAGTTCATGCATCAATGAAGATAGTCCACAAAATCAACGTGAATAAAAATTGGAGAATAAAAATACATTACGTTGCTAAAATTGACTTCAAGAGACGTCAGCCACCAACTCCAAGAGTATGTTTAACATCAATCAAAAATACCCGCCCGCACAAAATCCTGAAGAGGTACACATGAGCGAGCAGCAGAGCATGACATTCATGCTACCGGTATTGTGGTTGTCATATAAAAATACATTCAGACTTAACTTGGTCTTGGAGATAGGTAGAGACCAACTATTTTGTTGATGATATTTCTCTTACCATTCTAACTGAATATTATTCTTCTATCTGGGATCTCAAGTGATATTTTAGTAGCTTGATCAGCGACCTTCGCTCTTTAAGCGCTTTTGAGCTGAAATCGTGTTCAAGGCAGATGTACATCCTTTTAGGCTATAACAAAGACCACTGTTCTCGCGGACAGCCAACTTTTGCCCATTTTCTTTTTCAAATCGGATTTGAAATGTAACAAATTCATTTAATTTTAAAGTTAATAAATACAGAATTCTTGAGACGATATATGAGCACAGATGCAAGACAGAAGATACAATACACATTCGTCTCTACTGGACCGGATGAATTTGTCCCATCTTTCCCCCTTCCCCATTCTACTTTGAATCCCAAGGCAACAAAGATAACTAACTAGAGTGAATTTGAAAGAACTACCACTTATTCAGTTAAAATTCAAGTCGCTGGACGTCCAGGTGAACAGAACCAAAACTTACCAAACGTCAAAGATCTGAAAAATGGTGCAATGCTTGGTTACGGTCACAAACCCTTAACAGTGCACCAATGTGCTACCAGGGGGTAAAGCAGACTACAGAACTAACTATAAATCAAAAACAGGCTTAAATTTCAAATCGTGCACTCTGAGTGCGACAAGATCAATGGATTCTGGAGATCCAACCTTCCAGTCTCAATCTAGCTTCTGAAGCAATGGGGGAGGGGGAGAAGGGATGAGTAGATCCTTTATCAGTCTGCATTTGTTCAACACAGAGATGCATTTACCACTCATTAAACTCAACTATCAGCATGCCACTATCATAGGATGGCCTACAAATCGACCTTCATCGTCTCTATACAGTAGCCTTCTCAGGTGGCCGAACAGATCGTTCCACAGAGAAAAGACTTCTGTACCATAACTATGGAATGCTGTAAGGAGTGAATTAATTCCAATCTTGTACCGACTGGTTTACCTGAACATGAGATTCTCGGACTCTTTCTTCCTTTTCGTAGGATACCATAAATAGTCCATACCTATCAGTCCTTTTCAGCTCTAGCATCATTGGACATGCACTAGAGCCAGCTCATTCCAACCAGACCTCTGTACATAAGTTCAAACCTGCCTGACATCACACAGTGCATCCGCATGAATTTGAACTCCTCAAAATTCCTGGCTTTAAGTCCACTAGGGGCACACGACTCTTTACTTTTCACCAATGAAAATACTTAAAAGCCATAGATTTTGTGTAATAAATCTAAGCATTACATCATATAGCGAATCACCATAGACACAATGAATTTGTAGAGTTCGATTCTGGTAGTTTGATGTATTCGGAAGCAAATCCAAGTCTATCGCCTGACTGGATGCCCACTTACAGCCATCGGGCTCGCGCACCAAAGGGAACCCTCAATAAACCCATATTCCTCCCATATGACTTACCCTGCTTGAAATGGTGCAATGTGCCATATACAACGCTTGCCTGCCTACATTAGCTTTGCAACGGAGTAGTACTCAGTGTTAGCCTCCAATACCTGAAATCACCAGCATAATCAGGTTGAATTGGGACACTTCTATTTATTCTCCAACCAATCTACGAGAATTCCATGAATCCTCTCCACACCCAAAATTAATCTAATAACCTGGCATTGTACATCAAAGTTTAGCATGAAAACATGGTATCAAATGCAACCGTCCTAACAAACATACTGATCTTGTATACATTCGGAGCCCACTGCTACTTTACTGCCACTTTGATGCTCCCTAGCACCCCTCCCAGCACCCCCCTCGCAACAGAGACAACAGCTCCAATGACCGTTAGATCTACTCTGACTTGTGCAGAGCATGATTCATTTAACTTTATAAGCCCCTATCAACTCCCGACTTCGTACTGGCAGACAACATGTGTTCACGCGATACTGGCCTTTCTTTCTCTCCTCTCTTTCCTCTACTGAGTTTCTACAGCTCGTCTTCACATCTTGTCCCTATTTAGACTGCACAACTCTTTGGACAGGAACATCTTTCATTTATTCATTCCATTTTCAGACAAGGGCCGACCTAACTGTACCTCTGGCCTGTAATGCAAATGATACAGAGCATTGTTTCCATCTGTAGGATCTTTATTTCTGATGAGGGTGTACAAAGTAAAAGAACCCAGCTAACTTTCAGATCCCAGTGAAGTTGTGTCATCACAGGAGAAAAGCATAGCATTTTATTTGTAAATGAGGAATAAAATGTAGGTTGGAGTCACTAAATCTAGGACCGAGCTTATCCAGCTCTTTTGTCATCATTTTAGGATTTTACAGGCTTGAAATTCCCTGCCACCACTGCCTGAGACAAGTCTTGTTAATGGAAAGTCAGATAGAATGCCACGTTGCAACAGTAGTTCATAGACCTCTAGAGTATAAGTAATCAGCTGCACTATGACTATTTGTATAAGTGCACGGTTACATGGCCGTTTAATTTGCCTGGAGGTAGCTGCAGATCCTCCTGGCTTGCACACACTAAACTCGCCATGCAAAGACAAAGCCCTAGCCCAGTCCAGATATAATAGTGGGCTGGCCATACCCTAAGATAGCAAAGAGTATTGTGAGGTGTGCATAAACTTAGCCCTTTAAAGCATGGATTGATAGTTTTAATTTTTAAGATATAATCGTGCTCGATTCCCACTCATCTTGCTGGTTGCTTTGTTCAAACGATCTAGGAGGTTGGAGGGGAGGAGACACAGTGTTAAACAACAAGCTGTTACAATTACTGCTCATATACAGGCCTAATGCGCAGTTTGCATCGCTGTCCTTTCAGAAGAGATCAACTGATAATAGAGCTTTGCTTGAGAGGACTGTATAACCCTAAATGCAACAGTCACTACGTTTTTTCTAATAGCAGATATTATCTCCTAATATGCAAAACCAATTCCACAAGAATAGCTTTCATAACACACTCTCAGTGCTTCTACAGTCACATTGGTGAAGATCTTATTACTAATAGCAAGGAGTGTTCAGTCATACAACCATTCCCCAGCTCCCCTAGGTATGCACAGCCAGAGCGACAAATTCAAGGCTCAGAGGATTACTCTCAGAGTAAAGATAAGTAGGCAGGAAACTGCAGGGATTGGTCTAGATAAACTTATCCACCTCAGCTTGCGGGAACTGGACTAGATGACCTACCAAGATTCCTTCCAACCTACATTCCTATGATGTCTCTTACTTATGACATTCATCCAACTGGACATATATCTGCATGCACTACCCTTTACTCCACTGAAATAAGATACCATGCTTAGAAAGATTGACTCATGCCTCAACATTTTACTAATTGAGGAATTAGTGTCAAGGCAAAATGTACCTACTTGTTTCTCTGCTTCAATCCTTCATATAAATACTGGCCAATGCAACCTCCTGGAGCCCACATTGCTTTTCTAACAACTTTGAGAATTTTATGTCTACCAGTTTCTACCGTAACGCATTTTATCCACAACTAGGACTGCCCCTGCATATTTCGTAAAGTCTCCAATAATGTTATTACTTATATTTCCTCCTGGAGATTCCCAAGTTCCTATACACACTCACCATCAGCCTGCCATCGGCAGAGACCATAGCATGTTTTGAGACACACCCTCCCCAACCTCCCTGCTGTCTGAAACTGAAAATAACCAATACCAGGAGAATGTGGAACCGAAGCAATAACATGAGGGAATGTCCGATCACAATCTATTTAGTGACAGTAAGTTCCGGGGTCTTAAAGGCACAAGTGGTCAGAACCACAACTTTGAAATTTACATAGATTCCTGCAGACGTGTCTCCCATACTCGCGGGGCATGATCACACTGACCTCTGACTGGGAGCGACGAACCTACCGACACGCATGCCACTGCCTGCAGAACTGTGTTTCTCACATCAATTGTATCAAGAGCCAATCACACAGTTATATACAAGCCACAGACAAGTGGAAGGTAGAGGGATTATTCAAAATTTCTGGAACTCCCAAGTGTTATGCCATCAAGTCACCTTCACTTTTTATTCACATTTCCCCTTGGAAGCGCATGCTGGTTTGCCATATCAGATTATCTATCTAATGGTCGTAACTAATCTACCCTTTCAGTTCGTTCTCCTTCTGATAGAGGTTAAACAAAGTCTAGGAGATCCTCGGTCTTCTCTTCGCTGGGGATATGCACACACACAACAGTCCTTCCTCAAGCTCAAGAACATGCTGGATGTCAGAGAGTACATTGCACAGCCATTAGTATCTCGGTACTCACATATAATTCTTCATTCATCCATGGGTCATCCCACTCCAGTCCTGGTGATTTGATACTGAGCATTTGAGGTTGATCAACTGCTTCCTTTGAATACTTCAAAGGTATCGGGTTGGGGATTGCTTCGGTTTAATGATCTCCTTCACTTTGAAATTCACCATCCACATGCTCTAAGGATCACCTGCAAAGGGTATAAAACCAAATGTGCTGCCACTGTGAACCAGTTACACCCCACACTCCTCTGCCTGTTGTAGCACTATTTATTTACCTGACTAAAATCCTCCTTATATCTCCATGCTAAACGAATAGTAACTGTTTCAAAACTCACTGAAAGATCTCAGCTTGGTGCCCCGTAGGCGTCCTGGTTCATTATAGGCCGTCAATTAATGCAAGTTAGCTCTCGTAATAACTTCAAAAATTAAATTGTGATTAATTGACTTGTATATTGCATTGTTAAATCAGGGTAGCCGTGTAGTCTGGATCTGTAAAACAGCAAGACCTGTGCCTTTAGATAGCACAGACGTTTGGGACGTGAGCTTTCGTGGGGTGAATACCAC
>NC_133771.1:7586267-7629378 GCF_003597395.2 Chelonoidis abingdonii | reverse complement strand
ACCACTTCGTCAGACGCAGGTAGTGGAAATTTCCAGGGCAGGTATATATAATATGCTAGCAAGCAAGCGTAGAGATAACAAACAGGTCGACTACCAAGAGGCCGCAGACAACTCCCATATAAATGCTACAGGCCACTCCCTCAGATCCCACTGAGGAATACACTAGGCCTGGTCTACACGACGGTTAAATCGATTTAAAGAGTGTGAAATCGATTTAACGCTGAACCCGCCACACTACAACGCCCTTTATATCGATATAAAGGCTCTTTAAATCGATTTCTGTACCCACCCCGACGAGAGGAGTAGCGCTAAATTCGATATAACATATCGGATACGTTAGTGTGGACGAATCGACGTATGCCCGCGGCGGTATCGCACAGTGCACCACTGACCGCCTGGACAGCATATCTGAACTCGATGCAGGGGCAGTAAACAGGAAAGCCCCGCGAACTTTGTAATACATTTCGCTGTGCCCCGTGGAGCTCTGATCAGCACAGGTGCGAGCAGCTCAAATCCAAAAGAGCCCAGCAGGATGTACGAGATACTAGATCTGATCACTGTATGGGGAGACAAATCGTTGTATCAGAGCTCCGTACAGAACACGAAAGCCAAAGCGTTTGAAAAAATCTCAGGATACACAGCGCTGCGTGAGCAACGTAACGGACAGCCAGACTCAATGGACGCTCTGGATGGAGGGGTACGAGAACTCCAGCTATCCACAGCCACAGCACTCCGAAAGTTTTGCTTCTGGCTGACACCAATGTCTGTAGGTTCAAACACAGTGTTGGCGGTTCAGGGAACAGCTCCGCAGTTTCTTTCCCCCACACCACGTGAAAGAAGGAAAGAATCATTTCTGACTTCTTTCAGTGTCACCCTCGTGTACTGAATGCTGCGGTAGACGCGATCTGCAGCAGTGAAGCGTATCCGCTCCTCTCCTTCCTCTCCGCCGTGGTAGACGGTGCAGTAGGACTAGTACCGTCCTCATGAATACTAACATGTTGAATCGAGCCAACATTGCGGTTCCAGTAGATAGGACAGACGCTATAACCAGCTTCATCATAGCACTGGGGCTTCAGCCCTCCCTTTCCTGTGTAAAGAAAGATCTGTACTGCCTGGACTGTCATAGAGGCACATGCTGGGCGCCTCTCCTCCCACACGCTTATGTCCGCCTGGACTATCATCGCGCGAGGCTGCCTCCCCTCATTTATGTCACTAAACACTCAGTGTTCTTATTCCTGCTTACTTATTACCATGACACAAATGGGCAGGACACTGCCAGGTATCAGGAGCTGGGGGAGGAGGAAGCAACGGGTGGTTGTGCAGGGCACCCCTCTGAATACTGACACGGAGCAGTGTGCTATATACACTGTTCCTCTAATACATTCCCTTTTCTAGCAGACTGACTCTATTTTAGAAACCAAGGGAGGGATTGACTCAGCCATGAGTCAATCCATTTTGCTTTTGCGTTGCGCCCTGGCCATTTCAGCCAGGGGCCTCATGAAGCAGCGGACAGTACAGAGGAGAGAGATACCCATCATTGCCAGTTTCTTCCGGCAGTAGACGGTACAGAACGCCGTACCATCTCTGCTACATTGCAAAGCAAGTGAATGTGCCATATATATACCTGCCCCTGGAAATTTCCACTACCTGCGTCTGACGAAGTGGGTATTCACCCACGAAAGCTCACGCTCCAAAACGTCTGTTAGTCTATAAGGTGCCACAAGATTCTCTGCTGCTTTTGCATTGTTAAACAATAGAATACCAATTGAAACGTATTAAATATTTTGGATATTTTTCTACATTTTCAAATATATTGATTTCAATTACAACACAGAATACAAAGTGTACAGTGCTCACATATTTTTATTACAAATATTTGCACTGTAAAATGATGAGAGTTTTACAATGCACCTCATACAAGTACTGTAGCACACTCGCTTTATCATGAAAGTGCAACTTATAAATGTAGGATTTTATTTTTGTTACATAACTGCACTCAAAAACAAAACAATGGAAAACTTTAGGGCCTACAAGTCCACTCAGTCCTACTTCTTGTTCAGCCAATCGCTCAGACAAACAAGTTTGTTTACATTTACAGGAGATAATGCTGCCTGCTTCTTGTTTATGTCACCTGAAAGTGAGAACAGGCATTCGCATGGCTCTTTTGTAGCAGGCGTTGCAAGGTATTTACATGCCAAATACGCTAAGCATTCGTATGCCCCTTCATGCTTCGGCCACCATTCCAGAAGACATGCTGATGATGCTTGTTAAAAAAATGTGTTGTTAAAATTTTTGACTGAACTCCTGGGGGGAGAATTGTATGTCTCCTGCTCTGTTCTACCTGCATTCTGCCATATATTTCCTGTTATAGCAGTTTTGGATGATGACCCAGCACATGTTGTTCATTTTAAGAACATTTCCACTGCAGATTTGACAAAACACAAAGAAGGTACCAACGTGAGATTTCTGAAGATAGCTACAGCACTTGACCCAAGCGTTAAGAATCTGAAGTGCCTTCCAAAATCTGAGAGGGATGAGGTGTGGAGCATGCTTTCAAAAGAGTTAAAAGAGCAACACTCCGATGGGGAAACTACAGAACCCAAACTACCAAGAAAGAAAATCAACCTTCTGCTGGTGGCATCTGACTCAGATAATGAAAATGAATGTGCATCCATCCAAACCGTTAGCGAGAAGAACCCGTCATCAGCCTGGACGCATGTCCTCTAAAATGATAGTTGAAGCATGAAGGGACATATGAATCTTTAGTGCATCTGGCATGTAAATATCTTGCAACGCTGGCTACAACAGTGCCATGTGAATGCCTGCTCTTACTGTCAGGTGACATTGTAAACAAGAATCAGTCATCATTATCTTCTGCAAATGTAAACAAACTTGTTTGTCTGAGTGATTGGCTGAACAAGAAGTAGGACTGAGTGGACTTGTAGGCTCCAAAATTTTACATTGTTTTATTTTTGAGTGCAGTTATTTTTTTTTTTACAAAAAGAACAGAAGTACTTGTGGCACCTTAGAGACTAACAAATTTATTTGAGCATAAGCTTTTGTGGGCAATTCTATTTGAGCATAAGCTTTCATGGGCTAAGCCCATGAAAGTTTATGCTCAAATAACTTTGTTAGTCTCCAAGGTGCCACAAATACTCCTGTTCTTTTTGCAGATACAGACTAAGGCGGCTGCTACTCTGAAACCTGCTATTTTTTGCACATAATTATACATTTGTACGTTCAACTTTCAAGATAAAGAGATTGCACTAAAGTACTTGTATTAGGTGAACTGAAAAATATTATTTATTTTGTTTTTTACAGTATAAATATTTGTAATCAAAATAATAATGTAAAGTGAGCATTGTACATGTTGTATTCTGTGTTGTAATTGAAATCAATATATTTGAAAATATAGAAAATATCCAAAAATATTTAAATAAATTCTATTTTATTATTGTTTAACAGTGCAATTAATCACAATTACTTTTTTAAGCGCTTGACAGCCCTAGTTATTATTTAAAATTTCTTGGCATTATTGTACCAGAAGCTTTAGAAACATTTTATCACCTTACAAAGCATGGACTGACCATTAGAACGTGCACATGAGATTTTAATGTGATCCTGTGAAAACTGCCATTTTCCCTTATGAAGCATTCCGATTTTTTCAATTTAAAAAAAAGTCACCCTCTGTTGTCCTTGCCACTGGACAAACAATGCTGTCAAACAAATTTTTTTTTTCCTGTCCCCTCTTAACATGCATGCTCCAATCTAAATGCACCTCATCACCCACCTACTTTTTCCATCCCAAGATCTAGTTAAAATCATCCTGGAGTCTCCAGAAGTAGCTCTACCTCTCTCCCATTTTGACACGCACACGGAGATTGAGCTGGTGAATCTGAACCTATGCTACCCCAAAGTTTCTGCTGCTTTCAGCACAGAAAGCCACACGCAGATAGTACCATGGGGTGGACCAGAAACCAGGAAGCAGAATGGCACCAGCTCACTGATAAAGGGATTTTGCAGATTTGGTGGCAGGCAGCGGACGTGAGCAGGGCAAAAGATGTTGGAGTGTTTGACAGACCAATCACCCCAAACTAAAGCAGGAGAGGGGTTCTATACCAACAAAGTTCATTTTAGGGTAGGATTTTCCAAAGCAATTAGCGTTGGTCTAACGCTGCTTCCACTGAAGTCAACATCAGGCCAACACCGAGCACTTTGGAAAATCCCCCCCGAAGATGTTTGTTATTAACATGTACATCTATAAAATGGTAGTACGTACCGTGCATAGACAAATTATGCTTCAAGGAGACATTAAATCTCCTCTGAATTAACAGAAACCTCTCATAAGCAGAGCATTAAATAATCCCAGACCATACAGCAAGACAACTGACTACGGAATTACTCTTCACAATCTGTCCTACTCCAGTCACAACCTGTCCTTACGCAACGAGGTTGACGGGGGATTTTACTTCTGTAGAATTATTATGTGTTTACGATAAAGACTCCTCACTGGAAAATTAACTGAAATGGACACCTTTCATGTTTATCAATAACAGAGCAAATGATTTTTATGTAAGCACTGCAGCTTTCCGGTATAGCCAAATAAGACTTTAGCTATCTAGCTCATTCTCCCCCGGACAGCTAATCTAAAGGCAAATTATAAGAAAATGGCAAAACTAAGAGGATTTGGAATGGTACCGAAAATTTAAAACTGGGGACAAAGCACATGTACCTTAGAGAACAATCCTCCAACAGCTAACAGGTGGGAGAGGAGTCGATATCATATTACTTTTTCACCACAACAGATCTATTTTAGAGAAGCAATAGCCTAGGATTTGCCAAACTGCATCATGTATGACATAAGGCAGTGCTTGTTCATATCACAAGTCCACGTTAAAAATATTTCTGAACAAACTATACAGAAAAGAAGCATGGTCTAGCTCAGTGGCTCTCATCCTTTCCACACTACTTTACCCCTTTTTAGGAGTCTTATTTGTCTTCATGTCCCAAGTTTCAGCTCACTTAAAAACTATTTGCTTACAAAAATCAGACATAAAAATACAAAAGCATCACAGCAGATTATTACTGAAAAATTGCTTACTTTCTCATTTTTACCATATAATTATAAAATAATCAATTGAAATATAAATATTGTACTTAAATGTCAGTGTATACTGTATATAGAGCAGTATAAAAAAGCCATTGTCTATATGAAATTTTAGTGTGTACCGACTTCGCTAGTGCTTTTTATGTTGACATATCTCCTCGAAAACCTCTGTCTACGCCCAGGGATACATATACCCCTGGTTGAGAACCACTTGTCTATCTATATCAGGGTATCATAATGTCATTCATCACCATAGCATCTGGAGTTTCTTCCACGTAAAACCACAATCAACAGCAGTGTCCCTTGTGGACTTTATGGAGTCTCTTTTTGGAGTTCTTTTGTTTTTTAATTTTTTATTAATTTCAGTAGAGGCTAAGGGGGTATCAATGATACGAGTGCCATTCTTATGGTAGAAAGTTTTGTTTGTTTTTTTGTTTGTTTGTTTTTTAAGAGGACCCGTTCAGAACCACCAAACTGAGGTACGGAAACACTTGGATCCAATGTCGACGGAGTGAGGCAGCTACAACGGCCATACACTTTGTAAAGACCCTTGGTGCCTTGGATAGGCCGAAGAGAAGGACGGTAAATTGGAAGTGCTGTTGGTTGACCACAAAGTGAAGGAAATGCCTGTGCAGCAGGTAAATCGCTACGTGGAAGTATGTGTCCTTCATGTCAAGGGCAGCGTACCAGTCTCCAGGATCCAGTGAAGGGATAATGGTCCCCAGGGAAACCATGCGGAACTTACCATGAATTTGTTGAGTCCGCACAGATCCAGGATGGGCCGTAGCCCCCCCTTTGCCCTGGGGATTAGGAAGCAATGGGAATAAAAACCCCTGCCCCTCAGTTCCCTTGGAACCACCTCTATAGCTCCGATAGTTAGGAGCGTTTGCTCCTCCTGTATGAGGAGTTGCTTGTGAGAGGAGTCCGTGACGGGGAGTGCGGGGCAAAACAAACTGAAGGTGGTATCCACTTTCCACCATATACAGGACCCATCAGTCTGACGTTATGCGGGTCCACGCAGGGAGGAAATAGGAGAGGCGGTTGGTGAAAGTTGGAGAAGAATCCTGGAAGGAGACTGGTGCTCCACCCTCAGGCGCATCTTCAGAAGTTTTACTTGGACCCCCCCGAAGGTTTAGGAGGCCTTGGTTCTGGCCTGTCTGAGGACCAGACTCTCTCTTCCTACCACCCCGGCCTCATCTTCTAGAGAAGTCCTGTCTTGGCTGGGGATTAGTGCAGGTGCGCTGTGGTTGGGATCGTAAGGGCCTACGTTGCATCACCGGGGTATGCATGCCCAATGAACGCACAATGGCCTGGTTATCCTTCAGACTCTGAAGTTAGTCTTGTCAGAAAACAGACCGTGCCCATCACAAGGCAGGTCCTGGATAGTCTGCTGGAGTTCTGGTGGGAGACCGGAGACCTGCAGCCACAAGATGCAGCGCATAGCTACGCCCGAGGCTAGAGTCCTACCTGCCTAGTCTGCCCCATCTATTGAGGCCTGCAAAGATGTCTTGGCTACTTTCTTGCCCTCCTCTAGGAGGGTCCCGAATTCCTCCCTGGACTCCTGAGGAATAAGCTCTTTGAACTTTCCCATCAAGGTCCAGGTATTATAACTGTAGCGACTCAAGGGGGCCTGCTGGTTAGCCACCCTGAGGTGTAAGCCACCAGTAGAATAAATCTTGTGCCCGAATAAATCCAGGCGTCTAGTGTCCTTGGATTTAGGAGCAGGGGCTTGTTGGCCATGTCCTTCCCTCTTATTAATGGACTACAACAAGGGAGCACGATTGGGAGTGAATATACAAGGATTCATAGCCTTTGGAGGGGACCAAGTACTTCCTCTCCACCCCTCCCAGCGGTGGGAGAAATAGAGGCCGGAGATTGGCAGATCACATTGGCATTAGCCTGGATGTCCGAATAAATGGCAAGGCTATACGTGTCGGGGTATCGGTAGATAGAATGTCCACTACAGGATCCTCGACCTCCACCACTTCCTCCACCTGGAGGCTCATGTTTTGTGACACCCTATGAAGTATCTCTTGGTGTGCATGGGGGGTCTATAGGTGGGGTGCCAAATGAGGACCTACCCACTCCCGCCTCATCTGGGGAAGATGAGAAGGACACTCCAGGGACTAACGGGTCCTAGGGCAAGTCTTGCCTCCGAACCCCCCGGGGGAGGGCGACTCACAGTGGCCTCCGGTACCTGGAGTTCTGAGTGAGCAGAGCGAGAAGGCCCCGAAGGGACACCTTGGGCCTGATGGTATGCCCAGGGGGTCCAAAAGGACCATTGTGGAGGTCTCTGACCAGGATCCTACCCCTCATCATGCCATTGGCTAGCACCATTCCCATCCTGGTCCTGGACATGGTAGCCACTTTCTGCCTGGGACGACCTCAAGTTGGGATGCGACGGTCAAGGTGGAGCCGATTGTGCATGCTGGGTCACCCTGTCTTGCATTGTCACCCTGTGCCAGAGAGATGGAAGTCGGCGCCGTAATCTCGAGAGGTACCGCAACCTGTACTTAGACTGCGGTCATATTGGTGCCGGAGGCAGATCTGGGCCTTGAAGATCTATGGGCAGAATGGTGCCGGGATCGTCTCCGAGTAGACCAGCATTGGGATGAGTGCTGGCAGCTGGACTGGTACCGACCGTACCGGGAAGAAGATCTTTGTCAGGTGGAGCAGCGCTGGAGTGCAACCGGTGCCGAGATGGTGATCAGTGCCAGGACTGCGAGCAGTGCTGTGGAAGAGACTGGCATCTGGATCAGGATTGGGACCAGGATGGGCGCCATCCTGTCTCGCTCTGCAACGGAGGGCGATCATGGAGGGCTTTCCTTTTGAGGGAACAGCTCATATCGGTGGTACCGAAGGTTGTAACGGTCTCGATACGGTGAGTGCAATCTGGTCAC
Organism: Chelonoidis abingdonii; assembly: GCF_003597395.2. Classification (NCBI taxonomy): domain Eukaryota; kingdom Metazoa; phylum Chordata; order Testudines; family Testudinidae; genus Chelonoidis; species Chelonoidis abingdonii. The sequence continues at coordinate 7,621,371 of NC_133771.1, read as the reverse complement.
GTGCAGTAGAGAAAGTCTCCGGGGTGGAAGGCAGACTGAGCTCTACCACAGTACACACCAGGAAGCTTACATGCCCCAGACTCAATGCTGCTTGTAGTGCTGGAATCAATGGTGCTGGAATTGGAGCCTTCGCGGGGCGCTCCAGCACAGGACACGGCTCCGAGGGAGGCACAGGTGGTGCTGGCAACAGCAAAGGAGCAGCAGGTTGTTTGTGCTGCTTCTTGGGTCCCGGAGACAGCAAGTGGTGCCACACTGGTAGAGGTGCCGAAGACATTCGGTGCCGGGATGTGAAGCTGTTACTTCCGGCGCCGGAGGCACGCTTTGGACTGACGGGGTCGGCGCTGGGTCTCGATGTGGAGCTGAGGACATCGGGCTAAGTGTCGCTTCCATAAGGAGCTGCTTCAAGCGAAAATCCCACTCCCCTTTAGTCCGAGGCTTGAATGCCTTACAAATGCGGCAGTTATCTGATCGATGGGATTTCCCCAGGCACTTCTCCACGACTCCTGTTTGGTCTCCCATAGGCAGCAGCTTAAGGCAGGCCAAGCATGCTTTGAAACCCGGGGACCTAGGCATGAGCCCGGGTACGGGGAGGGAGGAAAGAGGAGAAGCCCCTTACCCCCAGTTACTATTTACACTAACAACAACAACTATTAACTACAACTAGAAACTAATAACTACTCTATAAAAACTATCTACAACTATAAACAAGCGAGAAGCTAGGGAAGTGGAGATCAGCTAAGCCGCTCTCCACAGTTCTAATAACCGTCACGGGCAGTAAGAAGGAACTGAGGGGGCGCTGGGTCGGCCGGGGCCCATATCCAGCGCCCTAAGGGCGCCACTCCAGGGGGCGCCTCAGCCAACCCACTGAGTACTGTTAGGGTAAAAATCTTCTGACGATCGTGCACACAGCACGCGCACACCTAATTGGAATCAATAGGAGCAAGCACTCAAAGAAGAACCACCAGTCCCAAGAACAGGGATATAAGAAGAAGGATGCAGCTAATTAACCGTATAGCTGTAAACACACTCATTACATGGGTGAAGTTCTTAATACTTTGTATAGTCTGAAAGAGCATATTCAGGAATATTCATAGAGCAGAACCTTGCTAATTAGTACTAATGAATTGGAGGCCCCTTTGCAAATGGCTGGATTTTGTGAATTAGCCAGCTAGTGAACCAGCAAAATTAGAAAAGCAAAGACAATGCATCAAAAAGTGCACTTGGCTCACTTGTTTTGACAACTGCAGATTAATTAATTATTTAGAGACAGAACTTTACAAATACATTCTGAAGTATCCTAATAAATAAAGCTACTTGGTCATGCAAGAACCTCACTTGATCTGATTAGCAGGTTGTTAAAAACCAAATCCTTCTCCATTCCATCAGAAACTTGTCATGCTGATGGGTATTTCTGAAAACTCAAGTCAACTCCTCACTCTTTTACAATTGTTTGGACAAGCTTGATGCTAAAGCCACTACTTGTGCGACTATCAGTTTATGTATCAGAGCTTTGCTGCTTTATCAGTTTATGCAGGCTTTTGATCTTTGATCCTAACTCGGGCTTGTTAAGAGGTTCTGTCCTTGCCCATCTCTTATCATCTCTGGTATTTTAGTGGACTTCAATGACAAGGCTGTTTCCTACTACAGTAGAACCTCAGAGCATGTGAGTTACAAACACCAGAGTTATGAACCGCATCTCTCATTTGGAACCAAAAAAGTATGCGATCAGGCAGCAGCAGACCAAATAAAAGAGGGAAAAAGCAAATACAATATAGTACTGTGTTAAACATAAACTACTAAAAAAAATAAAGAGAAAGCAGCATTTTTCTGCTGCATAGTAAAGTTTCAAAGCTGTACAAGTCAATGTTCAGTTGTAAACTTTTGAAAGAATTATGTTTTGTTCAGAGCTGCAAACGTTTCACAGTTACAAACAGCCTCCCTTCCTGAAGTGTTCGTAACTCTTAGGCCTTGTCTACACTTGCAAGTTGCAGCGCTGGTGAGGGGGTTACAGCGCTGCAACTTAGCAGGTGTCTACACTTAAAAGCTCAGCCAGCGCTGCAACTCCCTGTTTGCAGCGCTGCAGCTGCGGTGTACACCTGGGTCTGCTCCGGTTTTATTTTTTCTGTTTGTAGCGAGACCAGCGCGGTGATGCTGCAGCGGCTGGTCATCAGGTGTGGACACTCACCAGCATTTTTATTGGCCTCCAGGGTATTAGGACTTATCCAGCATTCCTTCTTCAGCCTCTCTGGTCACCGCTTAGCACTCCACTGCCCTGGGCTCAGAGTGACCGGGGAGCCTGGCCGCGAGAGGAGGGATGAGCGGGGGGGGGCTTTTAAAAATCCGCAAAGAGAGCGTCCGGCTACGAGCCGGCGAGAGCGTGGAGCTTGCAAGCGGGGCTGCCGGAGCTCCGGCCGGGACAGAGCGGGTGACTTGCCGCAGCTCCGGCCAATGAGGGGTGAGCCGGGGAGCATGGGGCTTGCCGAGCTGCCGGACTGGGTGGGGGCTCATCAGTGGGGGCGGTGAGAGCCAGTGGGGCTCTGCAGCTCCCGGGGCTCTGGTAGTGAGGAACCAAGCAGAGGGAGTCCAGGGCCTGAGAACTTTTGAACTTGCTCCGTGACACCCCAGGAAAATGTCCTCAGAGCAGGGGCTGGGTCACTCAAGCCCCCCAGGTGCCCCGTCCAGCTGACTCGTTGCAGGCCGGCGGCTCTGAGAGTTCACTCCCAGCAGCCAGGAGGCCGGGGGCTCTTTCCCCCCAAAACGTCCAGAAACCCCAAGGGGCTGACGCGCTGCAGCCCCTTCCACCCCCAGAGCTGGGTGCACGCACCAGAGCCTGAAGTAACTCCTGTCCCAGTTGTGGGTTCGGAGGGTTCACCCACACTAGGCTTGCCGGCTGTGCTTGGCTAGCGCTGATAGTCCCCTCTTTTCAGCTGGGCAACCCAAAGCCGGAGCTGCCAGGGGACACGCAGCAGGGCCCCCCTGGGGTTTTGAGGCTCCGGTGGGGCAGAGTCCTCAGGCTCCCAGGTGTCCCAAGATGTGCAAACACCCAGTTGTCTTGCATTCCGCCTGGGGGAGGCATTCACTCTCCAGGACCCGAGTGGAGACATAGTTCCTCAACCCCTTGGTCTCTGAAGATGGTGTGTGCCGCTCAAGTTTCGCCCTCTGTGTGACTCGACGAAACTAGGTGAAATGCAGCGATAAGGTGCAGCGACCCCTTCCAGGTGTGCTGCAGGGGTGGTGATTTTCGGCCGACGCTTCCCTGTGCAGAGAACGTGGTCGACCACCCCATGTAGATTGCAAGAGGTCAGCTAACGACGATGGCCCCTGTGCACTGCAAGGATGTCAGCCAGACGTGCTAAGAAAAGACCAGGTTAAAAACCATGCTGGCCCGGGATTAGGACAAGAGCCGGGGGTAGCTGGGAGGGGGTCTTCTCACCTGGTTTCGGGGGAAAAGTGACCTTGGGCTACTGCCTCCACCCCCGCAAATGCACTTGGTGAGTGACCCTGCGAACCTTAAGAATAACCAGCCAAAGTGCCTACGCTTTTCATTGTGATCAGTCCGCCACATGCTGCTCTGCAGTAAACTGAAATGTGAATATTCCAACAGAAAAATAATAAGTTACAAGAGTGGAGGAGAATACAGAGCCTAAAAAGGAGAGGAAGCTGCCAAGAGAACCACAGATCGGCTAGCTTAGCCTCGAATGGACGCCACACAGACCCAAGACTCATGCAAGTCCAAGTGGTAGACATGCAGGCAGAGCACTACCATGGCTGCCTCACGCCATCCCAAAACTTTCAACCCATATGTGCCCACATGTTTCCCCAAAACCCACCCTTCTCCAGCATCCTGGTTTCTTACCACCACTCCACTGCCCCCAACACCAGGTACGTTCACCTCACAGCCCTGATAACTACGACCGTTACCCTAATTGCACTCAACACCCAGTTCACCGATGCAGCATTTTAATCCCCATGCGAGCAGCATTAAGTGCCCCAAGTGCAGAGCAGGCAGTTGCAAGAGCCCTCAAGGAAGAACATATTCAAACCTGTGACTGTACTGCTAATCACCGTACCCCCCCTTCCGTGTTTTATGTACTGTATTTTTAATAAAGGATTTATTGTCTTTTAAAACACTGTTTATTATTACAGAAAGTTGTTAAAACATCTGTTAATTAACATCTACTACAAGTAAAAATCAGGAAGTGCAAATCAATGAAACCACTGAGGTAACTGCTGGGAGCATAGCTTCTAACTTGCAGTGGAAGACCCAACATTACTGTGCTTTTCAGCTCAAAAGTGTCCTTAAGGCATCCTTATCCTTGGAAGCACCTGTGCTGGGCCTTCTTCAGTTCGCCTTTGCTCGCTGGCTGTTCAAATTCAGGCCCTCAGGCATTGAACCTCGGAGGTCCTTCGTCAATGAAGGTTTCACCCTTCACTTCACAAATATTATGGAGGATACAGTACGGGTTATAATCGCTGGGATGCTGCCTTTCTCCCCACATCTAGGCTTTCCCGTACAGACTTCTCCATCTCGCCCTTTAAACGGCCAAAAGCACCACTCCACGGTCATTCTGCACCGGCTCAGCCTGTAGTTGAACCGGCCTTGCTCATGTTCAAGCTTCCCTGTGTCGGTTTCATGAGCCAAAGGCATTAACGGGTGTAAGCGGGGTCTCAGATCACAATGGGCATGTCGACGTCCGACCACTTGTGATCTCTTGGTCTGGGAAAGAAGTCCCTGCTTGAGACTTCCTGAACAGCGCCACTGTTCCGAAGAGGCGTGCATCATTGCACCTTTCCTGGCCATCCTGTGAAATGTCATGAAACGCCCACGCGGTGCATCCACAGCCGCCTGGAGAACCATTTGAGAAATACCACCTTCGATTAATGTACTGCGAATGCCAGTGGGGTGGTGCCAGAATAGGAATATGCGTTCCATCTATTGCCCCTCCACAGTTAGGGGAAACCCATTTGTGCAAAGCCATCCACAATGTCCTGCACATTCCCCAGACTCACGGTTTTCTGAACAGGATGCGATTAATGGCCCTGCAAAATTGCATCAGCAGTATTCCAACGGTCGACTTCCCACTCCAAACTGGGTTGCGAACCGATCGGTAGCTGTCTGGAGTAGCCAGCTTCCAGACTGCAAAGCCCGCTGCTTCTCCACTGACAGGGGCAGCTTCGGAGTTCGTGTTCTTGCGCGCAGGGCTGGGGCCGAGCTCCAGCACACACAGTCCCATGAAAGTGCTTTTTCCATCCTAAAGTGTTGCAGCCACTGCTCGGTCATCCCAGACTTGCAGGCGCATGTGATCCACCACTCGAGTGCTTGTTTCCCGAGCCCAAGGCGGCGTTCCACGCTGCAGAGCACGTCTGGTTACGCCACAAGCAATTACCTGTCAGGTGCGTCAGCTGCATCTATTTCATCATCTGAGCTCTGTCACTTTGGAGGCATAAGGAATAGCCTCCACTGCCAGAGCGTGATGTGCTGGCAACATTCGATCAGCAATGTCTCAGCAGCTCGGGCTCCATTTCCTCTGAAATCACGCGACAGACTCACAATGGCACCAAACGCTGAAAAGGGAACCGATGGCACACGGGTGGTTTGAAACGGAAGTGGAATGACCCGCACCTCTCCCCTTTCCCACAACCCACAGTGAAAAATGGGACGAGTGCATCTGTGGATAGCTGCCCACAATGCACCACTCACAACAGCGCTGCAACCAGTGCAAGTGTGGACACACTGCAGCGCTGGTCGCTGTCAGTGTGGACACACTGCAGCGCTGGCCGTACACAGTTGTACGAGCACAGCTGTACGAGCACAGCTGTAACGGCCAGCGCTGCAAAACTGTAAGTGTAGACAAAGCCTTAGGTTCTACTGTAGAACCTAAGGCCTCAATCACGCAATCTTTAGCTCTATGGGGGGCATTGGGGTTCTGCCAATACTGTACAGAACACAAAAGCAGCAAAGAATCCTGTGGCACCTTATAGACTAACAGACGTTTTGGAGCATGAGCTTTCGTGGGTGAATACCCACTTCGTCAGTTGCATGTACAGAGCACAGTGCAGTATAGGGCCCCAAGAAACCACTACCTGCCCACACACAAAAAGCTACAGTTCAAGAATTGCTGCATAGAATCACGTGCCATCAATTTTGAACAAGAAATTATTATATAAGCAATTCAAAGGAGGAGACCATTTCTCCTTGGATGGTGCAGCTTCAAAATCTGTAAAATTATTTTACTAAAAACCAACAGATTTTGTAAACCAAATGCATGAAAATGGACCACACGACTTGGACTATAGGTAGGGCCCTTTGTTTTCAGTTATTTTATTTTTTCCAGCAATGTATCAGTGTTTATTACCACAACAAAAACAAGTGAAAAGCAGTGCAAAAAACTATTAACTTTTTCTGGGTAAATATCAGGGTTTATTTTGGTGGAGGGAAAAATGGGGAAAAAAAGTATTCGGTAGATTAATGCTTTGAATTCTGTTCATCAGTGTGGTTTGCTGAAGAACTAAAACAGAACTCAAAACACAGTGCCACCTCAGAGTTTAAGAAAATAATCTCTCTCTAATCCCCAAATAAAACTTTTCATTTTAATAAACTGCTTACAGACTTAGAACTATTACCCTACAAATATTTACATTTAATAATTGGCCACGCCATTTGCAGCACATACATGGAACTTCATCCTTTTCTCCTGTTTGTTTTAAAACTTGCGAATACTTCTGTGTTCTGAAATGTATTATGAGAGAGATTTTTGTTTTCTTCCCATTTTAGAGTATCAAATTTTTAAAGCATTATCTGCTAACAGCTTGAAATGTGTACACAGTGGGCGTGAGATTCATCATATACACGCACTTCAGAGCTTGCCTGCATAGCTGTTTGTTTACTGTGTGTATCTTCTAGACTAATACATAGCCTTACTTCAACAGACAGCTTTGCATACACACAAAGGCAAATGTATTATCACAATACATACATCTCAAGCAATCTATTGTATTTTCCTAATAAAACAAGTTATTTTTATATATTTGAATGACCCAAAAGTAGGGTGAAAAATCAAAAAAAAAAGCAAGTACTTTTTGTAATTTTTCGGTAAAAAAATTGGTTTAAACTGATAACGATGGGGCTTAACTATAGGAAGATACCTCACTGAGCCCAGGACTGGACTGTTGCACCAAACTTGTCATATAATCAAAATTTTCACTCACAAAGCAGTAACCCAGGGGTCGGCAACCTTTCGGAAGCGGTGTGCCGAGTTTTCATTTATTCACTCTAATTTAAGGTTTCGCGTGCCAGTAATACTTTTTTAGGTCTCTCTCTCTCTAAGTCTATATATTATATAACTAACCTATTATTGTATTGTAAAATAAATAAACAAGGTTTTCAAAATGTTTAAGAAGCTTCTTTTAAAGTTAAATTAAAATGTATATCTTACGCTGCCGGCCTGCTCAGGCCGCTGCTGGTCTCGGGTTCTGTTCACCTAGGCCAGCAGCAGGCTGAGCGGAGCCTGTGGCTAGGACCCCGGCTGGCAAGGGTCTGGCAGCCAGAATCCCAGACCAGCAGCGGGCCATGCGGGGCCAGTGGCTAGGACCCCAGACCACTGCTCAGCCCACTGCTACTAAGGGGTTCCATCCGCCGGCTCCTGCCAGCCAGGATCCCGGCTGCCAGACCCGCTTAGCCCGCTGCCGGTCTGGGGTCCCAGCCCTGCCCACATATAGTGGTTACCTTCCTTCTCCCTGGTTCTGGCCCATTCTCTTCCTCTCTCTGCACTGAGCTGAGGGTGGGAGTGGACTGAGCACAGGGCTGGGGGTGAACGGTCTGGCCAGGAGCTAGAATGAGGGAGGGGGCTCAGGACTGGGGTGGAAGTTTGGGTGTGGAGCGCTTACCTGGGCAGCTCCCATCTGGTACAAGGAGTGCAGGCGGGAATGTGCAGGGGGTGTGCGTGCAAGAGCTCCCATTTGGTGCTCAGGGTGGGGATGTGGGGGGGTGCAAGAGTCAGGATGTGGGGGGTGCATGAGGGGTGGGGGTCTGGGTATGTGAGGGGGTGCAAGAGTCAGGGCAGAGGGGTGGGCGCATGTGAGGGCAGTGCAGGTGTCAGGGCAGAGGGGGAGATTGGTATGTGTGGGGGTGCCAGAGTCAGGGCTGGGGTCATGGAGGAGTGTGAAGGAGTCAAGCAGAGGGCTGAGAGTGTGTGAGGGGGCTACAGGGTTCAGGGCAGAGGCCTGGGGGGTGTGCGGGGTTGAGGGCAGAGGGCTGGGTGTGTGTGTAGGGGGTGAGTCAGGGCTCAGGGCAGAGGGCTGGGTGTGTGTGTGGGGGGAGTCAGGGCAGAGCCCCCTACTCCTGGGGCCCCCAGCTGACTCACCCACTCTGGGCCCCGCGGCGCACTGCATGAGCGCAACTAGCGCTCTCGAGCAAGATAGTCCCCTCTGGCTGTGTCTGGAGGAGCCACTCCTGAGGTATGTGTGCTCCTCGCCCCAGGGCTCTCTGGCCACCACCGATTCCCGCTCGCCCACACTTCTACGTGCTCAGTGCCGCCGTGCCATGGGGCTCTCCACTCCTCCCAACTCAGGAACAGCAGGTACCAGTCCCTGGCCACAGCCGGGTGCCTCCTCCTGGGGACGCTCAGCAGCCGGCGCTGCTGCCGCCGCCGGCCTGTCCCACCTCCAACGCCCCCGCGTCCTGCCACCGGGAGTCGGGACCGGGTCCCGTAGCAAACCCACTTCCCCGGCACGCCGCCAATCCACCATGGCCAGCTATACCAAAGCGGCCCAGGTGAGCGGGCCCCTCCGTGCCCCCGGGCAGGTCTCCTCGCCGGGTAAGGGGACACAGGAGCCCACGGGGAGGCCTCTGAGGCGGCTCCTCTCTCGGGGGGCACGGGCTCTGCCCCTCACTGGCTGTGTGTCCTCAGGACTCCGGCAGGCAGCAGCATGCCATTAAAAATTGGCTCGCATGTCATCTTTAGCACGTGTGCCATAGGTTGCCGACCCCTGGAGTAACCTAACAACCTCCTGGTGGCTCCACTTTGACGCTTCAATTCTAAAAGATCAAATTTAACACATAGACCAACAATATTATAATAAACACACTTTCCATCATCATGAGACGTTACATACAAGTACACAGAGCCTTTCGAATTATCCCAGCTAAAAATACTGGCTTGTTGCCTTTAAAGGCTCTGTGTTCATGACAGTGAAAATGGCTAGTTCAGTTCTGTCTTCTCTGACTGCCCCTTGTGAGAGACTTCATGCTACAATGAATGTGTAGAAATGCAAACCGGATCTGCACTATGAGAAACCAGGCAAGCAAAAAGGAGCAGGAATGACTTGGTATCATTTTGTTTAAAGGGTTTACATTTAGTATTTTTATCCTCAAATGGATTTAGATACAAATAATAATAAAAACATTTGTCCAGAGCCCCAGGCACCTGCACCATGACAAATACAACCATACAGATATAAACTGCAGAGTCCAGCAACAGAAAGGAGAAGAGGGAAACTGTTTTCTGATTAAGACTATGGATACTGCACAGGGTGTGTACAAATTCTGCAAGGCTCCAGGAAATCTGAAGCTGTACTAACTTAAGCTTCAATGTATGCCCAAATGTGGTTATCGAAGGGTTAATTCTCTCTCCTTTTCCCTTACATGCTGTACATTTATCCACATAGTAGACACTAGTGAGAAAAGAATGGGGAAAGAACCCAGAGGATGACTCCTCTTTACCATTAAAAAAATACTTAAACCAATTCTCTTTGGATTAAAAGACAACTTTCAGCCACACGTGCAGTCACCCACTCTATGAGTGGCTAAAAGTGCTTAAGTATCAGAGGGGTAGCCGTGTTAGTCTCAGGGGCGGCTCTAGACATTTGCCGCCCAAAGCACAGCGGCATGACGCGGGAGGCGCTGTGTTGGTCGCTGGGAGTGCCGCAGGCAGCTCCGGTGAACCTCCTGCAGGCATGCCTGCGGAGGGTCTGCTGGTCCCGTGGTCCGCAGGTCCCGCGGCTTTGGTGGACCGCCCGTAGGCACGCCTGTGGGAGGTCCACCGGAGCCGCAGGACCAGCAGACCCTCCGCAGGCACACTTGCGGGAGGTCCACCAGAGACGCCTGCCGCCCTCCCTGCGACCAGCAGAGTGCCTCCCGCGGCATGCCGTCCCAAGCACACGCTTGGCGTGCTGGGGCCTGGAGCTGCCCCTGGTTAGTCTGGATCTATAAAAGCACCAAAGAGTCCCGTGGCACCTTATAGACTAACAGACGTATTGGATGTATCCAACGAAGTGGCTATTGACCCACGAAAGCTCATGCTCCAATACCTCTGTAGTCTGTAAGATGCCACAGGACTCTTCGCTGCTTTTAAAAGTGCTTAAGTTAGCATTCTTTTTCCTTCCACGTCACCTTAACCCTCATCTAGAAGAAGAGGAGTAGTTCTAATTTGGACTGGTGCTTGAAAACACACTCACAAGGCATCTTTCATGCAAGGATCTCATAGCACTATACAAACATTAATTAAACCTCATCACACTGCTATGAGACAGGCATTATTTGCACCAATTTGCAGTAGGGCCTGACAACTCCATACACCTATTAAGTCAATGGGAGCTGCAGCTGCTCAGCACTTTGAAAAAGCAGACCAGGCTATACTCATTTTTCTGTGAGGAAACCAAGGCACAAAGGACATAAGTGACTTACTGAATCAGTGGTAACAGAGTCCAGGAACCCCAAGCTCTAAGCCCTGCTCTAACCAAGTTCCTATATTGTAAACAGTTGCCACCAATTTTCAGAAGTCTCATGATAACTATTGTTTTCCTTAAAACTACAGCTCCTGGAGTCAAGGGGATGTGTGATGATTAAGGCTACATTTATGTCGTGGAGGTCATGGAAGTCACAGAATCCCTGACTTCCAGAGACCTCTGTGACAGTCACTGCTTCAACCACATGGGTTGAGAGACTCTGGAGCTGGCAGCCTGGCAGGGGTCTAGCGACAGGTGACAGCAGGCTGTCCCCCTGCAAGGTTCCAACAACAGGTGACAGACTCCTGAGGGGTTCCAGTGACAGGCGATAGCCTCGCTGGGAGGGGATGCCTCGGCCAAGCGGTTGGTGGTGTTCTGTTTTCTCTTTGGGAAATATTGTCACTCTGAAGCTCCCAGCCACCGTGCACAGAGAGGGCCCCCCCTGAAGCTTCCAGCTGCGGCAAGCAGAGGGGGAACCCCACAGCTCCCAGCCACCACGGTGGCAGAGGAAACCATCCACGGGATTCTGTGAATTTTTATTTATTGTCCATGACCTGTCTGTGATACTTATTAAAAATAACCATGATAAAATCTTAGCCTTGGTGATGATTTCAGCCTTCATTCTTAAAGAAAAAGTAAATTTCTAGCCCTTGTGGCTGTAAGAAAGCTTCAAAATGTGACGCCAGTGCACTCTAAAGGCTCAAAAAGGAGAAGGCAAATATAAAGAAAGCCAAATCTGCTATTTTTACATAATGTCATGATTTCAAAGTCAAATTGCTTAATTTTTGATGAGCCTGACTCATAATTTTTAAACATTTGGGGTTGGCAAAACTGAACCCACCATTGTCATGTCCAGCCACTCACTAGGTATTGCTACCTCCACACTATCAGCACTGTCCTTGAAATGACAGAGTTCTTAAGTGAATACATCATAAAAGAGCTAGCTCAAGTGACAATGTATATTTTCAGGCTTGCCAGGAGTAGAAATTATTATTTTAAATGGTGGATCTGTTATGAGACAGCAACAAGGAACAAAGCCAAAGAAGCAAGGGGCAGGTGTTGACACTTGCATTGTCCAAAACAAGTGCACACTCCAGGAATAAACACTTCTCTCCTAGCCATTAACGAATGTTTCTCTGCTGAGCATGGGTGGCAGAGACAGGTAAGAGTATCTGGACAGCCAAAATCTCAGTGCTTACTATATGAAAACAGAAGATACCATTTTGCACAATCAGGGCCAGGCTGGAAATAAACAACACTATTGCTCCTGTGCAAGGAAGGGTAGTGAGTTATAGAATAAGAATAGGCATCAAGAGATTTTTTTTCAGAACAGCTCAGCATCCAACAGCTTCCATTTAGATATTTAAACAGGCATTAAGATCTCATAGGTCAATGGGAGCTTCAGTTGCTCAAAACTCTGAAAAAGCAGGCCCTGTTATACTCACTTTCCATTGACTTTGGGAGACAGATCAGATCATCACAGTCGTCCCTTCTTGCCTTCTGAGAAACAGGCCCAAAATAAACCTAGGGATAGAAAACAGGATGTGCCACATCAGAACAGAGAGCTGACCCAGCAAATCTAATGGCCTCTCTAGCAGTAACTGATACTTCCCAGGAAGAAGAATTTCCCCACAACGCACGCAGCCTACCACACAATGTTAGGGTGAAGGAGGATTCCTTCTTGACCTCTACAGTGATCAGCTTACATCCTGCACAGCATGATTACTATTAAATATTTAAAGCACAGTAGCATGCTTTAGGAATTACTGTGCGGAAGCTCTCTGGCCTATGTTACAGCCGGTCAGACTAGATGATCACAATGGTCCCATCTGGCCTTAGAGTGTGTGAAAGCATCTAGAGGGCAAGTGTGAACCTGGACCTGACTGTGTCGGGTGCCGTAGAGAGTTCCTGCTCCAAAGGGTTTACAGATCTTATTGACTGCCCTTACCTCCATGGCCTTGATTACAAGAGTAGGTCATAAAGAGAAAAGGAGCTTTGAAGGAATTCCTTCCTTCCTAACCCTAACAAGACCCATCCTATGCAGACAGTAGTTTGAGGAGTGCATCTGGGCCACTGACTCTGGTCATCTTTCAAATGGCAGCTGTGTAGCTGAACTGCTTTTGGAGGTGAGAACAGGCCTAGCAGACATACTTGCCCATTAGCGCTACTACTAAGAACAAAGGATTGAAGATATTAGTTGTAATAGTTAATTTATCCTCTGTGTGCATATTTTGACAGCTCAGATTCACTACTGTATTTCTTTCTCTGGGGAGGCCAAGGATCCTCTGGGACATGGTATTAGTCTTTCCCCAACCCTCCCACATCTTTTTAAATCACTCACAATGGCCTCAATTCACAGCAAGGGGGAAAGATTAGGCTTTGCTTCCTCTGAAACCCACTAATGCTGATCTGCACGACTGCCAGGAGAGGCTCACACAGGAGCGGTACACAGTTCTCCCTGTTCCCAAACTCCCCAGAAGATGACTGCAATGCCTCTGCAGTGATGCCAGACCCAGCCTAACACAGATTCCCCAGTTGCCCTTTCCATGGTATTTTCACAGGGCTCAATCATGATCCCAGTGAGATCATGAACAAAAGACCCACTGAGGCATCACTGGGAGCAGGCTTGGGCTCTCAGGCTGCTGTACTTCCTGCTGATAAAGGAAGCCAGAACCAAACATGATCATTCCTTACTGACAAATAAAAGCACTTAAACAACAAAGCAAAAATAACCTCACAACAATTCTTAAACTGCTGGAAAGTTTCCTTCACAAATGCTCTCATTTGTGGCTCTTGCTGGGATATTTTTAAAAGCACAGAACCAGATTTTTAAGGCATCACATGAGAAAATACAAAGCATTTATTGAGAAATAATACCTTAAACAATGACCACGATTTCCCCAGAGTCTGAACACTGCAGCTGACAATAAGCTGTATTTCTGCACAAAACCCCCTTCACGGCTTGGGGGATTTGCTTTGTTGGAGCTGGATTCAAGTTGGAGAGTTAAAACAAAAGGCTCTTTGGGTTTTCAATGCCATTTCCTCCAACCACGCACATGTGACCAGAGTCTCAAGAATCAGAAAGAGGGGAAAGACCTATTATGCCATCCATTTCCTCCCTCTGCTAGTACAGGATTGTCTCCCATAGCACCTGCCTATAGTGCTTTGCTCATTCTAGCAGGCCACTACCAAAGATGGGTTCACAGCTGAAAATGTAACAGTAAATTTGTACCCAATATATACTGTAATTGCAAAAGAAGAAATTCAGCATCCTTTATGGATATTTTGTACCGCATTTATCATTATATACAGCCCCTTTCCCAAAGCAGCCAGCATCAGCTGGAGCAGGGAAACAGTCCCCCAAACCCTAGATTCAGATAGGCAGTTGTGGCACCAGACCAGAGGCATAGCTTTCCCTCCCCTCTCCCTCACATGGGGACGAGCAGCGGCTGCAGGGAGGAGCCTTTGTCGCCTCCCAACATCACTCCAGTTGGAAGCTTAGGTTCTGGATACACTCCACTCCATACGTGATGCCTCGTCATTGGTGGTTGGTCCCACTTCATCCAACCCCTCCTCTAACACTGCAACCCTCCAGCTCTCACCCTCCCTGCCCATTATGCTTCCCACACTTTAGCTCTCTTCCTCGGTCCTCCTCTATTCACTTAACCCTGGGCATCCCCTTGCCAAACATCTCCACCCCCTTTAAAAGCAAGTAACACACAAATATATAAACAATCCTGGAAGACAGGCACAGACCTACCCTGCCGTGCGCCTGCCAAGTGCATTGTGTGTAAGTCATGGAATCACAGTAATGTAGGGCTGGAAGGGACCTCAGGAGGTCATAAAGTCCAGCCCCCTGCCCTGAGGCAGGACTAAGTAAACCTAGACCACCCTTGACAGGGCTGGTCTAGCCTGTTGTTAAACACCTCCAATGATGGGGATTCCACAACCTCCTTTGGAAGCCTATTCCAGAGCTTAACTGCTTTTAGAGTTAGAAAGTGTTTCCTAATATCTAACCTAAATCTTCCTCGCTGCAGATTAAGCCTGTTACTTTGTATCCTACCTTCCCTGTACATGGAGAACAGTTGATCACAGTCCTCTCTATAACAGCCCTTAACACAAGCTTGGAGACATATCAGAGCCCCCTTCAGTCTTCTTATTTTCAAAACTAAATATGTCTAGGGTTTTTTTAAACCTTTCCTCATAGGTTTAGAAAACCTGACCTTTTATCATTTGCTCTCCTCTGGACTCTCTCCAATTTATCCACAATTTTCCTAAAATGTGGTGCCCAAAATTGGACCCAATACTCCAGCTGAGGCCTCACCACTACCAAAAAGAGTGGGCCAATAATCTCCGGTGTCTTATATATGATACTCTTGTTAATACCCCAGAAGAATATTAGCCTTTGTTGCAACTGCATCACATTGTTGACTCATTTTCATTTTGTAATCTACTGTAATCCCCAGATCCTTTTCAGCAGTGTAACCCCATAGCCAGTGTGTTAGCAGAGCATCCAATCGGAGGATTTGGGCACTAAAATCCCCTCTCTCCAGAATGCAGTTTAGCTCTTCTCTTCCTCAATTCTGAATATTAATTCATCCAGGAGCTTAAGTTATTTGTTCATATTTTGGTAGCATCTAGACCCCCAACCCCAGTTAGATTTAGGGCCCCGTTGTACTGAGCACAATGCAAATGCACAGTAAAAGATGACTTCTGCCCCACAAAGTTTACAATTTTATTAAGACAAGATGCAATGAGTAGGTTTTATTAGAGCAGGGGTAGGAAACCTATGGCATGCATGCCGAAGGCAGCACGTGAGCTGATTTTCATTGGGACTCTCACTGCCTAGGTCCTGACCACCTGTCCGGGGGGTGAGGGTGAGGGGGGTGGCTCTGCATTTTAATTTAAATTTTAAATGAAGCTTCTTAAACATTTTAAAAACTCTTATTTACTTTACATACAACAATAGTTTAGTTATATATTATAGACTTATAGAAAGAGACCTAAAAATGTTAAAATGTATTACTAGCAGGAGAAACCTTAGAGTGAATAAATGAAGACTTGGCACACCACTTCTGAAAGGCTGCCAACCCCTGTACTAGAGGCAGGACAATGGAAGTGGTAACAAGAAAATGCATCTTCACTGACCTCACGTAAGCACAGCTAGATGGTTTCAAATTTATTTGTAACTTATTAGGGGGGAAGAAAACCCCAAAACATCAGAAGTCCTGACCAGCCATCTATCTAGCTGTTATCAGATGACAGTTGCCTAGAGGCATCATCCAGGAAATTGATTTTGAACAAAGAGTTGAAGGAACAGAGGTTAGGACGTGCAATTAAGACACTGGCCTAGGACTCCGGAAATTTAAGTTTCGTTCCTGGCTCCACAACAGACTTCCTGTGGGTCCCTAAGTAAGTCCCTCAGTATCTCAATTCCTCATCTGTAAAAAGAGGACAATACTACTTTCCTTTCTCTTTTCCTATGACTTTGTCTATTTTGAGTGTAAACTCTTTGAGGCAGGGCAAACTGTTACTATGTGCATCTACAGCATCCAGCAAAATGGAATCCTGAACTCATCTGAGAACTCTAGATGCTACCAAAATACAAATAATAATCAGGTTCCTTTTTAAAATGTTTGTGCATGCTTAGAGCACAGCCAGCCACATATTCTGCATCTGTAATTCTGAAATTAAGGATGCCAGACATATTGGGGTACTACCCCCTACACAGACCATATAGAACTTATTTTTTTGCAGCAATCCAAGATCACATTCTAATCAAGCAAAATTCACTGGGATAATTTCCAAGCCTCATAATCACAAAGTTTGTCACAATATCTGGAACTACCTGGAGCCTAATCAAGCCTAAGACAAGCTGGTCAAACACAGCTGCCGTACTGCTTGAAGTGCTACCAAAATACTGAACACACACCTGGGAGGGATCTTACTCTCATCAAAAAAGTTGGACACTCAATTCTGATCAGTAAAATCCTGAAGAGGCAAACAAAGATTTCACAGCAATCCCAGCAGAGCAGAGGGAACACATGTCACTCAAATCAACATTCCTCCTTGTGTCAGAAGGCTTGCTGCAAATCACAGGTGTACATATTAGTAGCAGCTGCTCTGCAGACAGACAACACAATCCCCCTTTTAATGGAGGCAGACTATAGTCAGTGCTCTAACAACAATCAATCAACTGTGGTCAGAGGGGCTTTAACAGACCTGGGAGGGCAAACAGTAAAACTTTTAAAGGCAGCCTTAACATGGCAACCAACAGCTTATAAATATGAACTATATTCACAAGAACAGAGTACAAAATGCTTCCTTGCACTCAGTCATGACACCACAACTGCTGTTTAAAGTGGAGTGCTATAGGAAGGAATCAGGTATCATTTCGCTAAACAACTAAGCCCCAGACAGATATGAAAGCTACCAGTAAATAGGTCAGTTACATATCTTACCCTGTTCAAGGCCTCAGCAGGAAACACTCCCCTCCTCCCCCAAACACACACTTACACATAGTCATGCACCTGTTCAACTGAAAATGGTTTGGAGGTCGATCCTAAACCCGAGTCCGCTAGCTGTATGATGATTCATTTTGCAATTCACTGGGATGCAAATCGCAATCCACCTCACTGCTGAAAAGTCTTTTCCTAGCAAACATTCCAAATCATCTTCTACAGCAAGAAATCCCTCCTGCATGTACAGGATCAAGGATGTACCTTAGGCTTTAATAGTAAATCTAGGTTGGAGTAATCCTAAAGAGGAGAAATAAAATTGTGTAGATTTATTTTCCAAATCCTTCAGAATACTTAAACCAAGCGAAGAGAGTGAATATAGGGGTATTTTAAGCTATCACACACACAGACTACACACGTGGCTTTCGAACATTTGCAAACAAAAATTGAAGCCATTAAATATGGAACAACAGCTATTTTATCCAATTCCTGGTTAACCAAGGACTGCCTCCTGACAGCGTACACCAGGCACTGTTTCTCCCACTTATTTTTAAAAGCCCCATTCCTCCTCCTGATATCTGTGAAACCTTTAGAAAAATACAGGCTTGCACTGTACTAACATTCAATACCATCAATGATCTTTACCGTACGACTATGTTATATTTTTATCATATAATGAATATGCTAGCTTACATCCGCTCTCTGGGATATCAGTCAGCTAAGAACTGATCAGTCAGGGACATCTGTACACACACACACAGTGCCTCCAAGAAGCTGAAAGCTACGAGGAAGGCCCTAAAGCATGCATACAAACGCAGCAACTGTAACAGATCTTGGAAGAAGACAAAAAAATGCCTCAATGATGTATTGAAAAGCACAGAATCATTTATGTAAGCTCCACTGCCTATACCAGGGGTGCCCAAACTGCAGCTTGCGAGCCACATGCAGCTCTTTACGGTTGAAGTGTGGCTCACAGACCCTCCCCTCGTTCTCCACCTATCAGACTGGTGGGGTTGCAGAGTTCAGGGCTTCTGCCCTATGGCAGGGTGGTGGGGCTAGGGACTCACCTTCTGCTCAGTGGAGAGGTGGGTCTTGGGGCTTCGACCCCATGGGGCATGCCTGCCAGGGCTCAGGGCTTCAGCAGGAGCAGGGCAGAAGCCCCAAGCCCTGGCAGGCATGCCCCGGCTCTCAAACTTCTGAAGATTGTTGTATGCAACTCAGAGGGTTGATAAGTTTGGCCACCCCTGGTCTATACAATACCAATACATGCGGTAGCTTAAATACAATTGGTCATGAAGCTGCACCACTTTTCCTCTTCTCAATTTTACTGTGGAGTCCCTCTGGAATGAGGCAACCCCTACCGAAAATGTGCTGTATTTCAAAGGAAAACTACAATGTAATATTCAAAAATAAACCTCCGAAAACTTACAAGTTCTAGGCCCAGCCCTGTCACTGACTCACTTCTGACATCTTGGGAACGTCACTTTGCCTCCCTGTGCCTCCGTTTCCCCATCTGTTCAATAGGGGCTGTACTTCCCAATCTCACAGAAGCATTCTGAAGATCAGCGTTTGCAAAGGGTGATGACGATGAAAGAGAACTTACTATCCCAGGGATGTTGTGCAAAAGTTATCCCCTGTCAACAAATAACAAAAACCACCACGATGTCGTTCTAGATTCTTCTCTTCCATTTTTGCCCCAGTAGGTATATAGAGCTAGGGAACATAATGGAACCAACAGGCTCCAATGGGACATTTGTTTGCTCTATCAGCACATGCCTGCAACTTGGGATAACCAGACTGCTTCCTTTTTGGATAACAATTTTACAACAGGACTAAAAAGGATGATCTCATGGTTAAAGCAACAGACGGACTCAGGAGAGCTGGGTTTAATTTGTGGTTCTTCAACAGACTTCCTGCATGATAAACTCCTCAGGCAAGTCATTTTGCTCTCTGTATGCCTCAGTTCCCCATCTGTAAAACAGGAATAATGCCTCCCTTCTCTCACCCTTTGTCTGTCTTGACTATTCAGATACAGACAATCCGTGACCTAAAGAGTTTAAAATGTGCATGTGTGCTGCATCTAGCAGTAAAGGCTCTGGGTGCTACCCTCATACAAACGGGTGGGAAGGAGGAATCTCTGGTGCTTGTCTTATGTTAAAAGCCTGAAATAGTCAATTATAAAGTCTGTAGCTACATTTCCAGTAAGAGTATTGTAAAAAAAAAAAAATAATAAAAAAAAAAAATGAATATCCCAATTTCTCTTTTCAAATTTGTTCCAATATTCCACATGATAAAGATATTTGGGGTTTTCACCATAAAAATATTGTATTTACAAACATTCCCCCATCCCCACCTTTCCACAAAAGCTTTTACATCTAGTGCCCCTCTAATATCGTGTTCTCAACTTCTTTCTTCCTCTCCTCATCAGAGGTTAAGGCAGGGGTAGGCAACCTATAGCACGTGTGCCGAAGGCAGCACGCGAGCTTATTTTCAGAGGCACTCACACTGCCCGGGTCCAGGCCACCGGTCCAAGGAGCTCTGCATTTTCATTTAAATTTTAAATGAAGCAGCTTAAATATTTTTAAAACCTTATTTACTTTACATACAACAACAGTTTATAGATATTATAGACTTATAGAAAGACACCTTCTGAAAACATTAAAATGTATTACTGGCATGCGAAACCTTAAATTACGTGAATAAATGAAGACTCGGCACAGCACTTCTGAAAGGTTGCCGATGCCTGGGTTAAGGCAATGTCCTAATTTCACCTGCCTCCCAGCTGGGATTAGTCTGCCCATGTCATTACATGATATAATTCTGGAAAGATGGCACGTTCCATTGACTATTTAAATTAATATCTGGAAAATATTTAATCTCTAGTACATACTAGAATTTATTTCAGCCTGGTGGACTACACAAGGGAAGAAAGTTTAGCAGAGAGTGTTTGGTTTAGAAAATCCTGGGAGACAGCTGGGCACAGTGCATTGGGGTTTTTTGCACAAACTCTGGCTGCCTTATAATCAGGGATTTCTCCTTCATTGGAGACCATCTGTC
The DNA here is from genome assembly GCF_003597395.2 of Chelonoidis abingdonii. Classification (NCBI taxonomy): domain Eukaryota; kingdom Metazoa; phylum Chordata; order Testudines; family Testudinidae; genus Chelonoidis; species Chelonoidis abingdonii. The sequence goes on along the minus strand of NC_133771.1, from coordinate 7,601,131 downwards.
ACCAAATGAGGGCTGGCTATAGCCTTAGACAGAGGGCACAGGGGAAAGATCTACTGATGTCGTTAGCTCAATCTCCAGACTGGGCGAGCTTCATGATCATCTACTAACGTTCCTGGGAGCTTTGCAGCCAGCAACATGAGCCTACTAATGCTCAAGGTCCAACCCCGTAGCTGATTCCAAGTTGCAGGACTGCTAAAGAAAATGAAGCACAGGGGCTGTATCTACACCACACTTATGTTTCCCAGCATGTTCTATGTACCTCCCAGCTCAAAGCAGATCTAGACAACAAAGGGATCAGAACAAAACCAAGTGCCATAGTCTAACATTTCCACTGCCACACTGGTGCTAGCAAAAAATTGGGATATTTTGAGAAACAAATGCCTAGCACAGACACAGCCAAAAAAAGGAAGTTGAAAACAGCAGACAGTGATAGATAAAGATGTCAGATTAGTCTTAACTACATCATAAATGGAGAGTGATCCATTACTCTAACCTATTTTTCATCGCTGTCTGGACACTGACCCACTCAATCAAACTTCTGAAGTGGTCCTTGAAAGCAGTGGCAGCCCTGACCATCCCCCAATTCCCCTCCTCGTTTTGCCATAAATACCCTCAGAAGACAGCTCTTCAGGCACCATCCATGCATTTTTTTAACAGTATCTTCAATCCAGTTGTTTAAAACAAAAGCACCCTCAGAGGAGATAGATGCTGAGAGATAGTTATATCATAGCTATGAAGCAAGATCTCCCAAAGTGATTGTTTTCAAGAGCAGAATCTCCACACTGAATGCAGTGTCAGCTCAACTGTCTCTTTAAAGTTTTCTGCCAGCACAGTCGAAAGAAATAAAAGCCACATGAATCACAGCACAGTGCCGAGTTAGTTAATATCACCACAAATATACAAAGAAACGGATTATCCCAAATTCTGCATCAGCTCTCACAAGGGGACACTGAAGTTTAGGCCAAATTAAAATTTAAAAAAAAAAAGTGTTCTAAAGTAAAACCAGTTCTCTTAACTGCAATTTTGGTTTTTCATAATAATGATCTGCTGTTCTGCTCAATTACTGTTGGGTATCCTGGCTGGTCTCAATGATCAGAGGCAGCTACCAAGGTTTCTGAATACCACCCACTCCCTCCCCCATGCATTGCCAGTTCACACACACACTCTCACACACACACACTAACAGCCTGGTGGCACTGCCTACATGAGCGCCAGGAAATATCACCAAATCCAAAAATTAACGGCTGGGTAACAGGTCAGTGAAATACACATACATGCAGGCCCCAAAGCAAAGAACGTGAACTCAAATATCTCTCTTCCAAACACAACCCTGTTAATTATACTTGTGTTGCAAGATATAAAATATTAGCACAGGGTGGGGCTGCCCAGAGCAGTGAAATCCCTACTATGAAAAACCAAAATGACAAGGAAAGAAACTAATTTTACTTTTTGCAGACACAGGGATCTTCTACTCTGATACTTCCTAGCAGTAAGTGGCCAAGTGGGGAACAAACATCCTCCCAACGAAGGAAGGAAATGAGACAGAGTAGGAGAGGTGTAAATAAAGTAAAACCACACACCCAGGTGAAAGTCAACTGTAAGATTTAATTTTCTTTTTCACTGTTAAACAACAATAGAATACCATTTTTTAAAAATATTTTTGGATGTTTACTACATTTTCAAATATATTAATTTCAGTTACAACACAGAATACAAAGTGTACATTGCTCACTTTATATTTATTATTACAAGTATTTGCACTGTAAAAAACAAATTTATTATTTTTCAATTCACCTCATACAAGTACTGCAGTTCAATCTCTTTACCATGAAAGTTAAACTTACAAATAACTGCATTCAAAAATAAAACAATGTAAAACTTGAGAGCCTTCAAGTCCACTCAGTCCTACTTGTTGGTCAGCCAATCGCTCAAACAAACAAGGTTGATTACAATTTGCAGGAGAGTGTCACCTGAAAGTGAGAACAGGCGTTCACATGGCACTGTTGTAACGCCAGCTACAAGATATTTATGTGCCAAATGCGCTAAAGATTCATATGTCCCTTCATGCTTCAACCACCATTCCAGAGGACATGGGTCCATGCTGATGATGGGCTCTGCTTGATAACGATCCAAAGCAGAGCAGAGACTGATGCATGTTCATTTTCATCATCTGAGTCAGATGCCACCAGCAGAAGGTTGATTTTCTTTCTCGGTTTGGATTCTGTGGTTTCCACATCAGAGTGTTGTTCTTTTAAGACTTCTAAAAGCATGCTCCACACCTCATCTCTCTCAGATTTTGTACGGCACTTCAGATTCTTAAACCTTGGGTCCAATGCTGTAGCTATTTTTAGAAATCTCACATCGGTACCTTCTTTGCGCTTTGTCAAATCTGCTGTGAAAGTGTTCTTAAAACGACCAACACGTGCTGGGGTCATCATCCAAGACTGCTATAACATGAAATATATGCAGAACGCGGGTAAAACAGAGCAGGAGACATACAATTCTCCTCCCAAGGAGTAGAGTCACAAATTTAATTGATGCATTATTTTTATAACGATCATCATCAGCATGGAAGCATGTTCTCTGGAATGGTGGCCGAAGCAAGAAGGGGCATACGAATGCTTAGCATATTTGGCATGTAAATACCTTGCAACGCCTGCTACAAAAGTGCCATGCGAATGCCTGTTCTCACTTTCAGGGGACATTGTAATAAGAAGCAGGCAGTAGTATCTCCAATCAATGTAAACAAATATGTTTGTCTTAGCGATTGGTAGAATAAGAAGTAGGACTGAGTGGACTTGTAGGCTATAAAATTTAACACAGTTTTGTTTTTGAGCGCCGTTTTGTAACCAAAAAACCTCGGATTTGTAAATTACACTTTCAGGATAAAGTGATTGCAGTACAGTGCTTTATGAGGTGAACTGAAAAGTATTATTTCCTTTGTTTATAATTTTTACAGTGCATATATTTGTAATAAAAAATAATATAAAGTGAGCATTGTGCACTTTGTATTCTGTGTTGTAACTGAAATCAATATTGAAAATGTAGAAAGACATCCAAAAATATTTAATAAATTTCAATTGGTATTCTATTGTTAAGCGTGATTAATCACAATTAATTTTTTAATCATGATTAATTTTTTTGAGTTTATCACGAGTTACCTGCGATTAACTGATGGTTCTAAAAAAAAAAATAAAGAAGATGTTTCACTGAACGTAACTGGGAGGAAAATATGTACCGAGATTTGTACTAATTACATAAAAGAACACCACCACGACCACCCAGGTGGGGCCCCTTGACAAACTCTTAGAAAGATCACTCATCTCAACAGAATGAGGAAGTAAAGTCTTTGTGGAAGCACTATGAGCACCAAGACTTCCCAGGTGCTTTGTGAATTTAAGTGGTGGAGGTTTTTCTGGAGTTTAGCCGGAAATCTCAGCAGTAGATGGATCTTTTGAAGTACAGCTATTCACGTTGTAGGTGGTGAGTTTCTAGCTGAGAGAGAGGACCCTTGGTGAACGAGTACTATGATAACTGGGATTACTCATGGACTAAACTAAACTACATACCAACATCTACTTTGACTGGGGGATCTAGAGTCTCTGCAGCCAGTGGAGAGTCTTCAGAATGACTGATGCTTGGTAACCGCTTAATTTTCTGTCCATTTTTCTTATCAAAGGGAATGAAGTAAAGGTGCATTCCTGAAAGATCATCCAGGGTAACAAGACGACAGCCACGTTTCACACTTGTGGATTCAAAAAGAATTATTAGGGGGAAGTTCTCTAGCTAGGTTATATAGGAAAACAGACTAGATGTTAACAGTGGCCTCAAACCTAAACCAGTGCCAAGAGCAAAAACTTGAGTCTGTCTTACTAGGCCTGGCTGAGAATGTTAACTTGGGGAAGGAGTCATCTGAAACATGTTCCTGAACAGCAGTTCTCAAACTTAAGCAACTCAAGGACACTCATTTTGATTTAAATTTTTTTGTTGATCCCCTCCCCGCCCCCCACTCAGCCCCAGGCCCCATTCTTCCTCTTCCCGCCCCCGTCCATCCCTGCCTCTTATCTTCCCTGCCTCTTTCCGCCCCTCCCTGAATGCACATCCTCCCCCTCCCTCCTGCATGCTGGAGAACAGCTGTTCCGCGGGAGGTACTGGGAGGGAAGGGAAGGAGCTGATCAGCAGTACTAGTGGCCACAGACATGATTTCACTCCCTCCCCCCAGCACACCCTGCTCCTACCCCTCTCCCAGCACCTCCGGCATGCATCCTCCAACACTACTCTAAAAGATTTTCTGAGTTCCCATTCTGCTGCTAGCGCTTGGCCAGTTAGTCTGCCCTTGAAGATGTCCAGCTCTGACTGTGCTCTCTTATTTCTCTAGACATGACCCAATCCTCTGTCTTCAGAGCTCCTGCTTTCATTCTGCACTGGTCGTTCAAGAAAGCAGCCATGCATTCTCTAGTGGTGTTGCAGTGGATCTGCAGGAAGAGGCTGTGTTCCTGATGATCTGCAGCCCCAGAATGTTGATGCATGTGATGGGAGTAATAATGCGAGAGCCCCCACTCAGATAGTCAGGTAATCTGATGAGTGCCAGGGTGCTGTGAACATTTCTGCCCCTTTTGTTTGTCTGAGAAGTTGTCCTGGAAAGTCTAAATAATGACTGGCTCCAGAAATAGCAAGCAGGCAGACTGGCTGGCAAAGGACTGCTAAAGCCCAGTCGTCCTACTTGGAAAATTCCCCAGATGCTGACAGGAGGGGGAGGGGTTACTAGGTCAGTGCTGCATGTGGGGCTAGGGAGCAGCAATAAGCAGCCCCCTAAAGTGCTCCTACAAGCAACAGCCAATGAGGAAGCACTTGGAGAGACTGTGGTTGCTAAATAAAAGGTCCAATTCCACTCAAAAAGCTTGGTGCAAAAAGACAAAAACCAGTAAGCCAAATTTTGGAGAGAGAAAAGAATACCCAACGGCCTGTAAGAAGCACTTTTCAGAGAGGGCAAAGGAAAACTGCTGCAGAAACAGTAGCATGGGGTTCACACTAGCAGTGCAACTAGTGAGCTCACAGTGAGCATATCTGATACAGAACAGACTAAGACAGCAGCAACAGAGACAAATGCAATTTTATTATAATGTGCAGAGCGTGTTCAACTCCCTCCTGCACATCTCCAGCACATCACCCCAACAGCAGCCTGTGGGACCAGCCTGACTGTAACCCTGTGTCACCAAGGAATGGGATTTCGGAAGGCTTTGCTTAACTCTTAGAAGATGGCCACTGAGCATGCTCGGAAATGGTTTTTCAGCTTAACTCTTTGATTTGTAAGTAATTTTCCAAGCCAAGCCAAGGTCTAACTTCTCAATAAGGGCTGTTCACAAACAATGTTTTTTGAGTGAGGGCATGGGGAAAGGTATATTTTTTTAATCACTCAAAAATCCCTCAAACTTTCTGAAAATTCCCCTCTGAAATGAGACCAGGCATGAAAATTCCCCTCTGAATTGAGACCCAGAAGAGAATGTTCTGGAGAGTTATGCATCTATCAAAGTCCCAATTTAAATGTAACTATAACTTTTGCTAACAGAAGAGCTATAATACAATATATATTGTTAGCAAAGGAACAGCCCACATAATGCATTTTTTTTTAAATGCTTCAATTCTGTTCTTTGTGAAGAATATTAGGAGCTGGGCTCTGGAAAGAAAGCCAAGCAAAGAATGTTAAGTAAACAGACTTGCACTTCCAGATTGCAATGACTCATTGCAAACAACAAATAGAAAGCAAAATCTGAAAGTAAAAATAATACACCTTGACTTTTTTTAATGTTAGTTGCAACTACTGAGCAGAATCAGAACTCCAAAGCTCACATTACTAGCCAAATAATTTAGATCCGAGTACCCAGAACACATGGAATAGATAAATAGCGAGCATGGAAAAGTGTACAGTGTATTTGAAATTAACTGAACTCCCAAACTTCCCACTCACTTCCCCGATGTGTATAAAGAGATGTCTGAATTTGCCACCTAAATTAAGAAACATATTCCATGCAGTTCTCAAAACAGATCTAGTCTGCAATTAAACTTGGGCTGGAATGAAGACATTCCTTTCCATTTATGGGAAATAATGGAGATTACTAATTTCATAGCTCATAACAGAAACGGTCTCAGAATACAATCTTGCAGTAAAACAAGTGGACAAGCCTCTGGTACCAATACCAGATACTTGAGACATCTTATTGTCAAATAGCAGAACAGTCTTCAAAATGGGTATTTTCTCCTTTTTGTGCTAACTCCAGTTCACATTAATGGGAACTATGCATGTCTAGCCACAGGAGCACAAACCTTAGTTTTATACAGAAGCATGTGACTGCGGAACAGAATGACAGTGTCCTGCTCTTTGGTACCCTTCATAATTGTGTAGAATGACAAACCATTTTTATCTATTCTTTGTGAAAAGTCAGATGTACTGAGCTTCACAGCCCTGCTAAATTACCACTCTGTCGCTGAAAGAAAACTGCCTTTAGAAGCACCACCACATGCCTAAATAGGCGCTCCTCCTTGCTCCCGTTGAGATTAACAACAGTGCTGGGACTGACTTAAATGGGGGGACTGGAGCACTTCAACTCTTTCTGATGTTAAGATAAAGCTAATTTTTCCACTGTCAGTTCCTGAACTATGAAAGTCAAGTTATAATTATTTACAGAGGAAGGATGGTCCTGTGCTTAGGGAACTAACCTGGGCGCTGCAAGTTCAACTCCCTGCTCCACCATAGACTTCCTATATCTCTAAGATAAAGGAAATGGGGGATATATCAGGGTACATAGCAGGCAGGGGTGGGCAAACTTTTTGGCCTGAGGTATGGAAATTGTATGGTGGCCCATGAATTCTCATGAAATTAGGGGTTGGGGCGTAGAAGGGGTGAGGGCTCTGGCTGAGGGTGTGGGCTCGAGGCTGGGGCCAGAAATGAGGAGTTCGGGGTACAGGAGGGGGCTCCAGGAGGGGGTAGGGGTACAGGCAGGGTGGTGAGGGTTCTGGCTGGGGGTGCAGGCTCAGGGGTCCAGGAGGGTAGGACTGAGGGGTTCAGAGGGCGGGAGGGGGATCAAGGCTGGGGCAAGGGGTTGGGGCACGAGAGAGGATCAGGGTGCAGGCTCCGGGCAGTGCTTCCATCAAGCAGTTCCCAGAAGCAGCAGCATGTCCCCCCTCTGGCTTCTACGCGGAGGCAAGGCCACTAGGCCAGGCGGCTCTGTACGCTGCCCCATCCACAGGTGCTGCCCTTGCAGCTCCTATTGGCCCCACTTACTGCCCAATGGGAGCTGCAGGGGTGGCATTTGGGGTGGGGGACAGCATGCGGAGTCCCTGGCTGCCCCTACACAGAGCAGCCAGAGGGAGGATGTGCCGCTGCTTCCGGGAGCCACACAGAGCAAGCCCCCGACCACGCTCCCCAGCAGGAACTCAAGGGCTGGATTAAAACATCTGAAGGGTCGGATGTGGCCTCCGGGCCATAGTTTGGCCACCCAGTATATAGGTACCATACAGCAGTGGTCCCCAACCTTTTTGTGTGGTGGGCACCGGACGACTAGCTGCCGAGGAGCACGGTCACCAGACAAGCAGCCGCCAAAATGCCGCCGAGAAGCGGCACCACCAAAATGCCACCCAGAAATCAGTAGCACTTCAGCGGCGGTGCTTCTTGATGTTGCCACTTCTCAGTGGCATTTCGGCGGCTGCTTATCCGGCGGCCAGTAGCCGGGCGCACATAGATGCCTGGCAGATGCCATGGCACTCACGGCACGTTGGAGATCCCTACCATAGAGGGATTCAAAGCTCCCCCTCCACAAGGCATTGCCAAACAAAAATACACATACAATAAAGCCTTAACATAACCACCACCCACCCAGCCTTACTTCAAAACAGTTTTAGTAGAGGAAGTTCACTTTACTTCTGTCTATACAAACTGCATTATCTACTGAATTTGTCCAATAGTTCCCACTTTTTACACCAGAGATGGGCACTTCCAGCAGTGACCAAAAGGATTTCTCTGTGTCCATGTGTGTATTATTTATCACAAGGTGTATATCAAGATAGAATTATGATTCTGTTTTGACATATATCTTGTGTTTCCCACTATGGATCAACAGGATTGTTTTGGGAGGGAAGTCAGAGCAGAATCACGCTTTGCATAATACAGGGGTTCTCAAACGGGGTCGGGACCCCTCAGGAGGTCTGGAGGTTATTACATGGAGGGTCGCAAGCTGTCAGCCTCCACCCCAGACCCTGCTTTGCCTCCAGTATTTATAATGGTGTTAAATATATAAAAAAGTGTTTTTAATTTACAAGGGGGGGGGTCGCACTCAGAGGCTTGCTAGGTGAAAGGGGTCACCAGTAAAAAAGTTTCAGAGCCACTGGCATAATAATTAATTCTGGAAGCTCTTTCGGGGCTCATTTGCCTAAAAGTTGCTGTATGAAATGCAAGCTCATGCTAACCAATTAAAAACAGTTATCATCCATCACAAAAATCTTTACTATATCATAGGGAAGGAGGAATTAGACAACAGTATTAAAAATAGGACTTTCCTAACCAAGATCATCCATGAGGTAAGGTACTATTAATAACCAGAGGAGGGCTAAAGAGTTTGCTGCTGTGCCTGAAGAGCATAAAAGTTTGAGCCTTCAGTGAAAAGCTTTCAGCTACCCATCACCTCCAACTAGATTTTAATTCTAAATACAGATGCCCCTTCCGAACACCTCCACCCAGGGACTTGGTACTGTAGCTCACTGCCACTAACTACAAATATAGAGCCAATAAGCACCCAAGTGCAACAGAGGAAACAATTAGAGTGCGTAGTTTCTCTGAAATTGTGTGTGTGTGTGTGTGTGTGTTTAATAACTTGAAAATTATTAGAAATAATGTACATGCAAACTTAGCATGTCATCCAAGGATCTGAAAGCACTTTACAAATATTGACTAATCTCCAAGCTCTCCTGTAAGGTAAAAAGAACAGGAGTACTTGTGGCACTTTAGAGACTAACAAATTTATTTGAGCATAAGCTTTCATGATAAAACCCATTTCATTGGATGCGTACAGTGGAAAATACAGTTGGAAGATAGATAGATAGATATACACACAGAAAACATGAAACAATGGGTGTTACCATACACACTATAATGAGAGTGATCTGTTAAAGGTGAGCTATTACCAGCAGGAGAGAAAAAATACTTTTTGTAGTGGTAATCAAAATGGCCCATTTCCAGCAGTTGACAAGAAGGTACGTGGAGCAGTAGTGGGAAAAATAAACTTGGGGAAATAGTTTTACTCTGTGTAATGACCCATCCACTCCCAGTCTTCATTCAACCCTAATTTAATGGTGTCCAGTTTGCAAATTAATTCCAGTTCAGCAGTCTCTCGTTGAAGTCTATTTTTCACTTTTTTTGTCGTAATATTGAGACTTTTAGGTCTGTAATCGAGTACCAGGGAGATTGAAGTGTTCTCCAACTGATTTTTTAATGTTATAATTCTTGATGTCTGATTTGGCATGATACCCTCTTTACACATTCGTCAGAAGCAGAATTTTCAGACAACCTTGCCAAAGGTTACACAGAATGCCAGGGACAGACTGAAATAGTATTTGAGCATGTCAAATCCTAGCGCCCACCTTAACCAGTAGACAACATTCCTACACACTGTCCCCTAGTTTGTTCCTCATCAACAATCATTTTATTACATCACTGGTCATATTTGATAAACTACGATTTCTTTTCTGCATCACCTCGCAGACCATTCTTATTTTCCTCCAATTTTTTTTTGTTTCTTGATGAACTGTTGGGAACTATTAGAAGAAGGTTTATGAAAAGCCAATTGTCAGCTACCCCTGTAATTATTTGCACTGGAAAGTTGCCATTCTCTCTGGCTGGTTTTCCGATAGCTGGATTGTCCTCAATCCCTGCATTAAGATTCAGATACACAAGTTGTGAGGGAGAGATGCATTTACAAGCTCCCAAGGCTTGCCAGAAGAGGTGCCTATGGAAAGAAATAACTACTTGTCCTAAATAATAGATGGCTTTTTCCATGGTTGCACAGGGGACCACTATCTTCATTAACACTGGAAAATAATGTTGGCCCAGTTCACTATAGCACATTACCGCATTCTGGGAGTCAGCCTTCCCAGTCAATTGGCTCCCTGTACTGCACTGCACCACTGCCCTATTCCTCAAAGTGGGAACCATGAACAAATCCAGTGTTCAAACTGGTGTTACATTTTTTGCAGAAACTGGCAAGAGTACGTTCTTACCTGTCAATTACTTCTATATCAGCCTAGAGAGAGCGGTAAGCACCTACTGTTGTAGTTCAAGACAACTGCACAAGTATTGCCCCTCCGTAGTCCCACTCCAGGCTTCTCAATCATCACCTCTCCTGGGTAGAGAGACACGTCTCTCCTTCCTGTCCTGACCAGGGTTTTTCCAAGCTGCACAGTTCCCTGCTTACGCTCTGAATGCCCAACCAGGCCGGTGTCTGCACTTTGCATTCTCTTTCAAGGCTATACACAGCTGTAATTACCAGCAGTTATAAGTTACCACATAGCTCTTTATAAGCAAGCACGTTTATTCTTAAGGCCAAAGCATTACAGAGAAAACATTAACAGTGATAAAAGAACCTACACACACACACGTAAGCTTACCAGAGATCATCCCAACTCCAACAAGGACTCCAATAGGAGTTAGTCTTTCACACCCCACCTCAGGGTTCTTCTGTGGTTATAAGTTCGTAACAGCCACAGATCATAACTAGCACCCCAAGTCTTTCCTTTATTACATGTTGTGCCTTTGATCTTCAGATTACCCAAACAGAAAATCAGCAGACAATGGTCCCCTCCTCAGAGTATAGCTTCAAAAGGCTGGGGTTTTGCACAACCAGGGGTGGTGAATTTGCAGTCACCTCCTCACATAGATTCCTCAGGAAATCCACTTTACACATATTGTCCCACAAGACCATTCTTGTCTGCAACATTGTTCAGTACAGTCCTTTGATCACCCAGGCTCACAATAATACATAATCTTTGCATTTAATACAATGGACTCCAAATATACTTTAACATGGTTTTCCAAGAATACTGCAGGAAATTACCATGCCTGTCACACCTACTTTCAGCAGATGGACACGAAAACATCAGCGCTTTGACATCAACAACTCTTTATATAATTTAAGGAGGGCTCTTAGCTCTCAAGCATCATCAGTTTACTGGTTGTCTTAGTAGTTTTAGGCTGTAAGGTTTGTTTTCTTGTGTTAGCTAACATTTTCCAGAGTTCACCTGCTAGTCAGCAGTTTCCACTCCACTCCCTCTTAGGGCATATTGCACTCAACAGGTAAGAGAGCAGAGATGTCCAATATCAGCTCCCACCAAATAAGTACAGATAATAATTAAATACCCGCAGGCAATAGCTCTAGGATTCTACCAGGCCCAAAGGTCACTCCCCACCCCATCCCACAGTATCTGCAAGGTCAACAAAAGAGAGAAGGGTAAAAAGGGGCCGCTGGACTCTGCAGCTCAAAGTGAGTGGAGCACCCAGCCTGGCTGGGCTCGAGGCTGCATGGTCTTTGATCCTCATTTTCCCAGGGAGGGGAGAGGGCCTGGGAGACCCAGCCAGCTCTATGAAAGGGTGAGTAAGGGCAAGGTCACATCATACCATGTCCCCTGGCAGGACAGTAAAGAAATTGTATGGAGTAAAAGATCTGGGGGTGCTAATGTTTGGGCTGCGGGCTGCCCCACGGCTGTGCTCTGTGGTGATGGGGGTACCCCACGACTGGGCTTTGTAGGGAGGGGAGTGCCCCACAGCTGGGCTCTGTAGGGAAGGAGGATGCTTTGGTCTAGGCTGGGGAGTACCCCACAGCTGGGCTTTGGGGGGATGGGAGTACAGGTGTCTGGATTCTGGAGGCCCCACACAGCCCCCTCCGGTACTTCCCAACTGAAACTGGGTTGTTGTAGCGATTCCTTGAACACTCTCTCTCCTGGAGGAATCTTTTTTCCTGCTGTCTGTATTGTTGAGGTACTTGTTGACAAGTATTTTGAAATCAATTACCAAAATAATTGAAACTGGAGTGAGTATACTGTGTTATTTTGACAAGTAAAATATTTAGAACTTTAAAATATTGCACATATTTTGCCACAGAATTCCCTCAGGAGTAATATACACCAAAAGCCTCTCGTGCTCTGTTTCATTCCATCGATTGTACTTCCAACGCATGGGTGTACGTCTTCCAGTTCATAGCTGGGGCATATGAATGAGAAAGTGTGATGGAAGATAGAGTTGCCATTACTCATACTGTTTTTATTCTGCACTGAAACAGAGGGCTCCAGTCCACAAAGCACAATAGCAAACCTGTATCTTTCACCAATCTGACTGTGACTTGTGGATGCTCAACACTTCTCAAAATCAGGCCCAGGTCTTGCAAATTGGGCACCCAAGTTTAGAGCACACTTTTGGACATTTTGGCAGAGATAACTTTCCGGAAAATTGATTAATAGATGATGATTTTATTGGCATATGTTTGAGAAGAACACAACTTCCAAATGGCATAAATCAACTGACAGAGCATACAGACAGGCAAATACACAATGAGAAGAGAGTCTGTCCTACAGCATCAGGTCAGAGCAAGCACCTGAGGGGCTTGTCTACACTACTTGCCAGATTGGCAGGAAGCAGTCAATCCAGCGGGGGGTCAATTTATCGCATCTCGTACAGACGTGATAAATCGACCACTGAGTGCTCTCCTGTCAACTCTGGTACTCCACCAGAGTGAGGAGCACAAGCAGAGTCAATGGGAGAGTGTCAACTGTCGACTTACCGCAGTGAAGACACCGCGGTAAGTAGTTCTAAGTACATCGACTTCAGCTACGCTATTCACGTAGCTGAAGTTGTGTATCTTAGATCGACCCTGCGTGGTAGCCCAATGAAACAAAACAATACATGCATTGAAATGAACTGCAGGCTACCTGTATGGCTAGCATATCCAAGTCCAAAACCACCAGGAAGGATTCTGGGGACATATGTGAAACAGACAGTTCAGAATAAAAACTCTCTACTTTTTATGAAATATAATTGTTCCATGGAAGACCAAAGGGCCTGACTAGCAATGCTGCTTTCTTGACAGTTATAAGTGGCAGGGAAACACTGTATTTCACTCAGCTTTAACCAATAAAAGAGAGAGGTCAATTTCACTTTGTGGACTCATCGATCATATCAATACAACTCTGAGAATTGGGATTGTGGGTTATCTACAGTTAGCTGCAAAAGTCAGCAGAGGGAGCACAACACATTCCATGTAGGTGTTGCATAAATACTGGATATTTTAAACTTCCTTCTCAAATAAGTGTTGGATTTTAAAAAATTGAGAATTTATAGGACAGTCCCCAAAAAATTACAGCAATTTGAAAGCAAGTGAAATATTAGGCTTAAACTACTCACTATCCCTTCAACATTTTTCGAGGTAAATCCATTTGCAATAGACCGGTCAGGCCACTAACCTCTCTGGCTGATAACAGACTTCAATTAACTAATAGCAATGATTTATCAAAAATGGGACTTCAATTTGCACTTCACAACTGGCACTGTGTCTGCTGTGAAATAACATCTATTTACCTGGTCAGCAAGCACTCAGTGCTTTTTATGCCTACGTAGATTGGGGATTGATTATCTGTAAGTAGCAGAGCTGTACATGATGCTGCTTTTACCCATCCTAACAAACCCCAGAACTCAATGGCTTTGCACCTGTTCTCCAGACATCTGACTCGTTGGTGTGACAAACAGCAGCGTGAAGCTGAGCTGCAAAAGCCAAACACAATCATGGCAACCACCATGAAACAGCACTATAAAATCACAACTAAACACTTTGTGCTCTTCAACATTTAGAAAGGCCTTCGTGTGTGCATGCATGTATGTTGCTTTCCCAGTGAAATAAGCAACTGTAAAATAGACCCAGAAAGCAAATTACATCCAGCTGGCTTACAATTCATTTACATCACAGTAGCATCCAAAGACTCCAGTCAGGATCAGCACCCCATCCTTTAAGGATCTGTCCAAACACATCTACTAGAATTCTTTGAGGGGTCAACAAGCTGTGGACAAAGGTGATCCAGTGGATATAGTATACTTAGATTTTCAGAAAGCCTTTGGCAAGGTCCCTCACCAAGCTCTTAAGCAAAGTAAGCTGTCATGGGATAAGAAGGAACGTCCTCTACCATATCAGTTACTGGTTAAAAGATAGAAAACAAAGGGTAGGAATAAATGATCAGTTTTCAGAATGGAGAGAGGTAAATAGTGGTGTCACCCAAGGGTCAGTACTGAGCCCAGTACTATTCAACGTATTTGTAAATAATCTGGAAAAAAGGGTGAACAGTGAGGTGCCAAATTTTGCAGATGATACAAAACCACTCATACTAGTTAAGTACAAAGCAGACTGCAAAGAGTTACAAAGGGATCTTACAAAACTGGGTGAGGGGGCAACAAAATGGCAGATGAAATTCAAATGTTAATAAATGCAAAGTAATGAACTATCCCAACTATACATATAAAATGATGGGGTCTAAATTAGTTGTTACCACTCAAGAAAGAGATCATAAGAGCATAAGAACAGCCGTACCGGGTCAGACCAAAGGTCCATCTAGCCCAGTATCCTGTCTACCGACAGTGGCCAATGCCAGGTGCCCCAGAGAGAGTGGACCTAAGAGGCAGTGATCAAGTGACCTTGGAGTCATTGCGGATAGCTCTCTGAAAACATCCACTCAATGTGCAGCAGCAGTCAAAAAAGCCAACAATGTTGGGAATCATTAGGAAAGGGATAGATAATAAGATAGAAAATATTATATTGCCTCTATATAAATCCATGGTA
>NC_133771.1:7470130-7585736 GCF_003597395.2 Chelonoidis abingdonii | reverse complement strand
ATTCACCCACGAAAGCTCATGCTCCAAAATGTCTGTTAGTCTATAAGGTGCCACAGGATTCTTTGCTGCTTTTACAGATCCAGACTAACACGGCTACCCCTCTGATACTTGACTATAACAAGGTCCACCAATGGCTATTACCGAGCCATTGGATAGGTCCACCAATGGCTATTACCCAGGATGGGCAGGGATGGTGTCCCTAGCCTCTGTTTGCTAGAAGCTGAGAATGGGCGACAGGGGAAAGATCACTTGATGATAATCTGTTCCGTTCACTCCCTCTGAAGCACTTGGCATTGGCCACTGTCAGAAGACAGGATACTGGGCTACATGGACCTTTGGTCTGACCCAGTATGGTCTTTCACATGTTCTTATTGGAAAAAAGCCAGTCCCTGCCCCAAACAGGTTACAATCTAAACAGGCATAGGAAGAATCAAAGTTGAGGGACCAACAGATAGATAAAAAACAAACTATCACATTGATAATTAGCACTTGTTTGTTAGTTACATGTTTTGTTTGTTAACTGGTGGGAGCAGTAGGGAAAGGGGGAATGGCATGAGCACACTGAGTTACTAAGAGTAAGGGACTGCAGAAAGATGGTGGTGGGCACCAAGAGCAAGCAGACGGGGCTCAAACAGTACAACGATATCCATGGTATAAGAATCTACATAGAATAGAATGAGACTGGCAGCAGTGAGCATCTGGGAAAAGGACAAACAGCCAATTAGCAAAGAGTAAAAGGCTCAAGCTTGTGAAATGCAGTGTCCAATGATATCACTGGTTCCAAGCCTGAAAGGGTCAGGTCGGGGTGGGAGGTAGCATGGTCCCTGAACTACATTTCCACCCACCCTGCTGCTGCCCCTAGAGCTTGCCAAGCAAAGGCCTCCTTGCCCAAGATACAATTCATTGTCTTCACTGTCCTGGAAAGCCATACTTAAAAGAATCCTAGCAATTGCAAACACTTCCCTTCCCCACCCCATTTCAGTAGCTCAAAAACTCCCATTCCATTTTATTTTTTGTTGTGAGAATGAGCCCTGTGGGTCACGACAACTGAACAGATCATTCTGTTTTCTTTAGCTTGTGCATTTGGTTCTTCCACTCTACCTCTATGACACAAACTCCCACATGCAGAACATCAAATTGTTAACATTCTCCCTCTCCCAAAGTTAGGCTGTTTCAGAAAATTATTTTGAACATCTCTTTTGCAATGAGATACTGAGAAGTTCAAATCAAGGACTGTCTTGCACAATAGTTCAAGCTGCCAGAAGAATTTGGCTGCTCTCTGCTGAACTCAAGGCAGTCAGTTACCCCAGTTCCAGGCTCTCTAACACTGAGCTGAACTGATGTAAACTCTAGCTGTTGGCGTGAAGAACGGAAGAGGAGAGAAACAGCAGAGCCTTAACTGAATACTGATAAAGTGGCATGTAGTGATGGGACTGTCAAACTCTGTATCAGTGTTTAAAAAAAGAGGGGCACTCTAAGTTTCCTCCTCCAGCAGATTTAATACCAAGATAAATTAACCACTACTCCCACTCACAAATACTTTCTAAATACAACATCCCACATTTTTGTGCCTTTGCGTATCACAATAGTTAAGAATACCCAACAGGGAAAATAGCCTATGATTATTCATTATTGGGTAAACACTGACAGTGTATAGAAACCACGGCCCCTGCGCTGAGCACCTGACAGTCTTAAAGAGACTTGCAACACAAATCCACAAACCAATCAAAATGTATTGGTGAGGATTTTGTCTCAGGCCACAGTCCCGTAAATGCTTACACAAACACCCTTTTCCATATGCGTGTACAGGTTTGCAAGATCAGGTCCTTAAAACAGATTTTTTTTTTAAATGGGAGAGCAACAGCAATGCAGGATAGCAAGTTATTTAGATCTCTTTATATAGAGAGAGAGAGACATACACAGTTTCTAGATTTACCCAAAAAGGAAATTTTAGAGCAGAGATACTTACTGAGATATGTAAGTACATACCGTACCAGACAGTGTTTAAAAAGAATCAGAGGGCACTAATCAGGCCTTTGAATTTTATCATACCCAAAAACAAGACACTTTTTGTTGTTGTTGTTTCTAATCATAATTTTAGAGAAACAAGCAGCTCTGGACGGTATGGTTTTGCTCCTCAGCTGTTTGGCCTGGTCTCGGTGTTCCATGATGACATACCTTGGCTAGCAGTTCCCCCAATAGTACCAATTTCCCCAACTGAGACCTTGAGGAAGTAGCCAGTTTCCAACCCCTATTATTCAACTATGCAGGCATCTGAGTTGCCATGGTCGGTTAGGGCCAGAGTAACTAGCCAGCAGCAACACACGAGCACTGCACCAGTAAAATTCATGGATTAAGTCAAGACTACTGGTGGTATTATGTTATAATATGAAGTCTACACTCTCCTAAATCCCTTGTATAGAGAGAAGGGTTAGGGGGATGGACAAATTCGCCTACGAAGAGAAACTGAAAAGACTGCGATTACAAACTTTAGACAGGAGATGGATGGCAGGAGAGAGATCACTTGTTCATTACCTGTTAGGTTCACTCCCTCTGGGACACCTGGCATTGGCCACTGTCAGTAGACAGAATACTGGGCTAGATAGACCTTTGGTCTGACCCAGTACGGCCGTTCTTATGCTCTTATGATAGGATATGCTAAAAAGCATATAAAATAACAAACGGCCTAGAGAAGATAGATCAGGAGCTTTTGTGCTTCCAGTCTTATAACACAAGAACAAGAGGACATTCAATACCAATAAAAGGAAATACTTTTTCATAACAGGTTATTAAACTGTAAAACTTACTGAAACAGAAAGTAGACGAGAAAGAATTTAGCAACTTTCAGCGAGATATTGGACAATTATATGGATAACAAGAATATGACTATCTAAAGTTATAAATGTTATTGCTAACAAAAACTCTGGAAGGAATATTAAACCTCATGTTTTAGGTCTTAAACCAATCTCTATTAGAGATCAGGATATAACCTAATGCTGGGGGTAGATTATCCCACAAATACCCACTGGAGGTTAACAATGCCTTCCTCTGCAACAGCTGGCACTGGCCTCCGTTAGACAGGATATTGAACTACATAGATCTCAGATCTGAACTAGTCTGGCAATACCTATGTTCCTATCTTCTTAGAGGCACATTTTTTTATTTAAAAATAAATCTATAAAAATACAGGGAGATGCCTATGAGTACCAGTCACAAAAGCTGGATGCACTAGTTGAAGAATCAAAGGCTAGGAACCTCAGTGTGATCCAACAGAAACCAGTGCACTGCATAACTGAGTTCAGCACACAGGAAGATGATCTATTTGGAGACATAAAATACAGAAGGCCTGAAGTGCATCACAGTCCTGGTCCATCCACCTCCTCAACCCCAGACCCATCAGAACCCTGAGCGCTGGCAGAGCCCCCAACCCTTCCACAGCAGGACTCGGCAACTAGTTCTGATGCAGGACCCCCATCCCTACTGGGTTCCCCAGGCCCAGTAGTGCCTCTCCTTCCACATACGAAAGTCCTTGGTACTACTACAGCCCTTACTCATGAGGGCCTGAACCCCTCCCCCACCACCACACACATACACATGCCCCCCAGTCAGTGATTACTGACCCTGATCCACACACACACACACACACACCAATACACATCCCCGTCCATCAGGCTCCCTAACCCTGATCACCCACCCACCCACCACCACGCACCCACCCCATCAGGGTCCATGACCCCATCCCCCCATACACACACACACCTTGGTCCCCCCCCCCCCACACCCCCTTCAAGGTCCCTGACCCCCCTCCCCCACACACAAATCCACACATGCCCTTGCCCTGTAAGGGTCCCTGACCCCAATACATACACCCCCCACACGTGTCCCTCTCCCATCAGGGTCTTTCACATGCCCCCACATCAGAGCCCCTGGCCCTGAACCCCGGTGCACCCCCACTCGGAGTCCCTGCCCCTCCCCCTATAGCCCCCCCCAAGTCCCAGTGGGGCCCTGGCGCTGCCCCGCCCTCGAACGACGCCCCCACCTGCAGGACTGTACCACTCGACGGTGGAGGACAACCCACCGCCAAGCTGCCCCCCATTGGCCCTTCAGACTCCCCCCATCCCCATCTGCTCCTATCCGAGGCTAATAGGACGGAGTCGCTTTCACCCCATGCCTCCCCCCTCCCCGGTACATGGTACGATCCTTCCTACCTCCTGCACCTTCTCAGCCCTCCTGACGGAGGCGCCGTCCCGGGCTTCACCCCGCCGCCGTCCTCGGGCGGGGCAAGGAGGGGGGGAGCCACAGCTGCTGCCGCCTTCTTCTCCTCCGTCCGTTCGATCCCGCTCCCCCCCTCTCCGGTCCAGGCACAGTTGGTTTGTTCCAAGAAGCCGGCCGGTCTCTCCTCCTCCCCTAAACCGCATGATCACACACGTCTTCGGCCATTTCCGAACGAGGAGCGGAAATTACCGAAGTGTGGACGGAAATTCACGACACTAGCCGAGGTCGTACGGAAGTAGCCGAAGCTTTGACGGAAAATACCGAAGGAGTAGCACAAGACAACGCCCAGAGGACGCCCATCTATTTCAGAAACCGACGAAAATTGTCGAAGTTCTGAAACGTTCCTCAGCCCCTGGTGCAAGGGGAGGGATGGGAAGAGGAGCAACAGCCGCTGCCCCACTCCTCGCGCAGGCGCAGTGGGTGGCGGCTCCCTTCCCATTCAACTCAAAGCCAGTTGCTGCCTCACTCCTCCTCGCCCTCGACCCCAGTGCCCCACCCCCCTCATCATCAGCCCTGCTCCCCCCCCTCTAATTGGCCACCCCAGGGCTCACCCTTGGGGTCCTCAGGACCCAGGCTGGGGGGATTTTTACCCTTCCCTGCCCTGATCAACTGCCCCTGCATTTTCGGGGGGGGGGGGGGGGCTGTCCCACTGCCAGCCCAATTCATAGAAGATGACTGGACCCAAGGCCCCAGAAAAGTTAATTTTCCTACAACAACAAAGACTGAAGTTCTTGTGTGGTAGTCCCAGGGCTCTATAAACAAGAGCTTCCCACCCAATAGCAGGGAATGTACAATGACCCCACACATCCAGGTTCCTCAGTGGGTTGCATTAGTATTCCCTAATTGTGTCCATGCTATTATTCGCCAACTGCCATCTTGACCGATGCTGGGGATTGAACCAAGGACCTCCAGAGCTAAAAATCACAAATTGATATAGTCTGAGCTGTAGAGCCAGGCTCTGTAACAGGGTTATAAACAGATTTACTCTGTGGGTCTGGCACAGACCAGGATGCTTAACACACACTGACTGGTGGGTTATGGTCAGACAGACAACCTCCCCTGCACCCCCCAATCTTACCCTTCAAACATTGACCTAAAGCACCAATGCCATAATTACTGCATAGCCAAGTTGCCAACTTTCTAAACAAAACTGAACACCCTTGCCCCACCCGTCCTCCGAGGCCCCACCCATACCCCACCTATGGGGCCATGCCCAAGTCCCACCCCTTCCCCGAGGCCCTGCCCCCACTCACTCCATCCCCCCTCCCTCTGTTGCTTGCTCTCCTCACCCTCACTCCCTCCCTCATTTTCACCAGGCTGGTTCAGGAGGCTGTGGTGTGGGAGGGGGTGAGGGCTTTGGCTGGGGATGTGGGTTCTGGGGTGGAGCTAGGGATGAGGGGCTTGGGGTGCAGGAGGGGGCTCCGGGCTGGGGGTGCAGCCAAGGGGTTTGGAGTATGGGAGGGGGCTCCAGGCTGAGGAAGGGGGTTGGGGTGTGGGAGGAGGTATGGGCTCTGGGCTGGGGGTGCAGGTTCAGGGGTGGAGCTAGAAATTTGGGGTTCAGGATGTGGGAGGGGGCTCAAGGCTGGGGCAAGGTGTTGAGGAGCAGAGGCAGTGTGAGGTCTCTGGCTGGGGGTGGAGCTGAGGATGAGGAGTTTGGGGTGCAGGAGGGTGCTCCGGGCTGGGACTGAGGGGTTCAGAGGGCAGGAGGGGGATCAGGGCTGGAGCAGGAGATTGGGGCACCGGGTGAGTGAGGGCTCCGCCAGGGGGTGCAGACTCTGGGGTGGGAAACCTTTTTTCTGTCATCAGCCACTGACCCACAGAAAAAAAAATCAATCACGGGCCACTCACTCGCAATGAGTCGAACTGGTAAAAGAGCAATTCCTAACCAACAAGGATCCATTCTGAGATTTCTCATCCATGTCATTCAGTCACTGTGTACTTCTGTAACACTTTAAAAGATGATGGTCGTGTGCCATCACTGGTCTACACATGAATAGCGTTCCAGACTTCGGGGAAGGTAACCCTATTCTGCAGTATCCCATGAAGGATGATCTTGTCGCATCATGAAAAACACTGAAACAGCCCTGAACTGTCTGCTATCCTACTTGCAAGATCTAAAGCACACCAGTCAACTCATCTTCACTAGCAAACTAGGTTGTGTTAAGCTTCAACCAGAAGGAGTAATGTTAACATAATGTTAAACATACCTTTGCAGACATTGTAAATAAAGACAAGTCATGTTTAACACAACAGCAGGTGTTTAAATCAGGATAATCGTGCAAATTTTAGGAAATGTGGCAATCCTTCAGGGGACCAGAACAGAGCATGGGGGTTGGGGATTAAGAGACAGAATGTTGGGGGGAAAAAAGACTAAAAATTGAATCTACCTTTTATGCAAGAAGGGTTTGTAAACTAGGTTATGCCAGTCTGTACAGAGATTCAGTACTTTGTTTTTTACTGGCCTCATGCATTTAAATATTAATTGCATATTATATATCTGTGGTGTCTCTTGAAAGGCTCACATCCATTGGAATCAAATCTCTCACCCCAGAATACATACGTTGACAGATTTGGTCAGATAAGGGATGCTTGAGCATACAGTACAGGATTAGGGTTTTACCTCTTCAAAAGGCATAGGCTGACAACGGCAGTTAGTAAATTTCTAACCATAACACAGTGGAAATCTTGGAGTTTTCACAACATGACACAGAAATTGTTAATTGAAAATGTATAATCTGAAGAGGGCAGGCCCAATTTTCCACTGCCTTGCACTTTTATAGTCATTTACATGTGTGCAAAATGGTGGTAAAATGCAACCAAATCAAATTCTCCATTCATGCAGAGGTACTGTTTTACACTCACTTTCCACCAGTGTAAACAACTACACCAGGTGGAAGTCTCACTATTGGTTATGTGGGTGAAGTTCATTCTTACAAATGGGGAGCATGCTGCACAGAGGAAGGGACAGAAGATGTATTTGCAGGTTTAAAAGTTCTCAGAAATTGTGCATCATCATGTTTTCCAGAAAGAAGACAACAGATGATGACAGCCTTACATGTTACCTCCTAGACAAGATGTCACCCGGGCAAATGAACACACCCACACATCCTCTCATGGGCACATACACAGTCTTTTGTCTGTGCTCACTCTTTTCCACCACCTTTACCCTATTCATAATCATATCCACCACAGGATTTCTAATATACTGTCCGTTTTTAAAAAAAGGGTTGTTCAGTGACTGTACAGCATGTAAAATTTTGAATACACTTTGCAAAACTTGTATGCAGTATTTGAAACTTTTTCAAATAGTTAAAGAATACAAGAGGTTCAAAGTAAGCTTCCAAAAGAGGATTACACCTTTATAGGAATGTACATTTTTATCATGTATAAGTGACACATGCTTCAAAGCAGAGGCCACCCACTGGCTGGAGGAGGAAGAAATTTCCGCTCTAATCTGTTTAGTTCATAACTGTCCAAAACCAAGGATTATAGCATAGTCCTCTGAATGATCTGGTACAGCAATTCTTCCATAGTTACCATGCTTTTGGAATTCCCCTCTTCCCACTCTGTGAAGCTAGACATCTTCAAAGTGCCTTACAAAAATAATCAATCCATCCCCAGGACATCTGAGGTGGATAGATGCTACTGGCATTTTACAAAAGGAGAAACTGAGGCAGAGAGGTTTCAGAGTTGTAGCCGTGTTAGTCTGTATCAGCAAAAACAATGAGGAGTCCTTGTGGCACCTTAGAGACTAACACATTTATTTGGGCATAAGCTTTCGCGGGCAGAGAGATTTCTCAAGCCCACAGAGGGAAGATGCAATAGAGCTTGGATCAGACAGTAGGAGTTTATTATTTGTATTTCCGCAACAGCTAGGGGCCCCAGTCACGGGATAGGTCCACATTGTGCTAGGTGTTGTACAGACAAAACAAAAAACGATCCCTGCCCCAATGGTTTTACAATCTGGCTCCCAATGCTATGCTCAGTCTATGCTTCTCTCTCACGAAATTTCCTCACTGATACATTCCGTTCTGGATTTAGCAGAGAAGGAAAAAGAAATAGAGAACTGATCTCCCAAGCCCCCAGAGAAAGTGAGCTTTCAGGAAAAGCAGGAAGCTTGGCAAATCTCTCCTTTCCTTCATTATGTTCTGCCAAGACTATGATGTACATTTCAGTTAGGGAGGAGCAGCTCTGATTTAGTTCTCTTACCATTCTTACCTCTATTAAGGCATCAGTACTTCCAATCCATCCAGATGGAGCTCTCTGCTCTGACCTCCTGCACAGCACAGAGCTGCTGCTCATCTGTCTCATGCATAGGGAGAGGACATCAGCAACATTTCAAGTATTCCTCTAATAAAGATAGTGGCATGGTGAAAGTATCCCCAGCTCTCACTCCATTCCACTTTCAAAGCTATTGGCCCTTTACCCAGCAGTATTCACAAGATTTTCACGTCACAACCGTATCCAATTGGGTGAAGGGTTCCATCAGTGATTTAAAAAAAGGGTGTTAAAATTTAGTGCAGGAGTCATGTTAGTACCTTTTCTAGTCTAAAACAAATCTTTTGGTCTTGCTAATTGCATTTTTGTTCATTTGTTTGTTTTAAATCTAAAGCAACCTTTGTGCTGAGAACCTTTCTTGTCAGCCTGGAAGTGGACCTGGGATTGAGAGTTGCAGTTTCTGATGGGATGAACCCTGTCTCGTTTGTATCCCCCTTCTCTTTTCTTGTATTCCAACTCCGTCCATTTTACCTCTCTGCCTTTCCCATGGCCAGATCTCTCCCATCTCATTTACTGCCAGTCTTCTAAGCATTTCTCACATCTAATGTACTGGTGTTTCCTCCCCACTGGAAAGCACACTAAGTTACTCTGAGTGGCTATTTAGAAGATTTGATACAGGCCAGTGCTATGGATTCTTGGCACCATCCCACAGCCTGAGATGAATCCTGAAATGCATTTGTCGCTCTTCAAGGCAGCAGCAATCGAAGTTTTCACACACACACCCTCCACTACAATAGCCAGCAGGTTGGTCTCTTTCCTATCATTTTAATTGATTCTGTGTTTTTAAAACTTGCCTTCTTTCAGAAGAGATAGCACCCAGGCCATGACCATTTGCGTGAATTAAAAGACCTCATGGTATGTTTGCAGGTAGATGTCTTAACCGCTGTTTGTGGTATTAAATCTCAGTCTTCAACCAGGCTGCTCAGTACTTGCTTAGGAAAACTCTAAAGAAAACCCAAGGTGCTGTAGGGAATGATAAGGGAACTAAATAGGTAATATGCATCCCTCAGTGATTATAGAAACCAGTGCCTCAGCATGATGCTCGGGAGCACTGTGCTGCTGAATCCTGGATCCTGCTGAGATCCTGAATATTTCTGGCCATTAAGAATCCCTTGGCACTCTTCACAAAAAAGAAGTGTTAATTTGATGTCTGACCAAATTCTAATTTAGATAATTACATTCTATTGAAATTCCCATGGTAGTTGTTAGGGGATACGAGTTATTCTTTACTTCATTCTATGTGGTGGCACAGTATGCCCTATTAGAACAGCTGCCAGGTTTTGCAGCATATGTAGCAGCATTTCAATGGTAGGTGAAGGGATCCCCTGGGCAGGAAAGGTATTGTATAAAGTTAAGTATTTTAACAGCAGAGAGTCATCACTGGCCAAAAAACCAGCACAGTAAAGTCCAGAGGGCAGAGAAACACCGAATGACAATATCTATACCATGCTGGAAAAAGTAACAAATATAAAAAGTCGTTGAAAATTGGAACATCTCAGAGCCACAGGTGTAATGGATGCCGTCTATCCCCTCCCAGCTTCCAATCCAGACTTATGGCCTCACCCAACACAGAGCTTGGGCTGCAATCCAAAGAGAGAGAAAGTGGAATTGGAAATGCTGCACATGAGAATCCTGATCATGTCCACAAAACATGGAATGTTTACAATATGAAAGCTTTTGCTAAGACTCCTGGATGCTAAAGAATACTGCCTGTTAGTAAAGATGGATGGGGAAGAGAAATAAATGTTCCCTTGTTAACAGAGACACATATGTATTGAAGCTTCTGTCTCCTACTGTACCTGGTGATTTGAAGATGGAAAATCATGAGATAATAGTCTGTGAAGAAGGTTTTACTTTAAAACTAAATATTGAGGGTTACAGGAAAAGTATATCAAATCACATTGTTGCACAAGTCATTAACAATTTATTACATTTTACATAACTCCATTAAGCTACTTTATTCTGTTGTATTTACATAACTGCACTGAGATATTAGCTTAATAAGAGCCACAATGCTAAGAAGGGTAATTTCCATACTGAAGCAACAATTAAATAAGCAAAAAGGGATTAGATGGGTGGTCAGAAGTAAGCTGTGAGGGACCAGATGGCTCAGGAGATTGGTAATGCAATATAGAGTTTTTCTCCTTGGGCCCAGGTCACCAGCAACTGAAAGTTGTTACCACCTGACCATTAGTAGACAAACATACACGATCACAACTGGCCACCTCATGGTAGTCTCAGAGAAGCTAAATGACTGACTGTCACTAGACCATGAAGACTGAACTACTTCTCACTCCCAGATATGGACCTCTCGCTATGCTCACCCGGGTCTTAGGGGAGGGAATGGTTTGTGGTGGATCTGAGCTCTTCAGAGGACTTCAGAGCTCTCCATTCAAAAAACTTTCACCACGCACCAAAAATTCACTCAAACTCCATTATAAATAACCAAAGGAGCTTTCAGACTGCTGTACACCTGGAAATATCAGCAAACACTAATGAAGTGGTACTGACAGCAGCAAGAAGCAACCTACCCTTGCAAAGCTTCAATTTGAGAGGGCTCAGTGCCCAAACATTTGAGTGCTGCAGAACACTTGAGGCTGCCTTTTGGAGCAGTAAAAGAGAAGGAACAATGCTTGGGGCTAATTCGCTTCAGTGAGCCCACCACTCTTAAGAGCCTGCTCTATTTCTTATATTTCCTTTAAATTCTGTGCATCAGTGCCGGCCAGACTTCTCCTTTCCCTTCCTCCCTCAAAACACGCACTTTGAAGTTTTCCAGACATACCCTTGAAGGAATGTCCATAGGGGACATCCAAGTAACTCCCCAACCCCCGAACTCCACCCTACCGCAGATGGCTAAGTTATAAATACAGAGGCATTTGGTAACCGTTGGTAGGAAAGAGCAGCCCAGCTCTTGTTCAACTCGTTCAAGCTGTTTGTTGAACTTAAAGCACTGCTGTCTAATGCAGTTCAGATAACAAGCTGACGTTCGTTTTATTTTGACGTATTGCTACCAAAACATCCACACGCTCTGTCAAAGCATACAGCTTGAGTACTGCTACCACCTCCTACTGAAGCACGTCATTTATTTTAAGTATTCTGCAGTATTTAACCTGGAACATGATTTATAGTGACTGAAAACTGCTAATTTAGGCCCCAATCCCACAGAGCACTTAAGCACACATGTAGTGTAAAGCATGTGAGGAATCCCACTGAAGTCAATGCTTTGCTGGAGGGGGCCACAAGACCCAATGCTGTGAGGTTGCAATCACCTCCAATTCCAGTGAACTCGGTGAAATTTGAGGGCCCTCAGCACTTTGCAGGACTGAAGGGTTCTCTACTGCAGGGGCTCCCAAACGGTGGGCCGCAGCCTAAAGGCAGACCATGACACAGTCCCAGGTGGTCCACTGGCACAACTGCATTCTCCAGTCAAGCTTTTAACTCCACGTGACTTGCGTAATCTAAGCAAAAAGCTACAATAATGTAATGTTTTGAGCTGTATATGTCAGAGTATAGAAAAAACTTGTTTTAAAGAAATAAGCTGCAATATGTCAAGTTTAATTCTCGTGAGTACAACGGTGCATTTCACTGCAAAGTAACCTAGCAACACAGACACAGTCCTCCATTTACAACTGTAAAAAACAGCAAGCTGTATTTCAATCTGACATGGATCGATTTATTTTTAAAAAACGAGAAGAGTGCACTGGTGGAGAAGATAATGAAAGTCCCGGACCATTTACAGCTACATAAAAATGAGCCAGCCAAAAAAAAAAGAAAGAAAGTGGTAAGAAAATATGATAACATGTACTTGAAGTTTGGATTCCCCTTTACCAGATCGGATGAGTACCCATTGCCTCAGTGTGTTATAACTGCTATTTTAGATTTTTAATTACAATATTTTATTCTTTTCTAATTAGAAGACAATAGGGTTGGGTCTTTACTTACACAACACATAAATTCAGATTTTACACTAAAAAAATTAAAACAATGTAGTGTTCAAAGTTGGACAACTATTTTGTTTTAAAATCAACACCATAATGTTATTTAACAATTTTGTTATGTTGTGTTGCTTATTGTTCAATTTTATACATTGAACATTTAGACACAGTGTTTTCCCTGTCTGAACACCACATTTTGCTCTCTCAATGTATTTTTGAAGCGTAGTTTTACTAAAACTGTTTGGTTTGAAAGACCTTGAAGCATTTATTTGCATGCATATTGCTAGGTATTTCTATCATTACAATTGTTTACATTAAAATGTAAAGGAAACCTACATTGTTTATTTACAATGTTACACTTTACATGTATGTAATAATTAAAATTAATAATTTTCCTCAAGAAGGGTTAATAGTGGGAACACCCCCCCCCCTCGTTCTAATGAACAGAAGACTGGACCTAAGATTCAGGCATGACCCCTTAGACCCCTCAATGCCAACTACAAGAATATCCTGATCTTGGTCTGTACAGTCTTGTTCACCAAAGAATATCATGTGAGATCTTAAACAAAAGCTGATCATTAACACTGTTCTGACATCTATGGCGATATTAGCTAAGGAGGCATGTATCTATACTGAAAATAAGTTCCTTAAGTCTGTATCAAGGCAGAGTTGACAAAGAGGTGTATTCACCTGTCTCTCTGTTGACATGTAAATTAAACATTGTAAGTAGATTAATCGCAGTTAACTCACACGAATTAAATTCAAATAAATTAATTGTGATTAATCACACTGTTAAACAATAGAATACAAATTGAAATGTATTACATATTTTTGATGTTTTTCTACATTTTCAACTACACTTCTACCCCGATATACCTCTACCTTGGTCCTCAGGAGCCAAAAAATCTTACCGCGTTATATCAGGGAAGCGGCGGGGTAGCAGCGGCAGGGCTACGACGATGATTTAAAGAGTCCAGGGCTCCCCACAGCAGCTGGAGCCCCAGGCCCTTTAAAATGCCACCCAAGCCCCGCTGTCAGAGCCCCGGGGTAGTGGCAGTAGGGCTTTGACAGTGATTTAAAGAGCCCCGGGCACCAACCACTACAGGTAGCCCTGGGCCCTTTAAATTGCTGCCCAAGCCCTGCTGCTGGATATAACACGGTAAAGCAGGCTTGCTCCCCAGAGTGCAGCTTTACCGCATTATATCCGAATTCATGTTATATCGGGTCGCATTATATCAGGGTAGAGGTGTATATCTATTTCAATTACAACACGGAATACAAAGTGTACAATGCTCACTTTATATTATTTTTTATTACAAATATTTTCATGTAAATGATAAAAATAAATAGTATTTTTCGATTCACCTCATACAAGTACTGTAGCGCAATCTCTTTATTGTGAAAGTGCAACTTACAAATGTAGAATTATGTACCAAAAAAACCTGCACTTAAAAGCAAAACAATATAAAACTTTAGAGACTACAAGTCCACTCTGTCCTATTTCTTGTTCAGCCAATCCCTAAGAGAAACAAGTTTGTTTACATTTCCGGGAGATAATGCTGCCCACTTCTTAATTACAAGGTCACCTGAAAGTGAGAACAGGCATTCGCATGGCACTGTTGTAGTTACATTGCAAGATATTTATATGCCAGATGTGCTAAAGATGAATATGCCTCTTTATGCTTCAGCCACTATTCCAGAGGACCTGCTTCCATGCTGATGGCTCTTGTTAAAAAAATAATGTATTAATTAAATTTGTGACTGAACTCCCTGCGGGAGAATTGTAGGTCTCCTGCTCTGGTTTACTCGCATTCTGCCATGTATTTCACGTTATAGCTGCCTCAGATGACTACCCAGCACAGGTTGTTCATTTTAAAAACACTTTCAATGCAAATTTGACAAAATGCAAAGAAGGTACCAATGTGACATTTCTAAAAGATAGTTACAGCACTCGACCCAAGGTTTAAGAATCTGAAGCGCCTTCCAAAATCTGAGAGAAATGAAGTGTGGAGCATGCTTTCAGAAGTCTTAAAAGACCAACACTCTGATGCAGAAACTACAGAACCCAAACCTCGAAAAAAGAAAATCAACCTTCTGCTGGTGCCATCTGAGTCAGATGATGAAAATGAACATGCGTCGCTCCGCACTGCTTTGGATTATTATTGAGCAGAACCCGTCATCAGCATGGACGCATGTCCTTTGGAATGATGGTTGAAGCATCAAGGGGCATATGAATCTTTAGCACATCTGGCATGTAAATATCTTGCGACGCAGGCTACCAAAGTGTCATCTGAACGCCTGTTCTCACTTTCAGGTGACATTTTAACAAGCAGCAGACAGCATTATCTTCTGCAAATTTAAACAAACTTGTTTGTCTGACCGATTTGCTGAACAAGAAGTAGGACTGAGTGGACCTGTAGGCTCTAAAGTTTTACATTGTTTTATTTTTGAAGGAAGGGGTTTTTTGTACATAATTCTACACTTGTAATTTCAACTTTCATGATAAAGAGATTGCACTACAGTACTTATATTAGGTGAATTGAAATATACTATTTCTTTTGTTTTTTACAGTGCAAATATTTGTAATAAAAATATATATAAATATAAAGCGAGCACTGTACACTTTGTATTCTGTGTTATAATTGAAATCAATACATTTGAAAATGTAGAAAACATCCAAAAATATTTAAATGGTATTCTGTTGTTTAATTGAACAATTAATCGTGATTAACTTTCTTAATTGCTTGACAGTCCTAATTGTAAGCCAATACAATGGAAACCCCACTTACATACAAAACCAATGGGGGAATGTGAAATCAGCACTCTGGAGAATAAGCTAAGGGCGGTTATCCTGACTCTAGGGCCAAAAAAAGTACTTTGGGGGCTATAAAGAAAAGGCAAGGAAGACACCCCTTTATCCTGCATGTAGGAAATAAACAGAAAGTGCATTTATAGGATCTCAACCAGGCTTGGTGGAAAACACTGCAGAAGACATGTGAGGTGAGATAAATGTACTTAGACTGGAGGTTAACCTGTTAAGGTTAATCTCTAGAAAGCAAGTTAGAATTTTGTTTTATATTAGCATCCTATTAGCCACTCGCATTCCCAGAATACCAGACATTACAATACTTCTGGGAACGGTGCGAGCCTGCCCCAGCGGGGGTGACCCCACCTCCACCAGCATGACCTCACATGCATCATGCGTGCAAGGTCATGCTGCTCGGGGGAACGGATGCCATTTTTAAGAGTGCACCACTTTGCCACTGCCAGCGTGAACTTGCACGCAAGGGCATGCTGGCGGGGGCAGGGCAGCATGCTCTTCAAAAGGGCATCCTCCCATCTGATACCAGACAAAACCACATTCAGTTTTGTCTGAGTACAAGACGGGGACAAACCCTAGAAAAGCAGAAGTGACCAATTTGACACCGGATGAGTGGCTTGCCTATTTTAAACCTGCTGTTTCTATTATCTTTACTCTCCATTTCTTAAATCTTTGGTAATAAACTTACGGATGGTGTTTTCACTGTAAATATATCTGAGTGCTGTGATATTAAGCTGCGTGCTGATCCTGAGTCATATCACACAAATAGTCATATTACAATATTCCCTTAGGAGCAGCAGACCTGGTATTTCTATAAGCATTCAGCAGAGAAGGAGCTGGACACTACAGGTGAATGCTTCAAAAGGGCTCGGGGACTGAGGTACACCGACTGTAAACCTGCAAGGCAAAGTAAGGGCTGGCACAGCACAGAGGAGAGTGTCTGGGTGGCCCACAGGCTGGTGGCATCAAGGAGCTGACATCCAGTTAAGCACAAGCAGGACTCCCTTGCCTAGAGACAGGGGCGTAACAAGGTCTTGGTACCCTGAGAACCAATACATCAGGAGACGTGGATAAAACATCTTGCTCAGTTACCGACTTCCTGTGTGACCTTGGGCAAATCATTTAATTTACCCTGTGCCTCAAGTCCCCATCTGTAAAACTGGGACAACACTACCCTTCCGAACAGGGTTGCTTTGAGGAAATAATTCATTACAGATCAAATACACCTCTACCCCGATATAACACTATCCTCAGGAGCCAAATAATCTTACTGCTTTATAGGTGAAACCGCGTTATAGCGAATTTGCTTTGATCTGCCGGAGTGCACAGCCCCGCCCCCCCGGAGCACTTCTTTACTGCGTTATATCCGAATTCATGTTATATCGGGCCGCGTTATATCGGGGGAGAAGTGTACTATGGTGAAATGGACTATAGATGTAAATAGATAGAGAGAAAAAAAACAGACAAAAGCCAAACTGGAATGCATTTTGTATTGTGAAAAATTCTCCTTAAATATTTTTAGTTCCTTCTGTGATACAGAGTGAATTATCTGTATGGTAATGTATTTAAATAAATATAAATAATGGAGATATGCCTATCTCATAGAACTGGAAGGGACCCCTAAAGGTCATCAAGTCCAGTCCCCTGCCTTCACTAGCAGGACCAAGTACTGATTTTTGCCCTCTCAAGGATTGAACTCACAACCCTGGGTTTAGCAGGCCAATGCTCAAACCACTGAACTATCCCCCGCACAGTGACGTTCAAAATTTCTATAGTGCTTATTCTAAAGCAGTAATATTTGCATGTGATTTTCTAAAATGTGGCTTTGCACCTATGTAGCATGGGAAATCGTGGTCATGGTGTCAAGACTGACAACTGTGTTTGCAGCTTTGGTTTCCCAGAGGGCCATGCTTGTCTCTTCACACAGAAAAAGCAACAGGTATCTCTATCTACTGTCCAAAACTCTGGGGCCTAATAGTATTCAGAAGCATTCCCTAGTGACATAAGGCTAAGCCAGGGGTGGCCAACCTGAGCCTGAGAAGGAGCCAGAATTTACCAATGTGCATTATCAAAGAGCCACAGTAATACGTCACCCGCCCCCCCATCAACTCCCCCATCCTGCTCCCAGCGCCTCCCACACACCGGCAGCCCCACCGTTCAGCACCCCCCTGCCTCTCAATCAGCTGTTTTGTGGCGTGCAGGAGGCTTGGGGGGCGGGGGGGGAGCAAGGGCACGCAGGCTCAGGGGATAGGGCAGGAAGAGGTGGAGTGGGGGCAGGGCCTGTGGCAGAGCCAGGGGCTGAGCAGTGAGCATCCCCCAGCACATTGGAAAGTTGGCGCCTGTAGCTCCAGCCCCGGAGTCGGTGCCTACACAAGGAGCAGCATTTTAACTGCTGGAGAGCCACATGTGGCTCCGGAGCCCCAGGTTGGCCACCCCTGGGCTAAGCCATCAATTTCTGCAAAACTGAAACTTCCAGTTAATAAAATAAAAGTCAGGCCAGTGGCTCTCAACCTTACCAGATTACTGTACCCCTTTCAGGAGTCTGATTTGTCTTGAATATTTCCCAAGTTTCACCTCACTTAAAAACCACTTGCTTAAAAAATCAGGCATAAAAATACAAAAAAGTGTCACAGCATTCTATTACTGCAAAATTGCTGACTTTCTCATTCTTCCCATATAATTACAAAATAAATCAATTGGAATATAAATATTGTATTTATGTTTCAGTGTTTATAGTAAGTATATAGAGCAGTATAAATAAGTCACTGGCTGTATGAAATTTTAGTTTGTACTGAATTCACAGGGGCATTTTATGTAGCCTGTTGTAAAAGAGGCAAATGTCGAGATTAGCTGATGTACCCACAGAAGACCTCTGTGTACCCCTGGTTGAGAACTACTGAGTTAGGCTACAGGGTTGCAAAGATAACCTTCTGAATATGAACCAATGCAGTGCTGTCTGTCTTTGAGAGTCTGCAAACAGACAGGCAGATCCACTGCCTCTGCTGCTGCTTACAACTCTCCCAGCCAGCGGAGTAAATTGGACAAAGCTACTAGTCAGTTAAATTGCTACTATTAGGAATGCTGTGGGCAGCAATTAAATGGAGAACAATCAAGTGATCTTAAAGGCTGAATCAGAGCCAAGCACTGGAGCTATTAGTCGAGGAAGTTCCCCAAAACAAAGGTTGACAAGATGGGGAGCCAAATAAAAGGATGAAAAAGGAAATAAGCTTTTATCTTAGCATATTTGGGTGGAGGGGGAGTACGCTCAAATGGGAAAAGGACAATCTTGGGAGCCAGGAACTCTAATCCCACTGACTTGCTACCTGGCCACAGGAAAATCATGGCACCTCTGTGCCTCAGTTTTCCCATCTGTGGAATGGAACTAAATTTATTTCCCTACTTCCTTAAAGAATTATCTTAATTCATAAGCATTGATAAAGTGCTTTGAGATCTTCTGACAGGTGGCACTGTGACAACATAATCATAACTGAAAACATCTCCCAACTGAGTGAGAACAAAGTATTTGCCCTCCCTGGCTAATGATATGTACACAATGACATTCCACAGAAAATATTATGACTAAGGTTTAATTTGACTGGATTTAGACTCCACAAGAAGTCCTCCTCTTTGTCACTTACAGAAGATAGTCAAGGAAGCTACAAGCTTTATGTCCTACAGGTTTTTTTGTTTTTTTAAATAAAAGTTGGATTCCTAGATTATTGCTGTACTTGAGGCAGTGGAAGAAGCCGAATAGAATACATCATAAAAAGATGCCAGTGGGATCAGTTAAATCCAGCAAAATGGAAAGCACCGAGAAACGCTGAAGCCAAAACATAAAACTGGATTTAACTTGATGTGTTCCATGGAAGGATGTCAATAAAACAGGGAACCTCATAAAGTAACAGCAATGTGGCTTATTGGTGCAGCCAAGAAAGAAAGTACCATTGGCCAGCTACTCAGGTGGAGTAATTCAGTGTTGCTGTGTTGAAATCAATGGAGCGATGCTGATTTATACCAGCTGAGGCTCTGGCCCTGTATATGTAAACTCAGTTGTAACCCTCTTTTCCCCCCAACACTTCGAGCCATAAAATTAATGAGAACTGAGCCTGTATATACATAGCACTGTTCACCTTCAAAGAGCTTTATAAACAATCAAAAAGACTCTTAGCATTCTCTTGAGGTAAAGGCATTTTATGAAAGGAGAAGAAAGCAGAATTCTGATTCAGTGGCATTTTATACCCACTTTGCACTGGCATAAATGGTCCACGGCAATGCAAGATTCAGCTCCACAGGTGAAATCCTAGCTCCGCTTAAATCAATGGGAGTTTTGCAGCTGATTTGGATTTCACTCACATATTTTAACCTGAGAAATAAGGGAGCAGAGTCTAGCAGTTTATAGAACCTGCAAATCAGGATTCTATTCTCAGCTCTACTACTCATTTAATGTGCAATCATGATCGAGTTCCTGAACATCAGATTCCCCAACATCAAACGGGGAAAACAGCAATCTGACAGTGATGTTGCAAGACTGAATTAATGTTTGTGAAGCATCCTTGAAGGAAAGATGCTATAGAAGAGATAAGTGTTATTGCTACTTCTGCCCTGCTCAGAGAATAAGTCCCCAAGGGAGACCAGAGCTGGAGCATAGGCAATGAGGGAGGAGGGTGGTCACAGGCCCAGCCCCCGCCAGATACACTGCTTGGCTTGTACTGAGCATGCTCCATAACAGTGCTGAAGCCAGGGGCTCTCACTCTGCCTCCACCCCCCCCCCCACACTCACTATCTGCAGCCACAAGTGGTCTCTAAACTGGATAATTTAATTTATAATGTATATCATGAATGGAATATAAAGATAAGCAGCTAAAGCGGGGCGGGGGGGTGGACTCCAAGACATCTTTGTTTTTTCTCCGTATTCGGGGAGAAAAGAGTTATTATTTGAGGCCCAGATTATTCAAGAACTTTCAACAAACGCAGATCTGCCATTGCCACAAATTCATGAGTAGAAACTGAGGCAAATGGATGCAATTTCTGTAATTTCATCTGTTTCAACTGCAAGCCTGAACAGAGGGTGTAATTAGCTTTTGCTTTGTGCTTAGATTTGTTCCTGAGTCCTGTAACACTGTCATAGTAAAAATCTGCTTAGGTTTGCATGTTAGTAGGTATGGCTTTGGCTAAGCTGTTACAATGTAGAGTCGACCACTCATTGTATGGGTTTGGTGAAACCGATTTTTTATAAGTGATCATCTTGTTGCTTGCAGCCAATGGTCAAGCCACTAGTTCTACGGAAAAGATATCCTCAAAGTGAACAGTTGGCTGCACATTTTGTTATAGTATTTTTTTTTTAATGTTGCTTCCAAGTTTCCAACAGATGGCATGCAGTCTTTCCATTGGTTTAGACAGAGTCAAGTCTAATCTGGTCTTTCTCTGGAAAGTACAAATCAGGATGATATAGTCTTTTCCTTTTGAATTTCAGTCTTCCCTAGGCTTGGGTGCACGCTCTCACGTTTCTTGATCTCCTGTACCTCTTATTAAAAGTTCTTCGTTCACACATGCCCTCACTTTTGTTGTGGGAAAACAACAGGATGCCGGAGGAGTCCCACTAGAAGGAAACATTAAAGACCTCAGGCCCAGAACTAGCTGAAGCCTTTAGCCCCACTGCCTGGAAGAACCAGTGCAGGACACTGATCTCCAACTCCCACCAAACTAGAAGCTTCCCTGGCACCAGCCTCCACTGGGTCCTAACAGCCACCACGCTTCGCTGTTTTAAAACAGATCAGTGCATTTAGTGCCAACGACGAGTTCCAGCCTGAAAAGGGAGCGATGGGCACAGCCCAGCGAGACAACACAAGGCACACCCCTCGGTTGAGAGAGGGGCTGTTAAACCCAGATGTCAGTTTAAATTGGAAGCTCTCTGGGGTATGGATCTGCTGTGTTTGTACAGCAGCCAGCTCAGCGGGATCCCGGCCTGTGACTGAGGCTCCCACAGGGTTGCCAACCCTCATGGTTTCGCTGGGAGTCTCCTGGAATCAGGCTCTATCTCCCGGAGGTTACTGCAGCCAAACCGGGAGAAATTGGGCACTAAGAGTCCAGCAAAGCAGCAGGGCTAAGGCACCGTCCTTGCGGCCTCTGGGAGGGGGCAAAGAGGATCTCTGCAGACTCCCCTCGCCTTGAGCACTGACTCCACAGCTCTCATTGGCTGGGAACTGCGGCCAATGAGAGCTGCGGGACAGTGCCTGCGGGCAGGGGCAGCGAGCAGAGCTCCCTCCCCCCCCGCCCCACCCAAATAGGAGCCGCTGCCAGAGGGATTTGGGAGTCGTTTTCAGGAACTGACCGAGGTAAGCACCGTCCCCCTCACCCCTCCTGCACCCCAAACCCCTGCTCCAGCCCAGAGCCCGCACCCAAACTCCCTCCCAGAGCCCACATCCCCTCTTGCACCACAACCCCCTGCCTCAGGCTCACCCTGGAGCCCCCTCCCACACCCAAACTCCCTATCAGAGCCTGCACCCCCTCCCACACCTCAATCCCCTGCCCCAGCCCAGTGAAAGTGAGTGAGGGTGGAGGACAGCAAGCGATGGAGGGAGACAGGCTGCAGTGAATGGCGGCAGGGCCTTGGGGAAGGGGCGGGACAAGGGTGTTTGGGTTTGTGCCATTAGACAGTTGGCAACCACAGGCTCTAATGTGCTGCGGTAATACAAATAAGAAAAAGAGAAGGGGGGAAAAAGGTGGATGGGGATGCGGGTACAGGATCAAAACAAGGGATCCATCGGGGGACACCAAGCATAGGAAACTGGACAAAGCCTGCTGCTCCGTGAAGGAGCCCAGGGACTCAGCAAATGCTACCCAGAGGAATTCTATCTGGAAGCATCCACAGACAAAGGACCGTTAAAGGATCCCAACATTCAGGGCGAACCCTCCTGCCCAGCATCCTCCTCCTGTTCTGATGGATGGCCATCTTGGCCAGTGCCAGGTGGCCACTGAAGAGGTCACAAGAGTGTCAGATCAACAGCCCCAGAAACTGCAAACTTCTCTTTATCCACAGCGCAAGCAGCAGTAGCGAGAACTACCCCCACACTGCCTCTAAGCAGGTCAGCTCTGATGGGAAAGAACCATGTCTAGCGGTAAGAGAGGGAGTTGGTGTAGACACTTGTCCAGTGTGTGCTGGATGGTGACCTTCCAACTTATTATGCGCAGACGACTTACCATCAGGTGGTAACATACACGGATCATTATTGACCTCAGCTCGACTCAAACCAGCAACCTAGAGAGGTCTCACTGCCACTGGCCTCAGCCATCAACTTAGTTCCTCTCTTTAGAAAACTGCTTCAGCTCACTGAGAATTATTTTCTCCCTTCGTTAATATCACCCTTGTCCCTATTTTTTTTCTCTTTTAACCTTAGAGAAGTAAAAAAAGCCCAATTCAGAGTTCGCCTTGTGTTCCTGATCAACAAGCAGGCTGCCTTAAGTTACATGATCCCTTTACAGTTTTGAGGGTAGCCATAGGATTGATTTGACCAGCAGTAAAAGGACAGAACATTTATACTCTAAGCTTGTGCCAAGCCACTAAGAGTCTAGATAACGTAATGAGCTGGCTAGTGTACATATATATTACTGCCCCCTACCTGCTGGAAAACATGTGACAGCTGTTGAAAACATGTGACAGCTGTTAATCACTTTGTTTGATGCCCTACAGCAGTGGTTTTCAACCTGTGGTCCACAGACTCCTAGCAGTCCACAGACTATAAAAGGGTTTAAAAAAGAACTAGATAAATTCATGGAGGTTAAGTCCATTAATGGCCATTAGCCAGGATGGGTAAGGAATGGTGTCCCTCGCCTCTGTTTGTCAGAGGGTGGAGATGGATGGCAGGAAAGAGATCACTACCTGTTAGGTTCACTCCCTCTGGGGCACCTGGCATTGGCCACTGTCAGCAGACGGGATACTGGGCTGAATGGAACTTTGGTCTGACCCAGTATGGCTGTTCTTACTATGTCTAAGATTACCAAAGGGGTCCACACTGCCATACTAAAATCAGAACTGCTCAGATGTATGTCACAAGCCCTATACTGCTAAACACATAATGGAGATTTTCCTTTAGCACAAAAGACAAGGGCCTCTTTGAGCGGGAAATCTCAGTCCTGTCTTCTGCTGAAGTGAAGTTCCTAGTGACCACAGACTACAGTAGAGCGACAAACAGGAAGTGCTTAGGTGGACGCAGATCTATTACAATATGCAGAAGTATTAAGATCTGCCTCCCTCAGACCCTTAGAGATCTAGGGTAATGATGAATTACACTCCCTGTGATGTCATATGTTGATGAATGAAGACTGTTCTACCCCAGTCTCCCCATTTCAGTGATAGGTTTGAGACCAGGCAGCAATATAGTCCCTTGTAATTGATGAGCTCAGCTGTTTTCACCCTTAATATCTACATTATTTGATTGCATACATCCAAAGTCAGCGCTTCCCCAGTGGATAAAATTATCCAGAAGACACACCAGTCTGCTGGAGGGTTGTATTACCAGATTAGAAGAAGAAATGAGGATATTCACCCAACAGCTGTGAAGAGTGAAGGGTATGCTTGTGTTGATTTTGGATAAAATGTGGTTTGCAGGGTGCTTATGCCTACGGAAGCATGCTGTGGCTCACCACCCTAGGAGCATTCTAGAAAAGGCCAGGGGGAGGGGGGCAAGCTCAACATGTGGAGTGGAGAACTATGGGCACGTGATGAGTGAATCCATATATAGAAAGGTTAAATATGATTGGATAGAGGTTTGTGTTACGTAAGTGCCATCGGCTATAAAATAGCAAAGGGAGGGGCTCCTTGCTGGAGGGACTCTGCCTGGTTTTTGAAGAAGGGGCTCTATCTTTGTGCACACTGAATAAAGCCTTGTTGAATTGAATAGAATCACATCGAACTGAATTGCATCGCATCGAAGTCCCTTGATTCTGCCCAGCATCTGACTCATTGGGAACCACAAAATCCCAATAAGAGGTCGGCTCCATTATAGGAAAATATCTACGACGAAAACATATCCTCATTGTTTTATTGTACTTGTGCACTAGCAGCCATTTAGTTACAGCTGTGACATGACCTGTCCAATGTATACTCCTATTTCCAGGGCTTAGAATAACCTAGGGGTGAAGAGGTGGAAAAAAAAACGAACAAATAACCACTCCACACTTTTTGAGGTTGAAATGTCTCCTGCTTATTCTCAGTCCAGAAACTAAATTTCTTTTTGTTTTTAAAAGTTTGACCACTCTGCATCAGCCATGTCAATTCTTATCTGAATGTGTTGGCGACAGACAGGATTTTTAACTAGTTAAAGTTTTTAGTTCCTTTTGTTTTTTACAACACAGCAACTTAGTGGCACAGCTGAGAATACGTTGCATGTACCTGTTCAAACCATTAGAGAACATACTGCTTTTTTGCAGGGCAAAATATTTATTCTTTCTGTACTCCTTAAAAAGCCAGGTCACCTAGGAGCAAACATTTCTCAGTCTCAATTGAACTGAGTGTTCCCACACACCTCTGATTTCTGTGGTGTCAGCTGGATTTAAAAGACAATGTGTGTCATCTCTGAAGTATTTCCATACTTCATTGTGCAAGCTCCTAATCGCTACAATATATTTTTCATGTGTCTTCAATGGGAATTATGATCCAGTTTAATGTGGTAGATTTGTACACGTTTTCCCTTGAGTTTATGCAGCGAGAGCTATAGAATTAAATTTCTTTCACTGATGTAGATATAATTCACTCCAAAAGAAAACTCCAAGAAACTTACAAGCCTCTCAAAAGAAGGATTTATAACGGATTGTCCTCAGTCTTTTCCATTAGCTGAGACAATATACAGTGGCGTAATTGTCTTTTAAGTAACTCCATAGTGGCACAGGGGACAATGCAACTGAAACCTTGCAAAGATCTATCTAGGTTTTAATCTTGCATTCAGGGGTTTAAATTCTACCACCACAGCCCCCCCAAGGTGCCTGGGCCCCACTGAAACCAGAAGTAGCGGTTCAACAGGAGCATGAGCCAGATTGCCCATGAGGAAAGAGGAGAGAAGGCAACTGATATCAAAACAGGCCACACTCAGCTGAAGAAGAGTGAGCTAGGCAGAGATAGTCGCCTGTGGAGAAACATGCACAAATGCAGCCACTGCTAAGCAGAAAGCTTGGGGGAAAGGTCTTGGAAAAGAGGAGAGGGAACTTTTAGGGATGAAGGGATTTGGAAAGAGAAGGGTTCATCTGAGCATGTGCAGGGGCAGTTTGAAGAGAGAGCATATAGTTTTTTGTTTGTTTTTTTGTAAAAAACCTAAGGGAAACATTTCAAGACAGGAACTTGAGCTGATTTTGCAGAACTGAGAGTGGTTTTGGCTTCTAAGATTTTGCTTGAAATGATTTTCAACAACAGATTTTTCTTTTCAAGGATTTGCACTTGACACGTGTTACATTATTACAACCATTGGGGTCTGCTTGGGCCCAATTATACTGTCAGTTGCATACGATTCTTAATGCTTCAGTGGGAGTTACCAGTGCTGCCAACATCAAATGTTCAAAAGACAAGTCAGGACCAAAATACAATGAAATTATTAAAAAAAAAAAAAAAAAAAAAAAAAAAGTGGGGCTCATTTTATTTGCCTTCTGGATTGAGCCTTGGGGAGGGAGGTCACTTTTGTAGCTTTCCTCTGCAACCATGCACTTTTTTTAGCTTTCCTTCCCAATCATGAGGGCTAAAAATAGAAGCTGAAAGTTTTGCATAGTCACATGACTCCAGGAGCTGGGACTTTAAAGAAAAGGAAAAAACAATCACAAGACTGACAATAAAATTGTGAACGGTGGAAACACCAGGTTACACTTGAACACAGCAGCCAGGGTAATGTTTGGTTCACTCAGACGCAATTGCATTGCTAGCAAGTTTGGCTGCAGCTGACCCTATCACATATTTATTTCTGACTCCATAGTATATCTTGGACCTCAGTCTGGACCTTATGTGTGTGGTAGACGCAGGGTCAGAAACATTCAAAGTTGTGTAGCAAACTGCTTTTCTCTTCAGAAACTTGTTGAAGTGACTTTTTAAAAAACCAAGGATATGGCTACACTTGGAAATGTGCAGCGCTGGGAGTTACAGCTGTGGTCGTACAGCTGTGTAGGAACAGCGCTGCAGTGTGGCCACATTTGCAGCATTTGCAGCGCTTGTGGGAGTGGTGCATTGTGGGCAGCTATCCCAGCGTTCAAGTGGCTGCAACGTGCTTTTCAAAAGAGGGGGGTGGGGTGGAGTGTGACAGGGAGCGTCGGGGAGACAGAGAGAGTGGATTTTTGGAGCAGACACTGTGACAGCTCCCTGCCTTGCAAGTTCAAAAGCAGGGGGTGGGGTGGAGTGTGACAGGGAGTCGGGGAGACAGAGAGAGCGGATTTTTGGAGCAGACACTCTGGGCTCCCTGCCTTGCAAATTCTGGCCATTTCCCCCACCCCTCTCTCAATCACTCTTAAATGTAAAAAGGCTTCAGACCAGATAAGCAGCTTCTCTGACAGACTCCCTCCCCCCCGCCGTGCTGTCTCCTCAAGCAAACAGCTGTGAACATTGCAAAGCCTCGGCTCACTTGCTGGAGCAAAGAGCAGCTGTGTTTGGTAGCTCCAGGGAGTACCTTCCGGTTTGTTGTAGACAGGAATTCTGGGATACCTCTTAATACCCTGGAGGCCACTAACAGCGCTGGTGAGTGTCCACACCTGATGAGCAGCGCTGCATCACCAGCGCTGGATTCGCTACACCCGTAGCAGACCAGGAGTACAGCCAGCGCTGCAGCCAGGGAGTTGCAGCGCTGGCTGAGCTTTGTAAGTGTGGACACCAAGTAAGTTGCAGCGCTGTAACCCCCTCACCAGCGCTGCAACTTGCAAGTGTAGCCAAGCCCCAAGCTTGTTTACTCAGCATATTAAAACAAATTATCATCCTCACTCCATTCCCCCTCCATACCCTGAAAAAGATGGGAGCGGGCATTATCTTATTGAGGATTAGCCACTCAGAGTCTGGCTTAAGAATGTTAAATCTTTCTTGTGAAGCCAAAACGAAAAACTTAATTCTTCCAAAAACAAGTTCTTCCCTCGACCTAGCTACCACCTGTCAGGGAGTTGGATTACCTACGCTGACAGGAGAACCCCGCGTTGGCATAGATAATGTCTACACTGAAGCGCTATACTGGTGCAGCTATGCCACTGTAGCATTTTAAGTGTAGACGAGCCCGTACACCAGTGGTTTTCAACCTTTTTCCATTCACAGACCTTTAAAGGATTTCAAATACCACTGCAGGCCCCTTTGGAAATCTTAGACATAGTCTGCAAACCCCAGGGGACACAGACCACAGGCCGCAAACCACTGTTCTATGATAATCATGACAACTTTTCGTGGACCCCTCAGGATCTGCCGACCACAGGCTGCAAACCATTGCCTCAGGCCATGACAGTCTGATCTGCGAGGTGCTTAGTGAATCCTGAGAGAGACACAGCAACTTCCATTTACTGAGGGGACTTGAAGTCACCAAGAACACTCAGCACCAGATAGTATCAGATCCTTATATGAGTAGAACGGTTTTCTCCCAAAGTTTGTTAATGGCGCTCGTTACGTTCCCTTTCAGAACTCGCTGGTTATTGAATTTCTCTGACTTCTGAGACAATTCTGTTGTTTTTTAAACCATCTTCTTAAAAACTGGGGAGGGAGGACTTTAAAAGGATGGCAACGCAGTAGGTATTAAATAAAATATAAATCTCTCATCTATATTTAAAACTGAGTTTGATCTTTACTGTTTTCATTCCAACTTTCACATCTTGACTTGTAATTTCTTTTGTTGCTTTTGTGGGTGGTGGGTTGGGTTTTTTAAACATACTGCTTCAACTAATTTTTTGATCAATCATTAAAAACATTGCTCTCCTTTTTCATTCTCTGCTCCCAGCAGAAAGTGAAGCTAGAAAGAAAGATGAACTGGAAAGATTTTTTTTAAAAGAAATATTTAAAAAAATCGTACAATCCCAGGACAATAACAGCAAATATCTTTAATGATGGAAGTAACAGCTTTGCCCCCATCCTGCAATCAGACAAAAGAAAGCAAACCCCCGTTACTGGGGATCTGCCCAAGTGGATCTGATTACAGGATTGGTGGCATAATTTTTAAAAACAAATGCATTGACCCTTCCCACACATTTTC
Organism: Chelonoidis abingdonii; assembly: GCF_003597395.2. Taxonomy (NCBI): domain Eukaryota; kingdom Metazoa; phylum Chordata; order Testudines; family Testudinidae; genus Chelonoidis; species Chelonoidis abingdonii. Next base: position 7,557,237 of record NC_133771.1, on the reverse strand, counting down.
TGCGTTGCTGTCAGCGTCAGTAATGCTGTAACAAATCCTTGGCCGCACTGGAATTTCATGAGCGCCACCGCACTCGGCACCGAGAACTTAATGGTGACAAGAATGACAGGACTCAGATCTCTGTGTTGTCAAAGCACATGAGTGGAGGCAGTGTGAGAAACGAGCTAAAAGGAAATTTGTTACCATATGAATACAGCGCTAGTAGTGCTTGGTGCATGTCTTGCTACAGTCCTGCCAGAGAACCCATAATGTGACCAGACAACATACAGTCAGAGGAAGCGGGGTGGGACATAACAAAGAGTGCTGTGATTGACCAGCGAAGTTAAGCATACATCACTCACCCAGCATCTACACTCGCACTGCATCGACCTAAGTCTCTACATCGCATGCGGAGTTAGTGTTATTGCGCCACTTTAACAGGATGGTTAGATCCGCGGGAGACAAATTTGAGTGTAGACACTGGCATATCTCAGTCGATATCAGCAGACTTATGTTGATCTAAGTTTGTAGCGTAGACCAGACCTAATTCTGGTTGTTGGGTTAGTGTATGGGTGGCTGGGGGTGTCAGTGGCCTGTGATATACAGATCAGACTAGATCAGGGGTCAGCAACCTTTCAGAAGTGCTGTGCCGAGTCTTCATTTATTCACTTTAATTTGAAGGTTTCACGTGCTGGTAATATATCTTAATGTTTTTTAGAAGGTCTCTCTCTATAAGTCTATATATATAACTAAACTATTTTTGTATTGTAAAATAAACAAGATTTTCAAAATGTTTAAGAAGCTTCATTTAAAATTAAATTAAAATGTTGATCTTACGCTGCTGGCCCGCTTAGCCCGCTGCTGGTCTGGGGTTCTGTTCACCAAGGCCAGCAGTGGGCTGAGTGGGGCCTGCGGCCGGGACCCCAGCTGGGAAGAGTCTGGTAGCCAGAACCCCAGACCGGCAGCGGGTTGTGCGGGGCCAGCCAGCTGTACCCCAGACCAGCAGTGGGCTGAGCAGCTCAGGCCACTGCTGCTCAGGGGTTTCATCCGCCGGCTCCTGCCAGCCGGGATCCCAGATGCCGGATCCACTCAGCCCACTGCCAGTCTGGGGTCCTGGCCCTGCCCACATACAGTGGACACCTGTCTTCTCCCTGGTTCTGGCCCATTCTCTTCCTCTCTCTGCACTGAGCTGAAGGTGGAAGTGGACCTAGGGCTGGGGGTGAAGGGTCTGGCCAGGAGCTAGAATGAGGTAGGGGGCTCAGGGTTGGGGCAGGAAGTTTGGGTGTGGAGCGCTTACCTGAGCAGCTCCCATTTGGTGTGAGGGGTGCAGGTGCTTCCGTTTGGTGCTCAGGGTGGGGGGTGTAAGAGTCTGGATGTGGGGGGTGCATGAGGCATCAGGAGGCTGGGTATGTGGGAGGGTGCAGGTGAAGGAGTCAAGCAGAGGGCTGGATGTGTATGAGGGGGGTACAGGGCTCAGGGGAGAGGACTGGGTGGGGGGATCAGGGCAGAGGGCTGGAGGCAATATGCCCCTATTCCACCCCCTCCTTCCTCAAGGCCCTGCCCCCGCTTCTTCTCTGCCTCCACAGGGAGCAGCGAGCATGCTGACTCTGCTCCTTCCCGACCCCCTCCCTCGCAAGGGCCATCAGCTGATCAGCCCGCAGGGAGGGAAGGACAGAGAGGCAGAAGAGGGGCAGGAACCCAGCACACTACGGGAAGAGGCAGGGGAGCTGGCAGTACCAAGCTTCTGCCTTCTGCCCTCTGCCCCTGCGGAGGGGGGCGAGGGGCGGAGAAGAGCGGGACTCCGGCAGGCAGCAGCGTGCCATTAAAAACCAGCTCGCGTGCCGTCTTTGGCACGTGTGCCATCGGTTGCCGACCCCTGGACTAGATAATCTGGACGTCCCTTCAGGCCTTGAATTCTATGACTATGTTAGTTTCAAGATTTTATTTGATGTTTTAAAATTAAAGTATTGTTATTTAAGAGACAACCTCCATTAACAGCAGTATAGAGTCTATGGCAGTGTGGAACAGTTCCAATTCCATCCAGTGGAGGATGGTAGTACACACCCAGTGACCAATTCATTGCAATGCTCAGCACTCATATAGCACGTCACAACTTCAAAGCGCTACAATTAATGGCCACAACTCCCAAGTAGTATTATTTCCCATTTAGTAATGGGAACTAAGGCACAGAGGGAAGCTGACATGCCCAAGGTCGCATAGCAAGTCAGTGTGAGAATCAAACTGAGAGCTCAAGAGTTCCTGGCTCCCAACCCTGTGGTCTACCCACACTTCTCGACAGGGTGTTAGACTAGCAAATGAACGTATGTCAGAATGAAAAAATTAACCGATCTCAGTGTGAGCCTTTCCACGGCTCACATCCTGCACATGGGTATCTGGGAGTCTGTGCATTCATAAAAACAGCTGGAAGAGACACTGCCTCTTGAGTCTCCATAGCCAGCGTAGGATTGCTTCCAGCAACAGATTACTCAATGTTTTGTCCAGTCTAGTCTTAAACAATCCAAGCAATGGCGCTTCTACCACTTCCTTTGGGAGACTGGTCCACAGCCTACTAGGACTGAGCGTTACTAAGTTTAGGCTTGAATGGGCCAAATTCAGCATTAGTGTAATTCCATTGATGTCAATTACATTCAGCACAAAGGACATGTTTTCTGGTTACTGGGCCAAACTCAGAGCTGGCACAGACTAGGGTAAGCACAGAGTGGTCCCCACATACACCACCTCCCTCAGCAGCACTTGCAAGAACAAAGCTGCACCCTGTTGGTATCCAGACCCAGTTGTGTCTCCTAGTTGGACCTGCTGAGTGAAGATAAACATCAACTAGCTCAATGCCACTGCAGATGACTTGATGCAACTCCCTCCCCTCCACTTCAGGCACTTGGCTGGCAAGACTGAACTATTCAGGCAATGCATGGATGTGGTCCAGATGGCAGCTCCAAGGCACCAGGTGAGCCCTATGCATTACTAACTACAGTGTTAGAACTGGGAAGCTGGGCTAAGAGTGCAGAGCCAGGACCTTGCTGAGCCACAGGCCAGGACTCTATGCTACATGCACAGGTCACTTGCCTGCTCCTCTGTGCAGAGTGGCCTCCCCTAAGCCAATTCATCACCCACCTTTGGAAGGAGATTTGAGATGCACCTGGAGGAGTCCCCCCGCCTTGGCCCAGTACCCACACCAAATCCCCACTTAAAATGCACTTTTCCAGGAGCCATTCCTTCCTTATTCTCCTCTCTGGTGAGCTCGCCATACCCTCCTCACCCACTTCACTCCAGCCAGGCCATCTGACGCAGCACCCCAGTCATAGGAGCAGAGGAAATGCCCTGTAGATAGCCCTCTGCTCTGATCTATGTCAATAGCCTGTTCTGACAGTGTCCAGAACCAGCTGCTTCCAAGGACAGTGCAAGAAACCCTGAAGCAGCCAGCTAGGGAATAACCGGCCTACAGGGAAAGCTCCTTCCTGACCTTCACAGTTAGAGTTTGGCTTCTGCCCTGAAGCATAAGGGCTCGATGTCCTTTCTCCAATCCTGCCTCTCTGCCTTCTTCTATGCAACGTCCTTTGCACGAGCAACCTCCCTGTCCAGCCCCGCCCTCTCCTGGGCCCTTTCCTCCTCTGAGTCTCTATTTCAAACATACTTCTTCCAGCAAGCTGGCCCACACCAACCCTCCCCTCAGCAGGTGGCTGACATCCCTCAGCTTGAAACAAAACTGTTGCTTTTCGCTGCTTCCTTCATATCATCTACCTGGACTGGAAGGGACCATGCCTTTTTCTGTGTCCAAGCATCAACAGTGCCATACAAATAGATAACCTGTGTCTCCTACATTGCACAGGCTCTTGTGGATAGGAGATGTCTAGGAGTCTCTTGCAGGCCCAGCACCGTGCACCTTGAGGGTGCCATGTAAATGATTTCTAGAAAGGTTTCCAGCCTAGTAGCAGAGCGTCCTCACTCTGGCTTCCCCTTCTGCTGGCTCCTGCCCTGGCAGCCCTGCTCGAGCGGGGGAGGCACATTCCAGTGCTCTGCGGGAATTCAAAGCTTGTGCAGACTCCAGCTTCCAGACCTGGCCAGGTCCTGCAGTGGTGGGCCTGGCACAGGAACGTCTTTAAATCTTGCCAGAGAAAGGTGCCAGCTTCTTTGCTTTATAGCATCCACTGCACCAAACCCTCGCCAGCACACCCAGCCCTGAATGGTAGGACACCCCTGTAGAGGCTGTGTTGTATCAGGACCCTGCAGCCAGCAGGAGGTCAGCAAGTTGGTTTTAAAAAGTGAGGCAGGGGGAGGAGGAGTGAAGGAAGAGCCTCTGTAAGACAGAACGCAGCTTCCCCAGGGCACAGGGAAGATGCTTGTTCAGCTGATTTTGTTTAAGACAATAAGAAACTGGAAACAAGTTTAAAGGAAGATACTAGGTTGGAGCATTTGCCCTTGCAGTGAGCCCCCGCTGCCTGATGTGGTGGGAAAGATAAACAAATCAACCATGTGTTTCATGATGTAAGCGTCTGTCCTATTTCTGTTCCCGACAAAGTCCCTTTTTCTCTTTTTTTTTTAAATGCTGCTCTTTCTTGGTGCTTTCTCACAGCTCTACAATTGAAAAAAAAATAATCCTGAGGTAGTGTCTTGTTAACAAGGCATGAGGCTTCTTCCAAATCTATCACCTCCAGATCCGGAGTTATAGGCCTACGCTGGAAGCATAATGTGCAGAGAGTACTGCACCAGCATGGGGGATGAGGGGAAAAGGCAGGAGACTGCACTGACAGTGCGAGAGTTGGAGTTATGATTTCAGAACCAGTATTATCTTCACTGAAAATAAATTGTAAGTGCCCTAATAATTCACGTCCCAGCATGAGGAGTTCACATGACAAGGAGATATAGATACCAATAAAAAGTGATGTGCAGGAGGAGGGAGATCCTGAAACACCTGGATTCAAGCTAAAGGAAATTTGGGATAATTTCTCCATCCCCTCCTCTCTGGACATTGTGAAACCATCCCTGCCAGGAAGGGCTTCTCTACACCTCAAAAATGATTGCAAAGATCAAATTTTCCTTGCCTGCCAAATAGCCCAGATTGCACCAAATGGCAAGATTCTTTTAACAGTAAGATTTACCCGGGGAAGGTTCACTTGGGTTCGACTGCAACGTGACTGACTGCCATTCCCTTGCATTGAAGTGCTGTGCGATACCATCAATATACTCATAGACTTTAAGGTCAGAAGGGACCATTATTATCATCTAGTCTGACCTCCTGCACAATGCAGGCCACAGAATCTCACCCATCCACTCCTGTAACAAACCCCTAACCTATGTCTGAGTTATTGAAGTCCTCTAATTGCGGTTTGAAGACCTCAAGCTGCAGAGAATCCTCTGGCAACTGACCCGTGCCCCATGCTGCAGAGGAAGGCGAAAAACCTCCAGGGCCTCTGCCAATCTGTCCTGGAGGAAAATTCCTTCCCAACTCCAAATATGGCGATCAGCTAAACCCACTGGACCAAAACCAGGGCGTGGCAATGGGGTTGCAATTCTGAAGTTCCCCAAACTCCAGGTATTCACTTTGACCCAAGCTTAATTTGACCCAGCATTTGGTGATGGGTGGTGGTTGTTTTTTTAAACCAGAAACAAATTCCAAACTGCTCCAGGATTCACAATTGGGGGAGGAAGGGGCAGACAGGAGCCTTACGCTGCCATGTAAGAAAATATCAAAGATCCTCGATCTGAAAAGTGTGTGGCTGCTTGATCTTTCTTTAAAATATACAAGGATCTGAGAGTAGGACAGCAAACTGTGGGCTTTCCCTCACAGCTATGGCGCACCAGACTCACTCCCAGAGCGCCACGCACTGTTGATATACTGTATATGTGGGGAACTAGCTCCTATCAGCGTTTGGCTTTTCCCATTACACACACACACAAAGTTGTGTAGAGGCCCCCTGTGATAGCTACAGCAACAGAAAAGGGAGTGTTGGGAAGGGAATCAGGAGGCTGCCCGCAGTTCCAGGAGTGGGGTCCTGCTCAGAGCAGCCCGCTGGGGCCGGGCAGGAATAAGGAAGCTGGTTTGCAGAGCGGCAGCGCACGCACCGCTCCCGCGGGTTTCACGCGGTGCAGCTGTGGGTGGCGCAGCCCCGCAGTGAGATTTCAGGCCCGCGGTTGCGGTGTCTCCGCGTGCTTCGCTTCGCTTCGCTTCCCCGGGCTGGCTGACAGCCGGCAGCGCTGCGCCAGCACAAAGAAACACGCGACGCGGATCGGGGCGAAAGGGAGACCGGGGCAGAGCGGATTTCGCGTGGGACGTTTCCCTGCCTTTGGGGCTCGTGCGTGGCTGGGAGTTACAAGACAAAACACGACCCCCCCGCCCCTTTCCCCTTCCCCGTGAAGACTCGCAGCTGCCAGCCTAACTCCCGCACACGCCTGGGGCTCGCTGCCCATCCAGCCTGTGCCCAGCGCGTAGGCTCCCGCGGGGGACCGGGACACCCGCCTGGGGCGTGCACCCTGACACGGACACACACGAGCGTGCAACAAGCCCGAGTTCTTTACCTCCGCGCTCCGGCCCCCGCAGACACACACGAGCCAGCCTCCCGCGTCTGCCCTGTTCCTGCGGGGGGGTGTTTTGCAAGCGAGCCCTATGCCCAGCTATGCCCACCCCCATCAGCCTCTGAAAACAGCTCCTGCTCCGTGCAAAGCAGCCAGGGATCCCCGCCCCCCCGCGCAATCCTCTGACGGGAGGATAAACCCGATCGCAGCTCAGCCTGCCAAACAAACCAACACGCGCCCAAGTCCTCCTCTCCCACCCTCCGGGAGCTGCTGGGAGAGAGGGGAAGGAGCCATGTCTGGACAATCCCAGCCTCAAAACTACTACGGACTAGCCCGCTTCCAGCCCTTACCTGCCGGCCGCGGGGGCCAGGGGCCCGGGGGGGAAGTTTGCAGGGAGTTGCACGCGCGGGGGAGGCTCGCGCCGCGTTCCCCCGCCCCGGCTCTCAGCTCCCTTGCAGCAGCAGCAGCAGCAGCAGCATTGTGAAATAATCCCAGGGTGCAGAGCCAGAGTGAGCAGCAGCCACCAGGGCCATGGTGCATTGTGGGAAGCAGCGCTAAAAAGTGAGGGGAACGCGACTCCTGGTGGAGAGCCGGGGTGGGTGAGTGGGGAGAGGACAAGTTGCACAGAAGAGGGTTGATGGCTGCGAGGGCTGGGGAGGGGCAATCGCATGGGCCCTTCCACCTTCCTCTCGGCCTCTGTCTGATCTATGCAGAACAGTTTCCATGGTCAGACCCACCTGGTGAATGCATCAGGCGGCCGCTCTGGCAAACAGCACCTCCTGCCAGATTGCTGAGGCTTTAGCATTAGCAGCTGTTTCCAGGCCTGGCTAGGGTAACCAAACTGCAAGTATGAAAAATCAGGACAGGGGGTGGGGGGGTAATAGGAGCCTATACATGAAAAAGACCCCAAAATCAGGACCGTCCCTATGAAATCAGGACATTTGGTCACCCTAGCCCTGGCTGTGTTATACCATTGCAGCTGCTGGGGGGTTCGGGTTAGAAGCTTTGGAGGTACCACATTCAGGGCAAAGGAGGCATCAGCCCGACTGATATGCCCCTCATAGGGTGACTGTATTACCTTAAACTGAAAACGGGACAGTGGGTAAGTGGCAATACCAAGCATCTCCGGACAGCCTGGTGCTCTCTGATGTCACCGCTCGCCTGAGCCCCACTGCTTAGAGCTGGCCTGAGCCCTGCTCAAGGAGGGCTGTCAGCCTGAACCGACATTACAGATGTCATGATTTTTTTTGGTAAAACTGGACATTTGTCCTATTGGCTCTTGTCCAAATGTTTCTCTGCACACCCTAAGGCAATAGCAAATGGGACAAATACCCAGTTTTGTGCTCACACACACACAGACACGCAAGAAGTCATGGTGTCCAGGACAAAGCTTAAAAAGGGGACTGTCCCCAGCCAAAACGGGACATACGGTCACCCTAGCCACCCCAGGTCAAACTGGGGAAAGGCATAGTCTGGACTAACTTGATTATTTGTATTACAGTAGCACTTAAAAGCCCCAATCAAGACCAGCACGCCATTGTTGCACACTCCATATGTACACACAGTAAGAGACAGTTCCTTCCCTGAAGAGTTTATACGTCTAAATGGACTAGACAGACAAAGTAGTAAGTGGTGGTATTAAAACTGATGGAGAATTTTATGTTGGAATTGTTTTCTGGTGGAAAATGGACTTTTTGCAACAATGTGATTTTCTGCAGGAATTTCTCTTGCAGGTTCATTCTGCTTGACAGGCTTTTGTTTTTAAATCTCCAGCACCAACAAAGATTCCGACTCTCAAAGAAACCAGGATGAAAAAGAGATGCAAACTTTCAGGTTTCTGCAACTAAAGCTAGGTACTCTCCTTCACAGACAGCCAAACTCTGCTGAGGTCCTTGCTAGAGAAAGTCAGTCGCAAGGTCTCCGTTTGTCTCATACTTGGTGCTGCTAAGTCAATAGCATTTTGGATGAAAAGCTTAGTCATCCATTTCTTTCCCTTCTGTGGATCATCAGGAGCATAACACGACAGCTGGGCTGGAAATTCCCTCAGATATTGACTTGTGAGCTCCCAGTTGTTTCTGGCCAGCTCTCAGACCCTCCACTGAAATCTGATACAAGAGGAAAATACTCCAGGTTTTCTCTTTGCACTCAGATGGAGTTTTCTGCATAACTCTTCTGCCCTGATGTGCAGTTATTCCATCCCTGCAGAGAAGAGTCCAGCCATCACAGATGTCAGCAAGGTCAGCTGAGCTTGTCACCCAGCACCAGTTGCTGAAAGGCAAGAGTGAATTGATGAGGACTCAGGAAAACCTGCTCTTCTGCTCTCCATTTGAAGAGTTGAGTTAGCACTTTTGCCTTGCTGCAGTGCGAAAGTGCTGGTGAAGGGAACTTAGCTTCTCACACAGCAAGGCAAGAAGTTCAGAATGCATAGGACGGACAGCCTTTCATGAAGTTCACAGCTTCATTAAGGACGTGACAAAGCTTTTTGGGCATTTCTACAGCAGCCAGAGCTTGGCAGTGTGTCAGAGAGAGACAGTAGCTGTGATGCTTTGGATCTCTGTAAAGATCTATGCTATTTTTACCTGGCACTGCCTGGGCACCATCTGTGCATATTGAAATGCCTTGTTCTGAACTGAGCTTGGTAAACTTTGACTGCTTCCATTCAGCATCCTACTGTGAATAGTGGCACAGCCTTGCAAAGTGGCAAGTCTACTAGCGCAAAACACATCCACAGATGCTAGGTGCTGAGAAGCAATTTCCTTGAATTTGAAAGCACTGGGTCTCAGACATCCACAGCCCTGCCCTCAACATGGCCTGAAACCATGTTATTGACACAGGCACGTTTTCATCTTGGTAGCTGCTCTATGCTTACTTAAAGGTCAACACTGCTTTCATTCTTCACATTTAGAAGGTATGCTCCTCCAGGCATGGACCATTCTTGCTCAGCAATGGCCCAATGCCAAGCATGCTGATGGCAAAGTCAAGAATAGTCACAATCCTGGCTCTTTTCAGATGCTCTGCAGAGTAGTCCCAGTAAATTCCAAAAGTTTGTTTCATTCGCTTATTGGTAAGATACATTCAGGATCCTTTCACCAGTCCTTGACCTTGGATGCCTAGATGGTTTTCCAGTTTATCCCTCATCTGTCGGATGTTGTGGGCTGTGTAGAAACATTCCCTGATGCTTATCCATACCTAACAATGGAATTAGTTTATCACCTTGCCTTGGCAACCCAGCAAAGTAGCAAGCTAAAGTAATAGTGCACAGGGTTAGTGCTTGGATGGGAGACCACTAGCCAAACCTAGCAAGGGTCCTGCAAGCCGTGTGCTATGCTTCCTGAAGCAGCATGCCCATACGGCTGTAATGCTTTCATTCAGGATCACTCTCCAAGCCAAGTTAGCGTTCATTAAAGAGTCTGTGGCACTTTTTGCAAGAGGAAAGGGTTACCTGTAGTGTCATGGTCAAATTCCAATTGGGGTAACTATATTCCACCTGCCCAAAACACCTGCTGTAGTTTCACCTGGATGCAGTATTTTCCTCAACTATTCAGCTGTGTGGTGTTGTAAAACCGCTGCAGTGTTCCACCCCAGAGATGGTGGGTACCTACAGTGTGGCAAAAATAGACTTGCCTGATCCTGAGGGTTTCTGAGCATGCTCAGTTGCCACTGAAGTCAACAAGATTTGCTCAGCATCTCTCAGGATCAGGCCCTGAGGTCAGGATGCAGAGGAGGACCCAACAGAAGTGATCCATGCCATATGGCTGTGTATTTTCTGGCAGGAGAGAACCTACATTGAAAGGCGGACATTCCATGGAAGATGAAAAGATAAAGGGGAAAATATAAACTGGGTTATGCACAATCAACCAAATTAATTTAAAAGAGGAACAAATCTGACTAATCATCTTTGGTAAAGGTGCTAGGAAGAGGCATACACAGAATCAGGGAAGCTGCAAAGAGATTTAGGGCCATATTCTGGCCAGCTTTGCACAGATGTGTGGGCATGGTGACACGGAACTGATAATTCCACTCCCTGCTGCACTGAGGCCAGATGCAATCACAGTTCTTCTGATTGCTGAGCACAAAGTCTCATCCAGGGTAGTAAAGCCCTGGCTGGGATGATTTAGTTGGGGTTGGTCTTGTTTTGTGTTTCTGTGTGTGTCTGTCCGTCCATCCATCCACTAAGTTCCTGTTCAGTGTGCTGATTTCCTCTGGCATATCTTGTGAAGTCCCAGAAGTTATTCCACACGCTGAAGTGTCTTCATCCTAGTATGGTTCTGTGACAAGGGGGGCCGGGGCTCAACCCTCCCTGTGGAGGAGGGGAGGCACACCGGCCTCGTTCTGTCCCCTCTGGGTCCTGTCCTTCGGGTCCGCGGTCCACCGTCTGGGCGTTCGGTCCCTGTGGAGCGGACTGAGGCACAGCAAAGTCAGTAGGGGTCCAGCCTTGATGCAGGTGGGCACCAAACACAGTACAACAAGCTCTGGCCCTTCTGGGGTAGGGCAGAGCAGTAACAGAGTCAATGGGGGCCCAGCCCTTGGGTCGGGCGAGGCACCAAACAAACAGTACGATCAGCTCTGGCCCTTTTGGGGCAGGGCAGAGCGATAGCAGAGTCACAGGGGGGTGAAAGGGGGTTTCTGCCACCCGGTTACGGGTGGCAGGGGGAACATAGGCCCACCCACTCCTCTGCGTTCCAGCCCGGGGCCCTAGTAGTGGCTGCTGCCGCTAGTGGCAGTCAGTGGGGATCCGAACCGAAACACACTGACGGTGTGATCAGTGGGGATCTTGACCGACACACACGGCCATAGGCTCGGGGCCTTCTGCGGCCTGACTATAGTCAGCTGCCCCCGGGCTACTTCCAATCCCCCCTTCACTTCCTACCTGGTCCGCAGGGTCGTCCACCCTCATGGGCTCCTCCCAGTCCGGGCTAGGTGGTAGGTCCGGGAGCACCTCCGGACAGCTGGGCCAGGTCTGATCCGAGGGTTCCTCCGGGCCGTAGTAAGGACTGGGCAGCTTGGGTAGCTCCGCGTCGTGGTGGCGGGGAGTTAGTTCTGGTGGCTCCGTATCGTAGCTGCTGCGGGGTCGCTCCGGCAGCTCAGCGTCGTAGGTGCTGCGGGTTGGCTCCGGCAAGGCCTGATACCTGTCTCTGAGCTCCGCGGCCTCCCAGCAATGAGGGTCGGTCGGCCGGCACGTCTGCTCTGGCCGGCAGCTGAGCTCCAACTGAAGGCCGGCGCTCGGCTTTTATGCTTCCGGGTCGCCGCCTGACCCTTTGGGGGGGCAGGGCTTCCGCCCGGAAGTTCCGCCCTGGGGGATGATTGACGGGGCTCAACCCTCCCTGTGGAGGAGGGGAGGCACACCGCCTCACTACAGGTTCCTAGAGATTGCTTCTTTCACAGCTGCAGAATGGGGGCTTGCTGGTGCTTAGTCTCCAGCCAATGCCCCAAAATTCTCCTTTTAGCAAACACTAGTTCTGTTTACACAAACTGGAGAGGCAGTGCAGTCCAGTGGAGAGTGCACTAGACTAGGAAACAAAGGTCCTAGTATTGGCTCTGCCACTGACCGTGAGCAAATCACCACTTCCCTATTTCCCATCCCACTCTTTGTGTCTTGTCTATGTATATTGCAAGCTCTCTGGGGCAGGGACTTTCTCTGACTGTGTGTTTGTACAGCACTAAGCACCCTGGAGCCCCACTCTTGGCTGGGGCTTCTAGGCCCTTCCATACTGCTAATAATAAAACTAAGTAGGGTCAAAACACATTTCATCCAGAGGCATACACAGACAAAGATGCCAACCCTTATGTAATCAGTGCTGATCATGATGTCACTTACCCAGTACTTCGGGATCAACAGATATTCCCTTCTTTGATGGGAAAGTGTTGCCAGTGTAACTGCATCTCTTGCTTAGTTCGCAGACGTGCTTGGGTACATGTGGGTTCGTTTTCACTAGAGTAATAAAAATACCACGTACAAAACTGTGATTTATTAATGTGTCTGGCATCAATAGAAATATTTTCCTAGTTACGTGTTTTTATGTAATCTGTCAGTTTAGCTTCAGATCCTAAATTTTGTTCCCACTTTAGTGTAATAGGTAGCAGGCTTTTACATTTGTCAGTTTTGTGTATCATCTGCAGCTCATAACTCTGCCTATCAGATTGCCCTGATCTGATGTCTAGTAATTCTACTGTAAATGCACTTCAAAGCTAAGTTAGAAAATTATAAATGGGACTTTACCACATGTCACTTAGGCCAAGATCCTCAAATCCCACTGACTTCAGTTGGAGTTAGGTGCCTAAATACCTTGGAGGATCTGTGGCATAGTCTTGTAAATATATATGCACATAATTAACTTATGCATTGTTGTTGCAGCCATGTCAGCCCCAGGATAGTAGAAAGACAAGGGGAGGGAGGGGAGGTAATATCTCTTACTGGACCAACTTCTGTTGGTGAGAGAGACAAGCTTTTGAGCTTAGTCTATGTCTACACGAGGGGTCTCAAACTGAATTTAATTTAGGGACAGTGCCAGTCCTCAAATCCTCTGCCCTGCAACTAATGATGCTGTCTCCATGGCTGACTCTGCCTGGGAACTAATGATGCTGCCTCCATGGCTGACTCTGCCCTGCAACTACTGATGGTATCTCTATCCCTCTCCCCCAGCCAATGGGAGCTGCAGGGGACGGCACCTGCAGCAGACATTGCCGGCAGTGTGTCTGCCTGCGTCTCTCCTCCACGGGCCACACAGAGGAGGTTCTCAGGCTGCAGATGGCCCTCAGGCCGGGACTTTGAGACCGTTGGTCTACACTACAGCTTATGTTGGCATAATTTATGTCCTTCACTGATGTGAATAAACCACCCCCCGAGCGACATAAGTTACACCAACATCACGGCCGGCTCCAAGCACCAGCCCAGACCAAGAGGAAGGGGCAGCACGTTGAGATATTCAGTGGCAATTCGGCAGCAGGTCCCTCGGTCCCTCTTGAAGGGAAGGGCCTGCCGCCGAATTGCCGCCGAAGAAGAAAGCAGCGCAGTACAGCAGGCGCCGATCGCGATTGCAGCTTTTCTTTTCTTTCTTTTCTTCACCACTTGGGGTGGCAAAAACCCTGGAGCCGACCCTAACTGACATAAGCATTCGTGTGCACAGTGCTATATTGGTGGGAGAGTTTCTCCTGCTGACATAGCTTTTGCCGTTTACAAAGGTGGTTTTTTTATGCCAACAGGAGAGCTCTCTCCCCGTCATAGTCTTTCCCGCTTTCTTTCCCTATTATTGCTAGTTTGTGACTTGAACCTGCAATGTGCTAAGTGCCCTCGACTCCCTTTCTCTCCTACAGGAGTTGTAGGTGCTCAATGTCATAGGCACCAACTTTTCCAGGCACCGGTGGCTGCTCGATTCCACCCCACCCCTGCCCTGCCCCCTCCCTGCCACTATTGGACCCTTCCCCAAATCCCCACCCCAGCCCCACCTCTTCCCCAAGCGTGCTGTGTTCTCCCGCCTCCCCGCTCCCTCCCAGCACCTGCCGCCACCAATCAGGCCACAGAATCTCACCCATCCACTTCTATAACAAACGCCTAACCTTAGGGGAGGAGGCAGAGGTCAGCTGGGGAGGGGCAGGGAGCTGCCGGTGGGTGCAGAGCACCCACCAATTTTTCCCCATGGGTGCTACAGCCCCGGAGCACCCACGGAGTTGGCACCTATGCTCAGTGTCATGATATATGGAATCACGGTCCACCTGAAACAGGGAATTTATCAGAGAAAACCATTGCAAGTTACGGACACAAACAAACAGCTTTCCATGGAGATTGAGTTCCAGTTTTGTCTTCCTTGTTTACCAGATAAAGGAAGTCTGAGAGCTTGTCTAGACGGCCTTGCAGTTCAGGCTACAGGAGCTTGTATAGTTGTGCCCAAAGTGCTGTGCCGTAATTCCCCAGTGTGGATGTTGCAGGCGCACACTAAAAGATTCTTAGTTTGCATTAAGTGTAGACATGCCCTGAAACTATAAATTGCAGAGAGACATCTAATGGCTGGATACTGCAAGTAAACATATGAATAAACTCAGTAATTCATGGGATAGGGTCCATAATGTACAAATGGTCATATTGCACAATAGCAGATTTGTGATGTATTAGGGAGACACTATCTAAATCTAAGATCATGAGAGCCACTGAGCTTGCATTAAAAGCACCTAGTACATTTTGCAAGTGAGTTATTATTAAATTGCATCCTGGTGAGGGACTTGGGTTGTGACCTCAATTCAATTAGGTACTTGTGTAATAACAGGATTGTCAATTTCCTGGGGATGACAAGTCCCTTGTTCTACTGTATGCAAACCATCACTTAGGGCCAAGGTTACTGGACAGGGAGAGAGGTGCTTTTTCAAATCAGGTTAACCAACATTATTTGAAACACCAAATTATGTCTACACTAGGGCTAGTTCTACATTAAAAAGTTAGGTCGACCCTGCTACATTGTTCAGGAACATGAAAATTTCACAAGCCTGAGTGATGTAGTTAAGCCAACCTAACCACTAGTGTAGACAGAACTAGGCTGATGCAAGAAATCTTCTGTTGAGTTAGCTACTGCCTCTTGGGGAGGCAGGGCAGACTCCAACTTTTTTGCTGCCCCAAGTGGTGAAAAAAAACAAAAAAACCCCGACTGAACTGCCGCCGAAGTGCCGCCGAAGAGGAAGAGAGGGACTGAAGGACCCACTGCCGAATTGCCACTAAAGACCCGGACATGCCTGCCGCCAAATTGCTGCCGAAGACCTGGACGTGTCACCCCAATAACGGACGGAATGCCGCCCCTTTCTATTGGCTGCCCCAGGCACCTGCTTCCTTCACTGGTGCCTGGAGCCGGTCCTGTGGGGAGGTGAAGTAACTGTAGTGACGGGTGAACCCCACCTGTCACTGTACTGAGTGTGTCTACACTGAAACACTACAGCTGCACAGCTGCAGTAGTTTAAGTGCAGACATAGCCTAGTTGTTCAGGGGAATTTCAAATCACAGTAGGTAACTTGGTTTTAAAAAGCTCCTTTTTTCCTAGCCTAGACAGATCCCCATAGGGCCAGACCTACAAGCCCTGCTCATCTGAATATTCCTTAGCCATGGAGTGAGACTGCTCCTGAGAGCAAGGCATACGCATGACAGCAAAGATTGCAAGGTCAGGCTGTTAATATCTGGGCTTTTATCACAATATATCTGTTGTTAGTTTGATGAACATTATGTTGGGGAAGAGTTAACATGGCTTTTGGAAAGGGAAATTATGCCTCACCAATCTATTAGAATTCTTTGAGGGGGTCTACAAGCATGTGTCCCCAGTTAATATAGTGTACGTGGACTTTCAGACAGCCTTTGACAAGGCATAGTGAGGCAGAGAGTGGCCTCCCTCCAGAATGGAGGAATTTAACTCCCCCTTGTGGGTGCAGCTAGCCCCACCCTTCCCCCCTCACAGGGAGTGCAGGGGTGGGGAGGAAGTATAAGAACAGGGCTCTGCAGCTCAGTTGTGGCCAGACCAGGGAAGGAGGCAGATGTCACTCCCAGAATGCTGAGCTCTCAGTGAAGTTCAGGACTGGTCGCAGGGAAGAAGGGCAATGCAGTGCCCGGGGGGACAGAAGACCCCGGGGAGAGACTAAAGGAAGGGCTGCCCAACTGCAAACCTGAGAGCCAGACCCCAGCAGTGACAGAGTGGCACCAGCAGGAACTGGTAAGGAAGTAGCCCAGGGAAACAAGAAGTTGGTCCGGTTGTGTTGCCAGGATATGAGGCAGCAACCACATGTTTCCCTGCTGACCCAGTGGTTGGATCATCTGTGACTACTAGGGCCCTGGGCTGGGACCCAGTGAAGCAGGGTGGGCCCGGTACCCCTAATCCCAGCCTCGTATGCAGGGCTGGATGCACACTAACCTTTAGACCAGAGCCATAGACTGTTGCTGTTTACCCCAGCCAGGAGGCGGAGGGCCATAAACTGTTTAAGTGCTTAGCCCATGCCCACTGTTGTTTGCCCCAGCAAGGAGGCTGCGGCTACCAGCTAACTGGGGGTGTACTGAACCCTCCTGGTGGAGACCTGCACTGCTCTTTGGCTGACTTGCACAGTCTCAGCTCAGACCCCTCCCCCTTGACAAACTTCCCGTGGGCGTGCTGACTTCCAGATGCCTACGGAAAGGGCAGGGGCGGCTCTAGACATTTCGCCTCCCCAAGCACGGCGGCATGCCGTGGGTGGCGCTCTGCCGGTTGCCGGTCCCGTGGCTCCGGTGGACCTCCCGCAAGTGTGCTTTGGTGGAGCCACGGGACCTGCGGACCCTCTGCAGACACGCCTGCGAGAGGTCCACCAAAGCCGCGGGACCAGCGGACCCTCCGCAGGCATGCCGCCGAAGGCTGCCTGCCTGCTGCCCTCCCGGCAACTGGCAGAGCACCCCCTGGCACATGCTGCCCCAAGCACGCGCTTGGCGTGCTGGGGCCTGGAGTTGCCCCTGGGAAAGGGGGCGCCCTGACCCAAGAGGGAGGAACGTTACACAAGATCCCACACCAAAGGCTCTTAAGCAAAGTAAGCTGTCCTGGGATAAGAAGGAAGATCCTCTCATGGATCAATAA
Source organism: Chelonoidis abingdonii (assembly GCF_003597395.2). Taxonomy (NCBI): domain Eukaryota; kingdom Metazoa; phylum Chordata; order Testudines; family Testudinidae; genus Chelonoidis; species Chelonoidis abingdonii. The sequence goes on along the minus strand of NC_133771.1, from coordinate 7,540,159 downwards.
CTGATTAAAAGACAGGAAACAAGGAGTAGGAATAAATGGTCCGTTTATTCACAATGGAAAGAGTTAAATAGTAGTACCCCCCAAAGATCTGTACTGGGTTCAATACCATTCAATAGATTCATCAGTGATCCAGAAAAGAGGGTAAACAGTGAGGTGGCAAAGTTTGCAGGGGGTACAAAGATAGTTAAGTCCAAAGCAGACTGAAGAGTTAAAGGGATCTCACAAAACTGAGTGACAGGGCCACAAAACGGCAGATGAAATTCAATGCTGGTAAGTGCAAAGTAACACACCTTGGAAAACATACTCCCAACTAATGATGGGGTCTAAATGAGCCATTGCCACTCAAGAAAAAGATCTTGGAATCATTGTGGATAAATCTCTGAAAGCAGCCCCTCAAAACGCCATAGCAAATCCAGATTCCCTAACAGAATGTTGGCAACTCATTAAGAAGGGAATAGCTAATAAGACAGAAAATATAATAATGCTACAATATCAAAACATCCACAACTAACCAAATATACAACCAAAAAGAGAAAAATCACGCTACCATATAGACTTTATTTCTTTTGATTTATCGTGACATTAAAAAGGCTCCCACCTGCTAGTCTGGGCACTTTTACATTATTTGAAAAACCAGTCCAACTAATGCAAACCCAGTAGCATATCCCTGAGCTGTAATGCAATACAATAGAGGGGACTTTCCTCTCCAAAACTCTTGCCCTCGCCAAACAAGTAGTTTATAAATCCTTACTGCATGCCCTGAAGCTCAGCAATCCTGGACTATTTCAAACCAAAGGCAGAGGTTTGTTCCAGTGCTCCACCATACACACAGCAATTCCACATGCAACTACTTCTGGGGTGGAGGCTGAAGATCAACTCAGTGCCACATATCAACAGGGAAATCTGGGCCACACGTGCTGGGGTAACCCCTGATCATAACACCACGGGGAGACTTTATAGTTCCCACAGAACAGACAGGAGCGCTGCTTCTAATGAAATCTCATTAGACAGCCCCAAACAATCTGCATGGGACCCAAGTTTTCTGCCTTGGAAGTATAAAGGGCTGATGGGACGGCAGCAGCAGGGGCAGCTTTACACATACAACCCAACCAATGTGCCTCAAGCCTAGAACTAGGTGAATTTTTGTCAGCAAACAGTAAATGATTTGTAAATGCAGGATGAATTTGGGAAATAATTCCGGCCGAAAAAAAAGCCCTAGGAAATGTTAAAATATTTTGGTTCAAACGGACAGTCAGAATGGTTCCTTCAACAGAAATGAAATGGTTTTGGTGTTTCATTTTGGCAAGGAAAAAGAACATCGGTTTCGGTTAAAAAAGAAGCTCATTTTCTTTCGGATTTTTTTGGTTCAGTCACTGAACTGAATCAATTATTTACTAAGCTCTAGGCCCCCCTGACTGAGACGGGCCAGCACTAGAGGTGAGCTCAACAGCCAGAGCCTGTTCAGACCTTCACTTCTCTGCAGAGCCTGCCAGCAAGGGGAAATGGAGTGTTGCCCTGCTGCTGCTGGCAGTGGTGTTTGTGTTGCGGAGACCTCAAAGGAGCGGGATTCAGATCATCTCGCTTCATACGTGCCATCAGACAGCCCCCACCGAGTAACAGTGTTTCATCGCCGCCTTCCTGGGCTGGATTTGAACGTGCAGCTTGGAAGAGAAAGGTTCAGCAATGAGCTGCGCACTGGGCAGACGTGGAGAAAAGATGGCAAGAGGTGGAAATGACAGGAAAGAGTTGGAGAAGGAGCTTTCTGTGATGGACCAGACCTGTTCACTCATGAATGTTTCATGGGAACAACCAAGAGAGAGCAATAAACACAGACAACAGCTCCTAGAGCTTTTGCTGTTAGACACGAAGGGGAAAGTTTTCTTGTTAGATGAACGTGGCAGATCTTGATTCTGATAATTCATCTTCTTTAAATGTGTGAACTTCTCCCAGGACCTGCCGTGCCAATGTGAGGGGAGGATTTTTTGTAGTTTTAAGGCTAGAAGGATCATTGTGATCATCTAGTCTGACTTCCTGTATAGCACAGGTTAGAGACCTTTACCCAGTTACTTCTACACTGAGCACATAATCATTTTGTCCTCCCTAAATTTATTTTCCCTCACTTGCTTAAAGAACAAGAAGATGTAAAATAAGGCTCTGGCAAACCCTAAGGGTCAATTGTGCTTTTCCAGATGTGAACATTCAAATGAATCTAATTCAATTTGCTTTGGAGAAACAGGGCCAGATCCTGAACTGGTGCAAATTGGCATCGCTCTACCAAAATCCATGAATGGAGCAATGCCAATTTACACCACCTGCGGATCTGGTCCAAAAGGAGAATCTGAGTTCTGGATAAGGGTCTGGGAGTGGAATTTAATCTTTCCCATGTCACTGTAATCAGCTCGTTGAAGAAAACCTCAGTAGCACAGTTCGGATAATGAGCTTATGTCTATTATTCCTGGTGGATTAGCCTTTTTATTTTAACTGCTGAAGATGACTGCATTTCCTTCCATCTGTCTCACACAGCATTAGGGAGTGGAACACAGAGGGAAGATACCAGATAAGTGGGAAAACAGCTTCCAAGCCCCCTAGCAGGAGAGAGACAGACCTTTCAAATGCCTTTCTATATTTATAGTGTTAGATAAAAGAATTGGGTGGGGGCGGGGGAAGGGCTCGAGAAAGAAATAGAGCCCTGAGAGCTAGTGGCATTTGCATTATATTAGTTAGCAACACACTCTGTGGCATCTGCCTGGAAGCAGTCTCTTTTATTGTCTAATTGGATAAGCAATTGCACAGCTAGCAAATGCGAGGTGCTGGCTGGAAACTAGAATTTTACATAAGATTATTCATGTTTTCTGATGAATCAGAGTCCCTAGCTGGGATGGAGTCTTTCAAAATGAAGGTAAAAGGCTCAAGGAGCAATGCTTTAAAAAAAAAAAAATTATGCTTCATAATTCCTTATAGTTATAGAGACGTTTTCATCCAGACATGTCTCCCAAATTATGGACAAACTGCATATCTGAGGATCATTCATGCACCACTGACATGCAGGTACTTCTGGTGTGCAATACAACCATTCTGCCCCGATAACGGAGGTTTGCAAGAGCGGAAGTGCATTTGAGACTTTAGGGTGAATGTAAAGAGGCAGAATGTCCATGTTGGATGTTAGCCAGGATACTAGGGCTAATGGTCTTTCCCTTTGTGAGAAGCACCACAAGATACTTAATGAGCATGAAGGCTCAGGACCTCAGATTTGCTGTTAGCTGTCCCTAATGCTATGGCAGGGCACTGGGGTCAGTACAGACTCCTAGAGAATAGCATTACTCCTGCTTCGCCAGCACTTCCTAAAGTCTCTGGATTTCCCTCCCAGCCATGTACGGCCCCCAGCCATCCCAGCTCACTTGCCAGATGGGATGGGAACACAACCGAAGAGGTGCTGGCACATGTCTATGTCATGGATGTAGACAGGGAGGTACCCAGCTGCCATCGGTGCCTTCCAGAGAAGATGTTCAGTGTGCTAAAGGTGTGACATGTGACTGGTTGTTACTGTCAGGCCCCAGCCATCTGACCAGGGTCAGTGCTACAGAAGTTTGTACCCTGTCACAAGGCAGGGGTCAGTCCCAAGGACTCCGGTGGTTAAAACGCCTGTTTCCCCTCTGCTTATTTCCTCATTTGGCTTAAAGAGCCTCATTGGGCTTGACTGTCAGAGATGATGAACATTCATGGCTCTCATCGAATACAGTGGGAGCTGCTGGCGCTCCGTGTTTATGGGAATAATAATAAGTGGAAGAATGTGAACATCAAGGGAACATTTCACATTCTTCCACTTATTATTATTCTGGTTGCTGGTGACAAACAGTTTCCATCGAGCCACAGAACAGAGGTAGCTTGGCCTGCGACAATACAAACTTCCCCACTCCATGTGGCCAACATACCTCACCTCTCAGCCACCTCGAGGAAGCTCCATCCTGTTCCAGCCTTTGCTTTGCAGCTGGCCTCGTCAATTGCAGAAGCCAGGATTGCCTAGGATGGTGGCAGCAGTGGGGAATGGTTTGTAACATGGACACCAGCAAACGTGTTCCACCAAAAAGCCTCCAGAGGCAGCAACTGTTTTCATTCGTTTTCGTTGTATTGTATTTGGTGGGGTGTAATACCCCTTTAAGGAACGCAGTCTGGGTTTATATAATCCAGGGAAAAGGAAGCTGATAGAGGGGCGAGGACTAGAAGCCATGCTGGCTACTAGAGGTTGCAGGCTCCAAAGACTTTGTTTTTCCGACTACACATTTGGTTGCTCTGAGGTAAGGGCCTTGTGAACTGGGTTCAGCAGCACGCTCCCTGACCTGATGCCAAAAGGAAAGGGAGAGAGCCTGCCAAACAATCAGAGAACTAGGAACTCTTCCCCCGGGTTTGGTTTGGAGGCCTTCTTAAAGGGGACATGTATTTAATGTTTGTTTGGTTTTGGCCTCCTCCTTCTCAGAGCCTGTACACTGTCACTGTGGGGGAATCTCCCTACATTAGCAATCTGTGCAAGTCGGTACCTGCCCAAGGATTACTGCTAGGTATGTTATCAGGCCATCCAGTTCCAAGTATACCAAGGAATAGTCCACGTGTTCTTTGAGAGAGAGCATCAGCCTACCCAGCTGGAAAGAGCCTGCCCCAAGTCATCCAACCTGGGGATTGTTCCATTGGGCGGCAGTTCGTCACTGAGTCAACCTTCCGTTTCTACATGGGTAGCTGATCCAGCAAGTTAATCTACACTTGCTTAACTATGCCCATAAATATAAAATAAATAATGGAGATATACCTATCTCATAGAACTGGAAGGGACCCTGAAAGGTCATCGAGTCCAGCCCCCTGCCTTCACTAGCAGGACCAAGCACTGATTTTGCCCCAGATCCCTAAGCAGCACCCTCAAGGATTGAGCTCACAAACCTGGGTTTAGCAGCTCAATGCTCAAACCACTGAGCTAGCCCTCCCCCATGAATCAATACATCACTCCGGAAACATCTCCTGTGTTGTCTCTGAAGTTGTTCCCTAGAGAAAAGCTGGGGATCTTGAGCAAATTGCATTGCAACTTGTGCTTTACAGCCTGTGTGGCAGATTCTGAGCAGCACCTCTCAGGACGGGCAGCCCAGGAGAGGTGATGGTAATGGTGGCATTAAGCTGCCTTTGTTCACCGCTAATTCTACCTGCTCTGGCGGGGCAGCCCTGCCCCCGGTGTAAGTTAAAGCAGCCTCAGGGGCTGCGCTAACTTACAATGACATGGGACTTCTGTGCACCTAAGAATAGCTGGAGGGCTCAGTATCCTGGTCATGCCCCATCCTTTAAATCTACTCACTTCCACCTCCAGACACGTACCCAGCAGGCCCCTTTGCCAAGGACTGTGAGGTGGGGGAAGGGGGAAGCTATGTACACCAGTCCCACACTGCGCCTGCATTGGGGGAACTCCCCAGGGGCTGTGCCAGCCCCTTTAAGCCCAGATTCCCAAACACCATATCCCAGGACAAGCCCTATGGAGTGTTAAAAGACTGGCATCTCTCTGGAACATTCTCCTTACTGCAACGTAGAATGATTCTACGAGAGGGTGTATGTGAGAGAGAGAGGAAATAAAGCAACTGTGTTTAAAAAATGGAGTCTTGTCTTAAATCTTTAATTCTTGCTGATCGTGCTTCTAATCAAGGCAAGTTTAAATGCTCACGCATGCTGTGGCCTTGATAATTTAAAACAAAGATGCTGAGCTGACTTGACATTTAACAAAAAAACAAATTAGAAAATATTTTTTGTTAAAAAAAAAAAGAAAAAAATATGTCCAGGGTAAATATCATCCTGAGCAGGTTGTATTTCATTTTCCTTACAAAAACTGATTAGAAAATGGCCCAACCCATCCTCTCTTGAGAGTGGGGAAGTCTATCTCCCCACACAGGCATCTGTGGAGCTGTGCCAAAAAAAATAAAAACCTGACACTGAATTAATAGCACACCTGGGCAGCCTGAGGAATACAGACAAAACCATGGGCTTGGAATCAGATGGGACTTTTCCCAATGATTTCTTGTTTCTGTTTCATGTATTGAAATGTTCACAGAGGATGAGTAATGCTCATAAAGCAGCCTCCCTCCTCAGGCAGCAAGAGGGAATGAAAAGACTCCCACCACAAAGTACACAGCAAGCTGTTGGATTCTGTGCTGGCTCCATTCTTGTCTCTGCTAGTAGTTTAAATTAACCCAAGTGGTTCTCCCAGCACAAAGACAGCTATTGCTCTGGGACCAACCACTGAGATCTTTGGTACTGCACTTCAAAAGCTGTGAAACAAATAGGAAAGCTGCTGGGTAGCAGATCTGACTATGAAGGGGATGCACAGACAATTTTAAAGGGAAAGCTGGATGCAGGGCTAAGAGGAGGCATAGTGGGAGGCGAGGAGGTGGAAATGGGGCAGAGAGGAGATAAGCAGCTAGGAAGAACAAGACGGCATGTAGCAATATAGGCCAAGGCTCTAGGAATCAGAAGATCTAGGTTCTAATCCCAGCTGACTTGCTGTGGGACTGATCCTACTCCCATTGACTCCAGTGGTGCAGGAACAGCCTTTGGCTAAGTCACTAAAGCTCACAGAGGCTCCATCTTTCAGCGAAGGACTGTGGCACAGCTAGGACCAGAACTTAGGAGTTCCTTGCCCCCAGGTTTCATTCAGCTCATCCCACTAGGCCAGACTGTCTCTCCCACTGCTCCCACTACAGGTTGCAATTCAAGCAGGAGCATGGTGGCTACATGAGCAGTGCAGGGCACTCACATTATCAGCTTGTGGATCATACAAATCCCACAGAAGAGATCACAGCTTATCGACAGGCCCAGGAACCCATAGACAATGACACCAAAATGAAGTGTCAAACCTTCTGAAGGCTCTGGCTCTGCTGGAGAACACACAGATGAAGGTCAGAGCAGCTTCTACATACTGCTGGTTTCAGATAAGCTGCTCCCGACTAGCATTAGAAGAGAGGAGAGGTTTCTCCCTTTTGGAAAACACTGCCCATGCCCATCCCTAAAACCCCCTTTGTCCAGGCTTATCTCAAACATAGCAACAAAAACACTCTGCTTTAGCAAAGGAGAGCAAGAAACTTTGCACATGTCCGATTTGGTTGGAAGACTTTAATGATTATTCCTTCAGGGATCTAGGGGTGAGTGCATGATGTTTTCGGAGGGGGACAAGGTCACTGCCTGGAACAGCTCATAATCTAAAGCCCTGATCCAGCAAAGTATTAAGCACGTGCTTAGCACATGTGTAGTCTTACTGAAGTTACCAGGAATTGAGCACGTAGTTGGTTGGCTTGGGGCCACAGGGCCCACTTCCATAAATAACTTCATGTGGACGCAAAGGGTTCTCCTTGTGCAGAACCAGCTGCAGAATTGGGGCCCAAGTTACTGATGGACCAAAAAGAGGGTGGGGCTACTGGGGAAATTCAGCAGGGATAAAAAAAAAGCAGAAAGCTGTTAAACCATAATTATGGAGGGGCTCGCATCTCTCCATGATATATAGGAGCAGCCATGCTTGTGATCTTCAACAATTCAGTTTAATTGGTATTTAGCTAGTAATATAAACTGGTGCTTCACTCTTTGCAGCTGAATGTGGGGATGAGTTTATTGCCTTTAATTTCATCTCCATTCAGCAAGGGGGAGAGCGCCTGTCATCCCGGAGCTGCACTCCGCTATCATCGTGATGGACGGCCACAGAGCCAACACAAAGAAATTACATTTCCACACGCTCACGGAAGCTGCATTATGGGGAGCGGCGAGGAGCAACAGCAGCAGGTTTTGTTGCAAGGCAAGACAGTAACTCTTCAAAACAAGCTCAATAGCCCATTATAATGAAAACAAAACAGCACCCCCAACTCAGCCATAAACCTGTTTGTGAGTTTGAAATACTGAACCTGGCCTGGACTGCAGCATCGTTAATATCAGATAACAAGCGACACAAGAGGGTCTGGGGGGCAGGGAGAGGCATGCACTGGCCCTGATGGCAGCTTTTGGGCACCACTGTGGTGCAAATTCATGAACACCTGGCGTGGTGGTCAGAATTCGACCTGGCAGAAAAGCACTAAGAGAGGTGACTTTGCATCAGGTGGACAAGGCTCTCCTCCCATGAGACGCCATGGCCCTGTAAATGATGCCTCATGGTCTCCCCACTAACTGAGTCGTGTGGTGCATCATGGGAGCCACATGACTGCACTGCATCATAGGAAATGTAATGTGACCTGGCACAATAGGTAGGAATTTCTGCAGTGCTTGGTATTAGCCTCACCCAGCTCCCACTGGAGTCAATAGGCACTTTCCCATGGACATCAGTGGGAGCAGAGTCAGGGCAGCAGTGCTCAGCACTAAGGAAAATCTGGCCCATTGCTCTTTTTCCACACAGGTCACTTACCCCAACAACTATTCCTCTGAGCCCAGAGCCTCTTGGACCGTACCCCTGGCTCGAGAGCTCTTTTGTCTTTAAAATGTGGTCCCGCCCTGAAAAGTGCCTCATTAAGAATGTACTGTTGGGATTGGGGTGGAGGGAGGATGCCATACCTCTTGCCTGTCGACGCTCTCCAGACCAAATGTGCTGTATCCATAAGTTGTTTTTTCCCTACCTCCCAGTCCTGTGAATGGTGAGAGACAAGCTCCATTCTTTCCTCCTCCCCATAAAGGTTCTGAAGAACAATCAGTGCCACCTGTGCTGCTCCCTCGGTGTTCAGATACTGCCCTCAGTGACACCAGGCTGTGCAACCCCCAGTGCCCCATGGGGCTGCACAGGTCTGTGACCAAAGGAGTCTCTCAGTGTGAACTGGCAGATGGCACACCACACCATAACGCACATCAGGCCTGACACATTCATTGCCCCAACATATTGTTGTCATAGAACCATAGGATTAGAAGGAACTGCAAGGGCCATCTAATCTAACCCCCACAAAGATGCAGGATTTGTTGTGTCTAACCCATCCAAGACAGAAGTATCCAACCTCCTTTTGATAACCTCCAGTGGAGCTTCCACAACCTCCCCAGGTATCTGTTCCATTGTCCTAGTGTTCTTACAGTTAGGAAATTTTTCCTGAGATTTAATCTAAATCTGCTATGCTGTAGTTTGAACCCATTGCCTCTTGTCCTGCCCTCTGTGGCAAGAGAAAACAGCTTTTCTCCATCTTTCTATGGCAGCCTTTCAAGTATTTGAAGACTACTGTCATGTCACCCCTTAATCTCCTCTTTTTCAACTTAAACATACCCAGTTCCTTCAGCCTTTTCAGTCATAATCTGTATCTAAAAGATGTCATGTCAGGTATCATATGCAAACCAGTAACATGCAGGTCATTCATGTTATTTTGTGATGTATGTAGGACAGTGTATAAAGAATTATAGATGTGGGCTGGAAATATGCTTTTAAAAGGTGTTTTGCAAGCAGAACATAAACCCAGCCTGTCCTAGACAAAGGAATGATGTTCCTCCCATTTTCCTGTCTCTCCAATGTAAACTGAGCCAGGTAACAACTCAGAGGACAATGAAAAGTACATTTACATAAAGGTAAACAAAGCTATCAAGCTAAATGAATGGGGTGGAAGAGCACTTAATGATCGTGATGGGAGTTGGAACCTCCACCCCGCCCCAGGAAGTCTTTCTGGCTCTTGAAACAGAGACAATAGACTTTGGGAAGTATAAACAGAAACAGAAAGCCATTTTGATACTCATCCTCTCTGGGGACAAAGAGGAAGCAATACCCTTTGAACTCAAGAAAAGGAGATCTGCTTGGCCTGAAAGCCAAAAGTACTGACTGTACTGTAGGTAGGAAACCTACCTAGACAAAGATTGTAATTTGTTGAAATTAAGTTTTAGTCTATAGAAAGCATGTTGTGTTTTGATTTACTTGTAACTATATTGGTGTCTTCTGTTCTTACTTATCACTTAAATAGCTGTTCTTTGTTAATAAGCTTATTCCTGTTTTATGACAAAACCATCTCAGTTCTATGAATTAACCTGAAGGGTGAAGTCCTCTGCTGAACCAACAGGGTGGTGTGTGCTCTCTCTCTTTGGAGGCAGCAAACTTAACTTCCACAAAGATCCAGTGAGAGGGACTGGACACTGCAGAGGAAGATGATTTTGGGGAGACTCAGGACCAGAAAGGCCAGTGGTGTCAACCTACCAGGAGTAAACCACGCTGGCGGAAGCCAGGATGAGCCCACTGTGCCATGATCAGGCTGCTGGCGGCAGGGCTCTGAGCCAATGTTGCACAGCACAGGAGCAGCCAGAGTTACTGGCAGGCGGTGACAAAACCCTTTACTGGTCTGAGTGGAACTCCAAAGTGTCACGAGGCATCACTGATTAGGACTTAGTAAATGTTTCTGTTGGTGCTGCACAATGAGACATAGCTCCTAGCTCCCTCTCCTTTAGCTGGGTTGGCTCTGCCAAGTAATACGAGTGAAAGCAGTAAAAACATATGTTGGTCACTCAAGTCAGTGGCTGTGATGTTGTTACACATAGGAGGGCAGAGCTGTGAAGAAAGGGGCATGTCTCCTCCTTCACTTTTAAAGCTGAAAAGCAATAAGAGAGGTGACTTTGCATTAGGTGGACAAGGCTCTCTTCCCATGAGGTACCATGGCTCTGTCAGTGACGCCTCAAGGTCTCCCCTCTAAATGAGCCACGTGGTGCATCATGGGAGTCAAATGACTGCAGTGTATAATGGGACATGTAGTCTGGCCAAGGAGCCCAACCCATAGTGAAGAATAAGGGCATGAAGTATCCAAATGACAACTCCTATGAGACACGGTAGCATCCTAGGCAGATGCAGTTTAACGTCAAATTGACTCAAACTGAAACATTTAGATTTGGTTCAACACACCAGAATGAACCGCTGATTCAGGAATGTCAAAAATTCATTTCAGTTGAAAATATCTCAGTGAAATGTTCTAATATTTCTGAATTGAAATTTTGCAGAACTCTTCATTCTCCAAAAAAAGGTTGACATTTCAACTTTTAGTCTCAATGCAGCTTTACACTCAGTTCTACCAAAATGCATCTTGGGTAGACCTGGAAGGCGGATCTACTAAGCAATGCAAGATGCTCCTTCCCACACTGCCTCTACGGCTCTCCCAGCCCCAATGCCTCAGGAGTGGGGCATACAAACCTACTTCCCTCGTGTTGGCACTAGACCAATCAGCCAACTAGAATTTGTTCATCTTGCAGCTGTGCCCAGGAACAATTGTTTGCTCCCACCCAGACTTGCTCTTGATCAGCTAATCAGCATTTAACCCCACCCCCACTTCATGCTCAGATCCTAATCCCAGCCCTGCTCCCAGGAAGCCCATGAAAGAGGCAGCTTGAGCATTCAAATGCTCACTCAGGGAAGGAACAGAGACTGGCTTCTGCTTAACATCCTAGTTGGTTCCCTGGGGTTCTGTAGTATGGTGGTTCTCAACTAGGGATCCAGGGCCCCCTGTGGGGCCATGATTAGGTTTCAGGAGGTCTGCCAAGCATGCCCGGCATTAGACTCGCTAGGGGCCAGGGCAGAAAGCCAAAATCCCGCTGCGCAAGACTGCAACTCAGGGCCCCAAGCCCCATCATCTGGGACTGAAGCCCAGGTTTGAGCAACTTAGCTTCACGGTGCTTCCTGTGGGGGGAGGCCCCAGGCAATTGCCCTGCTTGCCCTTAATGCTGGCCCTGGCTTTTATATGCAGAAAACCAGTTGTTGTGGCTTGGCAGGGCCGTGGAGCTTTTCTAGTGTGTTGGGGCTCAGAAAGAAAAAGGTTGCGAAGGCCTGCTGTAGTACACGGCCCTTGCGAAAAGAGCTTTTCAGACCCATTAAACTCCTCAGCTTCACTTCAGCATCTAATCAGCCTTAGCAGCTGTTTATTGCTGCACACACTGCGAAGCAAAGGAGATCATCCTGCAATTATCGCTGAGCTTTTTTTTTCCTCAGCAGTTTCTGATTTGTGCTTTCAACAGTTATTCAGGGGAACAAAGGTGATGGGTAAGGGAGGCATTGGAGCCAGATCTATGGAGTCTATCTCCCTCCTAGTACACTTCCCAACAGAGGATCCCAAAGCGCTTGGCGAACATCAGGGTGAAATTCACCCTGTACAGAGGGGCCAGCACGAGGCAAGACACCACATAAGCCCTCAGGGATGAATTAGGTGGGACTTAAGTGGTGCATAGATATTCTGCTGGTCCCCTGTATAGGGACACCTTACTGAATAACAGCCTGCCCCTCTTCTGAGCTAGGTAATTATTATCCCCATTGTGACATAGAATGACTCACTTGGCTCCACATACAAGTCGGTGACAGAGGCAGGAATAGAATCGATATCTAACTCCAAGTCCTGAGCATTAAATAGCAGGTAACCTAACCACTAGACCATAGCTTGCCATATTCCCTGTATCATTCTGTGACTGTTCTCTCTTTCAGCCCAGTAACTGAAGGGTTGATCATTTCACATTGGACGCACAGGAGCTATGCCAGAATCCACTGGAGCTAGGGGTTCCTAAGTGTAAGAGGTGATACTTCGTTGTGCCAATTGTTCTTGTTTGCACCTGTGTTTTTGATTAATTAGTTTAAAAAAAATAAAAACAACTCTCAAGCCTGCTGATCTAATCAGGTTCCAAAGGCTGTTCTCTTATCAGCTTCCAGACAGCTCAATCTTCAAATTTCTTGGAGTCTTTTCTGCTTCTTCAACAACATATACACATTTTTCTAAGGAAATCCAAGTGAGATCCTTGGATGTGCAATACATAGTAGTTTGATGGCACTTTGCAAAAGGAAAACAGTCGATCCATAAATATGGACATTTGGGGAGAGAGGCATGTCCGTGTTTGCTAACCTCACTGGCTAACATGCTTCAGGGGTTATGCAAGAAAACTGTAGATAAATACATTGAAACAGATGAAAGATGTATACAGAGTTAATGGCCTACAGTAGCCTGACCTCTATTTACAGCATAATGATGACAATTGATTCCACTTTAAAACTTAACATTTGTGCCTAGAGGGAGCTTTATATTAGAAACTGCTTGGGCTTAGCTAGAGCAACTGGACTGGGAGAGGGAAGACCTGAGTACTATGCCTGGAACTATCACAAACCTGCTGTGTGACCACATGCAAATCCCGTCTCCTCTCTGTGCCTCTGTTTAATCTTCACTCTTTGCCTGTCTTGTCTGATGAGATTGTGAGGACTTTGGGGTAGGGGCTGTGCCTTTCTAGTGCCCAGCACAATGGGACACTGATCTTGGCTGGGACTCCTAGGTGATTCTGCAGTACAAGTAGTAAATAACAAGACACTTTCATCCACGGATTTCAAAGTGCTTTACAACCATTGACTAAATAACCCGGGGTGTAAATATTATCCTGGTTCTACAGATGGGCAAACTGAGGCAAAGAATTCATGGGACTTATCCCCGGCAACACAGTAACCCAGTGCAAGAGGTAGGAATAGAACCCAGGAGTCCTGATTCATAATCATGTCCTCCAACGAAGAGCCGCATACATAATGCCCACTAACCCACAAAGTGACTATTCCCTAACAGAAGTAGTATGCCAGTGCATGAATCAATGGGGTTATTATGGTGCCTAGATTTCCATCTTGCTGTCTTTGCCCCCTCCAGGCGTAGCTCCATCAGCGTGTAAGGATGCTCTCCGTGCTGGGGGCTGTGTGTGATGATTAGAGCTATTGCTGTAGAAGGGCCTTCTATGATGTAATTAACACTACAGAGTCATCCATCTCACTTTGCCTCCACAGTTGTCATAGCTACTTGCAGTCAACAGGACGCCTTGATGTATTGCTGCTGTGTTAAACTGATTACTCTGTAAGTGTACAAAATAATTGCTTTCCCTGAACCACATTACGGGACACACAAACTAAATTACAATAAATAAATCAATCCAACCAGTAGCCAAGCTGTCATTCCATCAGAGCAGTTCAAACGGGCCAGAGCATTAAGAGGAAGCCGGGGAGACGACCCTGAATGTGTGTTTGTGCCTCCCCCGGAATGGGACCCGATCAGAGTTTGATAGCCATGGAAACCCCTCTGGAGTGAGACATTTTGGGGACATTAATACCAGTGTTCCCAGGAAGGCAGGACACCAATACAGCAAGACAGAGCCCTCTGGATTGCCACAAAGAGCCCATCCATTTCATGGTTACTTATATGGCTCCTATCACTGCCGTATTGGAGAACTTATGAGCTAAGACCCTGAGGTGAGATGCTTATTCTAACATGGAAGCTGGGACACTTGACTCCTACCGTCAGTGGAGCTACTCTGGATTTTCATTGGTGTAGCCAAGAACAGGGTGTAGGCCTGTGTTATTAAAGCTCACGGTACCCTGCAAACTTTATTGAAGGCTGTTTTAATTTCCATAGGCAAGAACTGGATGGATTGAGAGGCAAGCTTGTTTCAAGGCACTCTAACTATTAACTGATTATAGTGCTGGGATTTGTAAATACACCTCTTCAGAGCACTGCAGTGAGGTCATTGGTATCTCTATTCTCTCACCCCAGCATTCGGTGAGAGTGCAGGACAGATAATTTAAATGTACAATATGTTACAAATACATCTGAACGTTCCTCTTGCTTCTGTGCCTCTCCTCCTGCATACTTCTGCCCCATCCCTTAGACTTCCCCTTGGATAAGTCTACTGTCAAAAGCAGGATGATCTAGTGGACTGAGCATTGACAATGTGAGTCAGGAATTCAATTCTAATCCAGGCTTTGTGACTGAGTCACTGGGTCACCTTGAGCTAGACACTGAAACTCTCTATGCCTCAATTTCCTCATTTGTAAGATGAGAATTCTTGATAAATTACTATGCTTTCCTCTCGCAGAGGTGTTGGGAAGAGTCCTGACTAAATGTTTGTAAAGTACTAGATATTTGACTAAAGACTCCTGATTCAATGTTTATGAAGCACTTTTCTGCAACACTTCGAGGAAGGAGTACTGCAGAAATGGATCTGGGGTTAGTGGATCACAAACTAAACAGAAATCAACAATGTACCACTGTTGTAAAAACCAAAAAAGCAAATATCATTCTGGGATGTATTAGCAGGAGTGTTGTAAGTAAGACACAAGAAATAATTCTTCCACTCTCCTCAGCCCTAACAAGGCCTCAACTGGAGTATTGTGTCCACTTCTGGGCACCAGATTTTGGGAAATCAGAGAAAGTCCAGAGGAGAGCAACAAAAATTACTAAAATTAGAAAACATAACCTATGAGGAAAGATTGAAAAAACTGGTATTTGTTTAGTCTGGAGAAGAAAGGGCTGAGGGGGTGTAGGGGACATGACAATGGTCTTCCTGTATGTAAAAGCCTTTATAAAGAGAAGGGTGATAAATTGTTCTTTTTATCCAGTGAGGACAGGACAAGAAGCAATGGGCTTAAATGACAACAAGGGAGATTTAAGTTAGACATTAGCAAAAATTTCCTAACGGTCAGGGTACTTAAGCATTGGAACAAATTATCTAGGGAAGTTGTGGAATCTCTGTCATTGGAGGCTTTTAAGGACAGATTAGACAAATATCTGTCAGAGATGCTCTAGATAACACTTAGTCTTGCCTCTCTGCAGGAGACTGGACTAGATGACCTCTCGAGGTCCCTTCCAGTCCTACATTTCTGTAATTCTACGAAGAATCTAAAAGTAAAAAGACTGACAAAAGTTATTTTAAAAGAAATGTATTCAGAACAGCAGAGAAAGAATGCTTACAACAAGTCTGCCCTTTCTTGATATTTCCTCCTTATTTTTTTCACCAGAGACTTGTCCCATAGAACAAATGCAAACAGCCCAACTTTTAGACTGACACCTAACAACCACTCTTATAGCTTTTCTCTTTAACATTATGATGCCAGAGGTGTGCAAGGTGTGCTCTAAGAAAGGTACAGTCTAGGGCCCTCTCTGCATGTGGTAACAGGAATTGGTTATCAGAGTAGCTCCAAGGTTACTCAAAGGAAAATTTTCAGATATTCCTTTAGGTATGTCTCAGCTGGTTAAATTCTCAGGACTGCACAATACTCTCAAGATATGTATTAATGGATCACCCCGCTGTGTCTCAATGCTGTATTAAAACCTCACTGAATTATGTCCTTACTTCACATGGTAACAGATGGGGATATTGAAATATTCCCATGAATGCATGCCAAACATGGCAGCATTAAAAAAGGCTCATTATACCGATTTAATTTAAGACATCAGTGCATTTTGGAGAACCACAGGACTTACCTACAGCTTCCAAAGTCATTTGTTATCATTACAAACACAATTAGAGAAGCTCTAACTTAACAAAAATACAAAGGATACTTGCAAGAGCCACTGTGAATAATGAACTGATGGGAGAATGAAACTCGTAATTCATCACGTTCATTATTCATTCAAGGATATTATCTTTAGTCATTTGATATCATTGACCCAACAAGAAAGTTTGTCAGATCGCCAGCTTCCAATTTAGAAGTGATCAGCAGATTGAGTAAAACAAACAAGCCCCCGCACAATGACATTGGAGGCATCATATTTTGTATACATTACTTTTTATATCTTAGTGAAGTGAAGCTGAGCACCATGGGAAAAAGACTTACCACTAACTTCAGTAGGAGCTGGGCCAGATGCCATGTAAAGCAAAGCCCTGTCTGTTTCACAAAAAAACCAACCATGTTTCAGTAGGCTTGTGGCAGATGGTGGGTCTTGATGCTGCAGACACGTCAGTAGGTGAGTAAAGTTGTTCATGTGATGAAGCGTTTGTTGGATGGGATCTCATAACTCCTTTCCTTAGTGTGATGGTGGGTGTAGGCCAAGTCTGCAGCATTGGACTTCCTCTAATTTCTTGGACCCCTAGCAGCTGGGTTTCATACCAAAGTATGTCACCACCAGCCTCACCAACTGATGGTCTGTTTGCTGGCTAGGCTATTGTTGGTAGATTTTTAAGGCCATATGGGAACATTATGATCTGTTTGTCTGATCTCCTGCATAAAACAGGCCAAAAAACTTCACCCAATAATTTCTGCATCAAACTCATAACTTCTGGTTGAGCTAGAGCTGATCTGTTTATATTATTAGGACTATCAGCAGCCTTGTGAGCAGCCCTGTAGCCAGCCAATGACCCTATAAATAGGGTGCCAAGTTGGGAGACAGGAGACTTGAGTTCTAGGCTCAACTCTTGTGGTGACCTTGGACAGGTCGCATCCTCTCTCCTGCCACCCATTTCCAAGATGGGTTGTGTGTCTTTGTATCTTTTCTTGTGTACAAATGTAGCACACAGATCTTCAGCAGGGCCTCTCACTGTGCACCCAATGCCCACTGTCCTCATTTCTCCCTGTCACAGACGTATCTGGAGCAGGAAAGCTCCATGCCGTTTACACACACTGCCTTTCTCTTGAGGGCACCTCTAGCATTCAGAGAGATTGCAGGAAGCACAATCCAGTCTCTGCTCATGCATGATTCTGCTTTCCCTGCTTGAGAGCTGCGTAAAATACACTAGGATCAACTTGCACAACCCCATACACCTCACAGTCATAGCAAACTCTGGGTTGGCCACAGGGATGAAGCAGTCCACTTTCTTCATCAAGACTTTTACTGCCAAGAGACAATTTTGTGCTCCTAATTTGTACAACACTGGGAAGGAGCATCAGCTACTCCCATAATTTACAGGAGATAGACCATCAAATTCTTCCATGGTCACATAGCATACATCCCTTCCCCCCCATTAACATTAATGGGATCAGTGAACAGATTCCTTCTTCCCCACAGACTATATCTATTTCATACAAACGTAGGAACAGAGATTGGAAAGGCCAAGTTCCACCAATGGCCATCTGTATTGGATGGATCTGATAAGTCCGATGAGCAGGATCTGGCACAGCTCAGAGTGGCTGTCTTCTGCAGATTCTTCTTTGGCACTGATGCACCTGACAGCTCAAGGGTGTTTCTTTATCCCTGGTGCCTTGGGAGCCTCAATAACTTTTGTCAAAGGATCCAAATCTGGCTCCAATAATGATCCAGATGACTTCAAGCTCTTAGTCATAGAATCATAGACTATCAGGGTTGGAAGGGACCTCAGGAGGTTATCTAGTCCAACCCCCTGCTCAAAGCAGGACAAATCGCCAACTAAATCAAGAGGCCACTGGAGGGTTTAGTGGTAAGAGGTTCCTTAAAACAACAGTACCTGAAGTCTGGTCCACCTACCTTTATGAGCTCAGGCTGTGAAAGTGAAGCAAAGAAGCAACCCAAGGACAAGTGTCCTTCACTCAGACACTTAAGACAGAGGGTTGCCAATGTTCTAACTGCAGAAAACCGAACACCCTTGCTCCTACCCTGAGGCCCCGCCCCTACTCATTCCATCTCCCCTCCCTTCGTTGCTTGCTCTCCCCTACCCTCACTCATTCATTCATTTTCACTGGGCTGGGGCCAGGGTTGAGGGGCTTGTGGTGCAGGAGGGAGCTCCAGCCAATGGGAGCTGCGGCGGCGACGCTCGGGGGAGTGGCAGTGCGCAGAGCTTCCGTGGCCACCCCCTACACCTAGGAACTGGAGGGACATGCTGGCTGCTTCCCAGAAGCCACGTGGAGCCAGGTAGGAAGTCAGCCAGTCTGGTGCCAACTGGACTTTTATTGGTGCTGACTGGAGCTATTTGCACCATAAAAATGATAAAAGAAATAGTATTTTTCAATTAGCCTCCTGTAAATATTGTAGTGCAATCTCTTTATCGTGAAAGGGTAACTTACAAATGTAGATTTTTTTTGGTTACATATCTGCACTCAAAAACAAAACAATGGAAAACTTTAGAGCCTACAAGTCCACTCAGTCCTACTTCTTGTTCAGCCAATCGCTAAGACAAACAAGCTTGTTTACATTGATGGGAGATACTGATGACTGGTTTACAATGTCACCTGAAAATGAGAACAGGCATTCTCATGGCTCTGTTGTAGCCAGTGTTACAAGGTATTTGTGTGCCAGATATGCTAAAAATTCATATGCCCCTTCATTCTTCGGTCACCATTCCAGAGGACATGCTTCCATGCTGATGATTCTTGTTTAAAAAAAAGTGTTAATTAAATTTGTGACTGAACTCCATGGGGAGAATTGTATGTCTCCTGCTCTGTTTTACCCACATTCTGCCATGTATTTCATGGTATAGCAGTCTCGGATGATGACCCAGCACATGTTCGTTTTAAGAACACTTTCACTGCAAATTTGACAAAATGCAAAGAAAGTACCAATGTGAGATTTCTAAGGATAGATACAGCAGTCACCTCAAGGTTCAAAACTCTGAAGTGTCTTCCAAAATCTGAGAGGGACGAGGTGTGGAGAATGTTTTCAGATGTCTAAAAAGAGCAACACTCTGATGTGGAAATTATAGAACCCAAACCATCAAAAAAAGAAAATCAACCTTCTGCTGGTGGCATCTGACTCCAATGATGAACATGAACATGTATCAGTCTGCTCTGCTTTGGACAGTTATCAAGCAGAACCCGTCGTCAGCATGGACATGTCTTCTGGAATGGTGGTTGAAGCATGAAGGGACGTGTGAATCTTTAGTGCATCTGGCACGTAAATATCTTGCAATGCTGTCTACAACAGAGCCATGAGAATGCCTGTTCTCACTTTCAGGTGACATTGTGCACAAGATGTGGGCAGCATTATCTCCTGCAAATGTAAACAAACTTGTTTGTTTGAGTGATTGGCTGAAGTAGGACCGCGTGGACTTGCAGGTTCTAAAGTTTTACATTGTTTTATTTTTGACTGCAGTTATTTTTTGAACATAATTCTACATTTGTAAGTTCCACTTTCATTATAAAGAGACTGCACTACAGTACGTGTATTAGGGTGTAATCAAAAATAATATAAAGTGAGCACTGTACACTTCGTATTCTGTGTTCTAATTCAAATCAATGTATTTGAAAATGTAGAAAGCGTCCAAAAATATTTAAATAAATGGTATTCTATTGTTGTTTAACAGTGCGATTAATCACAGTAAATGTTTTTTTAAACTGCTTGACAGCCCTACTTATAACCAATAACTATGAGCCTAAGAAGTCACTTTTAACAGAGAAAACCCAGATCCAAAGGAGCGGTTCACTTCCATCTGCTTGGAGAAGGTTCTACCGTAAAGCACCACCAGGTGGTACAATATCCATTACTGGGAACATGCAGATCCACTTGGAAAAGAACTCTACAAACCTGCCACGCTATTTTATTCTGTATCGGGGCTCAGACTGCACTTACCATTGTAGTATCTGAGCGCTTTCCAGTGGTGTGCTAAGCAACGTGACTGCACATCTGTCATGTGTTGTTTGTTCTTTCATCCTCTCCCCTAGGGGCGAAACAACATCCAGGCCAACCCCGCTCCAGTTGAATGCAGTGGGAATTGGGCCAATGATTTCAATGGAAGCAGGAGTAGACTCAAAGCCTTTGAAATAAGCCAGAGCTCTAATAGCATCCAGCAGTTCTGTCATCACTGAATCGCTCTCTTGGTTCTACCAGGCTTTAGGCATCCCTGCCTTGCTTACTGCTTCCTCACGGCTACTGTTTGATTGCTTGCTGCATTGCTTTTAACTCTCCTTACACAGTCACTCACCTCTGTTCCCTCTTCAACCCAAACGCTTTCTTGTTAGGAATGTCACTGCTACTGATCATTCAGCAAGTCTCAGTCTGCTCCACGGCAGGAAGCGATTGCATGAAAAGGGCTATGGACTACCCCCATAGTGACCGGCAGTGTGGCTGGGAGAACAGGCTTTTGGGTTATATCGAACTGTGAAGCAGTGCAACACTTGCATCTGCCTATTCCCAGTATCAGTATCGTAAACTGCATCCATTCACCCAGGCCGGAACTAAAGACCTTGACCCCAGAGTTGCAACCAGCTGGTCTGAACAATGCTTACCAAACTCTTTGGATGGCTGTTATATTTGGATGCAGGGTGTTGTACCAGTTTTGCAGGGTGAAGTTGTTCCAAGCATGTTTCTTGCAATGCTCTTTCACCAAGCACTTTTAAAAAGCACTATATAAGAACTAGGCATTAGTATTATTAGCAGCGCAGGCAGGACATCGTTAGTCTAGCAGCAAACTATTTTTATTAATTATTATGAAGGGCATCATGCCGCTATGGCTAAGGTGCTGATTTGACAGTGAGGGGACTCTCTCCTCTACCAGTAACCTTGGGCAAGTCATTTCACCTCTTGCCCATCCCTTGTCTATTTAAATCATAATAGACAGTTCTCAGCATTGTCCCCATCTTCCTTGCCACTTCCCTATTTGGGATTAGCAACTTTTACGCCTTCTTCCAAAACTCATGATCGTGTGCGTGGCTGTCGTGCAGATTGGTCTCTCTGAGGTCCATTGATATCCAGTCCATGTACTGAGTTTTTGGTCTTCCCCAGGTCATCTCCCATCTACAATCATTGCAAGAACTATCCTACTGTTACAGCTGTCGGGTCTATGCTGGATATACCCATACCAAAGTAGCCTAGTCCCCCTCAACTTGCCTTCAGTTGGGGCAATCTGCATTAGGCTCCTACCATCCTCTTTTTGTTTCCTGTCACAAAGTATCCAACAATTTGACCATCTCAGTGTGATGCTGTATAAAAAGAAAGATGACCATGTTTCCACGAAGGTATCACCTAGGGTGACCAGACGTCCTGATAAAATCAGGACTGTCCTAGTTTTGAGGAGTTTGTCCTGTGTCCTGGCCAGAGTACGGTCAGAATGCCATTTTTCCCCAATATTTTGTTTCCTGGTCTTCGGCAGGAATTAGTCCTTCAATCCTGGACAGTCTTCGGTGGCGGGTACTTCCATCTTTGGCGGCAAGATTTATTACCCCTCGCCAAAATACCACTGAAGACTGACCACGACTGAAGGGCTCTCTGCCAAATTGCTGCCAAACTCGGGCGAGTGTAAAAAAAAAAAAAAAAAAAAAAAAAAAAAAAAAATAGCCCCCCTAAGGTGGTCCTGATAATTTCCCCTTAACATCTGGGCACCCTAGTATCACCACTGAGGTATCAACGCTATTGCAACCACTGATGTATCACCACCTTTGCACAACTGTGATAAACCTTATACAAAGGATCTATTGCAAGGTCTCGTTGGAAAAGCTGTAACCAGTTGAGCAATGTTCTCTTATTTAGAAGCGTGTTTTATCATTGTATATGAAGTTATGAATCTTTGTTGTTTGTTTGTACCTCAAACATGTTGTGTTCCTGGGTAATACCCACAAGACAGATTTACCCCAAGCCCAGCCAGCCATGGTTGATGGGCTGTTACGGAGAATCAACTCTTCCCATGGGCCCCTCCCGAGGACGCCTCAGAAAGCATCTGGACAATGGAGACCCAGTGACTCATCAGGGCACACAGAACTCCTTGTGTGAGACAGTCATATTCCATGCACATGGGCTGAGGATATAAATGGAGACTGTGAGATCATCCCTTGGCCTCTTTCCTGTTCCACATCTCTGGACTTTGGTTTCTAAGCTTTGAACGATGGACTGGACCTCCAATCTTTGGAGTGATCCAGAGAGACTTACCACAAACTGGCAGGTTTAACATCACTGCTATTATCTTGCTGTACAAACTCTGAAATCAACTAATATATATGATTCACTTTAACCATTTATAACTCTCCTTTTCTTCTTTTTTTTATTAATACATCTTTAGTAATTTACTAAAGACTGACTGCAGCGTGGTATTTGGCGAGATCCTGAAGTATATATTGACCTGGACTGGGTGTCTGGTTCTTTGGAACTCGAAGAACCTAATATATATGATTTCTGGTTTTAATAATCATTTATCACAGAAATCTGGTTTGCCTGGGTGGTGCATGAGGGGCTAGCGAGCCAGAAGGGAAATGTCTGTGGCTCCATAATAACTAGTACAATATTTTGGAAGCACACATTTTTTACTGGCTTGGTGAAGTCTTATGATATAATACACCGTCAGCCTGGCGTATGTGCCCTGTATTCTTGAAGGCTGACCTGAGAGTGGCGCTCTTAGGTGGGTCCCACAACAGGCAGCGTGACACTCAACATCTTCATTTCTGTGGTGGGGGGCATATTGATTTCCTTTCTTGTGACTGGCCAAGTCTCTGTTCCTTACATTAAGATGAGTCAAAAGACAGTTCTGAGTGAGAAGAGCCTAATACGAGTTTGTACAGCTCCTAGCGCAATGAAACACTGATCATTTTTGGAACCTCTCTGTGCTACCATAACACACATATTCACTGCCCAAAAGGGGTCAGTCCAAGTTTAGTTTGAGATCTAGGTGATGCTGGGTGTGGGGTCTTCATTTAACTGAACCTGCTCACCCTAGTCTCAATTAATTTCCGTTGCTAGTTAAGCATTCGTTTCTTATTTTACAAAAGCAGTGGTGCCAAGGCACTCTAGGTGGTGTTTAGACGGTGATGGGTGGGTTATCATCGCCTAGTGAAACAGACAGATGAGATTTAACCATAAGGTTTTAGAGTAGCAGCCGTGTTAGTCTGTATCCATAAAAAGAACAGGAGTACTTGTGGCACCTTAGAGACTAACAAGAGATGCATCTGATGAAGGGGGCTGTAGCCCATGAAAGCTTATGCTCAAATAAATTTGTTAACCATAAGGTTGATTCAACTGCGGAATGGTCTCCCAAAGAAAGTGGTGGGAACATCTGGAATTGGAAAAGGCAAACCACATGAGAATATACTGGTGAGGGGCAGTCAAGACGATTGCTTGGTGATCAATGTGTAGCTATACTGTCTTGTGCTGTGACATCACCTGATCTCACAAGCTCAGGGAGGTGGTTGGGCAGGAGACCTTCATGGACTATCTAGAATGGGTGCTCTTGTCAGTACAGAATTAAAACCCCAGCATGGCACTGGAGCAGCAGGACTGCTCTGTGTTGGCCAAGCTGGTGAACGGGCCTAACGCACCAAGGAGTGAACTGGGGATCTCTAGTGCTAAAGGCCCGAACTGCTCCAACTTGAGCTAAAGAGGCAGGCTCCCTAAGCAGAGCTGTAACTGACTCATCCTCTGCAGATCAGGCACAGTGGGAGACCTGTAATACACACTCCTCAGGGGATTACACTAGGAACAAGGACAGTCTAGCCCATTAAGCAGCACAGCTCCCTTCCATGCCTGCTCTCTGTGGGAAGTGGCAGTAGAAGAACATAGCCCTTCCTTCCCCAAGAGCTGTAACAGGACCTGGCCCTGCAGGTAGCAGGGAGCTGTGCAGGCAAAGCTGGGAATGCAGTAGGCAAACCACCCCATGAGATAAGGAGGGACAGACAATGAAGAGTATTAAACATTAATAGAAGAAATTTAAAAATCAATAGGCTGCGTCTCTGAGAGGAGTATGGATTATTCCTGCCTCTTTATCAGTAAAGCCTCCTGTGCCTGCAGAATGGGAAGTTACAAAAAATTCATCCCTGCAGCCTGCATTGCTCTAATCATTCTGGAACGACTGGCCAACCCCATCTATTCCAGCACAGCTCTATGCTCTATGCAGCACCCTTCGGGCACAGGGCAGTTGAGCCTGGCTCCCCTCGTGTCACCAGGGTGTTTTACTATAGTTTCAGGAGAACCAGAATAAAGAGGAGGAGTTTTAAGGCAAAATGTGAACAGGGGGAATGTCCTGGGGGCTTGAGATAGATCTTCAGAGAAGGGGTCATGCAAGTAAATGAGTAATGCCCTCTCTCCATCCCTATTTCTGCCTTTCCCATATGGCACAGGACAGGCCCAGGAGGAGTGGAAGTGAGAAAGGAATTTCACCCACTTGTAATACTTTAGACAGTAAAGATCAGGCACATTGTGGAGTACACACACACAGACGTTCCCTGCCCTGAAGAGCTTACAGTCTACATATCGGACAAGAGACAGTTGGGAGAGCCGAAGGAAACACTGGGACTGAGATGGTCAGCGGGAGGGGTGGTAGTCTCAGCACACCAGCTGACTTGCTGTTGTCAAGTTTTTTGTAAGCAGGGCTGTGAAGGAGAACAATGGGATTCCCTTGTGGGTGTTTATGGGAAGCTCCTATGGACAGAGGACAACCTGGGAGGAAGCACAGAGGTGCTTGTTTGATCACATAACAAGCTGGCGTTGAAGGCTGGTATTATTGGCAGAGCAGAGGCTGGATGTCAGAGTTGCCGGGTAGATGCCTAAGGCAAGAGCAGATGCAGGCTGGAGCAGGGGCTGGTTAGCATGGAACTGGTATAGGCTACAGCACAGGTGGAGGGCAGGAGCCATGGCAACTGGAGTAGGATCAAGAGCTGTCTGTTGAAGCTAGTGGCAAGGGGAAAGCTCCCGGACAGGTAGTGATGCTGAGCAGCCTGCTTCCCTTAGGAGCCTATATACCTGCTCTGAGATCACCCGAGTGGGTCCTCGCCTGTGGTCTGGCTGAACCCTAGTTGAATGGCATGTGGCCTATCGCTTGACCTGCAGGTGATTGCCTCTGAGGACTCACCTCCCCCTCTGACTCAGGGACGGCTCATCGGGTGTAAGCAGGCTCAGTGGTAATTCAGGTACGCTCAGAGGTATCGCCCTGGAGCTGATGTCCCAATAGATGGAAATGATGGAAGTGGATGTGTTTTCTTTATCCTCAGAGGGGTTCTATGAATCCTCGTAGGGGTTCTATGAATCCTCGTTGGAGCCCCTAGGATAAGAACATAAGAACGGCCATACTGGGTCAGACCAATGGTCCAGCTAGCCCAAAATCCTGCCTTCCAACAGTGGGTTGGTGCCAGATGCTTCAGAGGGAATGAACAGAACAGGCCAATTACTGAGAGATCCATCCCCTGTCATCCAATCCCAGCTTCTGTCAGTCAGAGGTGTAGGGACATCCAGAGCATGGAGTCGAGTCTCTGACTATTTAATACTTCCCATACCTCCTCCCCAACACATGGGAGGATTTGCACAGGGCCCCCTCCCATACAGCCAGGGAGGCTTGGCCCAGACTACTTCCAGTCCTCAGGTGGCTAATAAGGCCAATCCTTGAACCACAAGTTCTATTACAATGAGGGCAGATGTTTTCAGGCTCAGCAGGAGGCTGTTGACCATGACTGGAAACCATCTCTCCTTCCTTCTGTGCCTCTTGTCCGCTTCGGCTTGTTGACGAGCAAGTTCAAAATGCAGGGGACCATCACGTAGGACTTCACTCAATTTTGAGTGATCCTGGGCAAGTGTCTCCCAAGTGTCATTGTCAATATTGCACTTTTTTAGGTTGTCCTTCAGCAAGTCCCTATAATGCTTCTGTTGTCCACCCATGTTACGGTACCCTTCTTTCAGCGGAGAGAACAGGACCTGTTTCGGGAGATTTTGAAGATCTCCTTAACCATAATTCTGTGGTTGCAGATGAAGCCCTTGAGCAAATCCCTCAATGACCATTTAGAGATGAGCTCAGAGACCCTCTCAAAGGGGATAAAGTAGACTATGGAAATTATTGTGGTATCTCCCTCCTAGCCATTGCAGGCAAAGTTCTGGCGTGGATCCTTGCAACCCACCTTTTTGCCCCTGTCAGAAGAAATTTTACGGGAGTCACAGAGTGGTTTCTGGCCATGTTGTGGAACTGCAGATCTGATCTTCACAGCATGGCAGCTGTAAGAAAAGTATCGGAAGCAAAACCAACCACTGTACATGGCTTTTATGGATCTAACTAAAGCCTTTGATTCAGTGAATCGCTGTGCCCTCTGGAAAGTACTTTCTAAGATTGCACGTCCTGATAAGTATATCAACTGTTATATACAACCCTTGAGATCTGCCCTTCGCACCAATTCATGACGTATTTCAAAACTGTTCTAGAGTTTGTCATGCCAAGAAAAAAGAACAGGAGTACTTGTGGCACCTTAGAGACTAACAAATTTATCTGAGCATAAGCTTTTGTGGGCTACAGCCCACTTCATTGGATGCATAGAATGGAACATATAGTGACGATATATATATATATATATACATACACACACACACACACACACAGAAATGAAAAGGTGGGAGTTGCCCAACCAACTCTAAGAGGCTAATTAATTAAGATGAACTGTTGTCAGCAGGAGAAAAAAAAACTTTTGTAGTGAAAATCAAGATAGCTCATTTAGACAATTTGACAAGATACTTACCATGGGGGAAATGTGTGTAATGGCTCAGCCATTCCCATCTCTATTTAAGCCTAAGATGATAGTATCTAGTTTGCATATCAATTCAAGAAAGTTACTGTTGTTGTACCGATGTCAGTCCCAGGATATTAGAGAGTTAAGGTGGGTGAAATAACATTTGTCATTGGGCCAACTTCTGTTGGTGAGAGACAGACAGATGTTGGTCTAGGTAAAAGATACGACAGTACTTCGCCCACTTTGTCTAAGCAAGTTACTGACCTTGAAAAGGGAACACCACTTTCAAAAGGCACTAGATGGCGCTACTATGCTGCAAATTCTCTCTAAGAAAACTCAAGCATGCTGTGTAAGCTCCAAAGTTGGTCTCTCTCACCAGCAGAAGTTGGTCCAATAAAAAGTATTCCCTCACCTGCCTCATCTCTCTAGAACTCCTTGTGGCATGTTGATTTCTGATGCAGCACAGTACTTAAGCACATGCTTAAATCCCACTGACTTCATGCCTGTGCTTAAAATGAAAAATAGACCTAAATGCTTTGCTCAGTTAGGGCCTATGCATCTCGAATCAGACATGAAACCTGCCTCTGCCATTTATCTGTGGCAAACATTAGCAGGGGTTGCTTCCTGTTTGCAGTGTGATGATGGGGATTTTACCCCTTGGGAATTAATGTTAATAACATATGGCTGCAATTTAAGCTCTCACCAACCAGCTGAGGGTGTTTGAATTTGGGGCTGGGTTTTTTCCTTTAACAAGTATCCAAATAATAAGTAATACTCAGTGATCAAAATCTGTAAAGTCCTGCGTGCTCACCTCTACATGAACACAACTCCTTCCAGTTTAAGGGGGACCCCTGGACTGGAAGCCAGCAGTGCCACTGGGTCAAGCTGTCTCTCTTTATGAACCGGATCCAAATTCTGTAGGCCAGCATTGTCTTGTCATTGATGCTTTCATACAAAAGGTAGCATCTGTTTCCTGTTATTTCACATTTTTTTTTTCTTGAAAGGAAATCTGAAAAATTATCATTCCAAGATTTTGCTGCGACAGGCATTATGCCTTAAATCTGATTGCTCTCCTGGATAGACAAGATTCATTATGAAGGATTAGTAGCAGCTGCTTCTCAGCATAATTTGTAGGGGAGTGGTTACTTGTGGTTAGTAATGCTCAGAACTTACACAGCAATTTACATCTTCAAAGAGCCTTACAAACACTAACTAATTAATCCTCACTACACCCCAGTGAGGTAGGTCAGGATTCCCATCCTCGTTTTAAAGATAGGGAAACTGAGGAAGAGAGAGATGAAGGCAAAAAGTTTCAGATTGAGTCTGACTTTTTTTTTTATGCCTCAGTTTTTTGCTCCCTGACTTGAGACAAATACAGAGGCCTGATTTTTGGTCATTGCTGAGCACATACCTTGTAAAAATGAAGACTCTAAGGGGTCTCAAATTGGACACCCAAAATCATTAGTCACTTTGGATACTTCTGGCTGGAATGACTTACCCAAGGCTGTGCAGTGAGTTGAGACTGTACATGGGAATTTTCTGGCTTCCAGCCCCATTTAGATCACAGCCCTCTCTCCATCCACGAAAGGCATGACCAGGGGAAAGCAGCAATGGTGAGAATCATCAGGCCGGTCTGGCAGACCGGGGAGATGCAGACTGCAGGCTTTAGGGATGGGGCGATGCAATGTCAGCCATGTCGGCCCAATAATATATTCTCAGCTATTAATACAAAAATATCCAGCTTCCAGATATTTGTTCTGCCCTCCCTTAGTCTAAGAACATAAGAGTAGCTCTACTGGGTCAGACCAAAGGTCCATCGAGCCCAGTATCCCGTCTTCCGACAGTGGCCAATGCCAGGTGCCCCAGAGGGAATGTACAGAACAGGGAATCATCAAGTGATCGATCCCAGTGATTTCCCTAGACCCCCCCAGGGGGTGTATACCACCCCTGAATTTCCCCAACACCCCCCCTAGTTTTGTGAGCTAGTTACATACCAATTTAGTGACTGTTTGGAAATCTGAATTTAAACTGAAACATTAATACACACTTTAAAAGCTTATACAGTGTATGATAAAATATGTGTATCTGAAAAAGTATAATAGATTTGAAAAGTACGAACATAGACTAGCTTCCTTCTTCCTTATACAGCGGTTTTTTGTTCAGTGCATTCTGATGTTGGCCAACCTAATAATCCAAAAGATGATTGTAAGCAAAGTTAAATGAGCTCTCTTTGACAGCTATGAAGTGGGCGTGGGGCCAGATTATTATATTACTCCACCTAGCTACCTAGATATCAGCAACAGAGTTGTGGTCCCAGTGATGATTTTGGCTGGGGTTGGGTAACAACCACTTGAATGTGGGCAGGGCAGGGATGAAATTGTTATTGTAGGAGTAAAGGGCCGTGACTGGACTTAGCCTGTGATGATTTGAAGGCATCAAAGAGAGTGGAGATCTGTCCCTCTCCCGTTTAAAGACAGAGCTGATCAGGCTCTAGAGAGTCTTTTTCTGTTAGTGACCTGGCAGTTGAAATCATGACATCAGGTCTAAGTGCTAGTCTTGTGTGGGACCGGGGACCAGGTTCTGTGGGTCAGCAATTTCGTGGAAGAGACAGCCCAGACGCAGCTAGCAGCGGGTCCCCCCAACGAGAACTCAGCTGAAAAACTGGAGCTGTGACTCAGAACAACTCGCAGAGGTCACAGGGCCAGGTGGCAGAGAAGGTGACTGCGCAGGGCCACTGGCAAGCAAGCGGTGGAGTGAACGATGGCACAACAAACAGCTCGTGGCCAAGAGCAAACAGTGACAGCTGGAGGAAAAGCAAGGTGCCTTCTTGCCCCCACTGGAAAGGTGTACTCACGTGAACGCACCTCTGAACTCTGATCTACTCTGCCAACTGACCAGGACACTCCAGTAACCAATGACAAAGGACCACACCGTGAGTGGGGTGCGTAGTTGGAGGAAAAAGGGAGGGTTCACGTTTGTGTCTTTGTTTTGTTGGGGCACTATATTTCCGTGGACTTTGCTCCAGGAATGCTTTAGAATTTGTGGACCTCGGGAATGGAAAACTTATTTAAATATGTTTTCCAGTAGGCCAAGATTTTAAAATGCATTATTTTTGCCAAGGGTTGTTATCTTTCACATCGTTGTAGCTTGAGAGGGTCATATTATGTCGGGGAGTAGTTTCTGTACCTAAACCATTTTTTTTTATTATTTACTAATTAATTTTTACATAAAGAAATGGTCATTACTGGTCAGACCACTGCTGGTCCATATTAGTACGCCAGAATCCTGTCTTTCAACAGTGGTCAAGGCTCAGGTGTGCTTCAGAGGAATGAACAGAACACCGTAATCATCAAAGTGAAATTCCATCCTTGGTTTGCCCATTCCAGCTTCTGGCAAGCAGGCTAGGAAACACTCCTGAGCATTGTATTGCATGCCCTCCCCATCCTGGCTAACATAGCCACTGAGGGACCTTATTCTCCAGAATTTATCTAGTTCTTTTTCATTCCTGCTTATAGTTTTTGGTCTTTCAACAGTAATCTGCTGGCCAAAGGAGTTCCACTGGTTGACTTTTATGTTGTGTGAAGAAGTACTTCCTTTTGTTTTTTTTTTTTCTTAAAAACCTTGCCTGCTTATTAATTTCATTGGGGTGACTGCTAGTTCTGTGTTATGTGAAGGATTAACCTACAATTCCTTAATTCACTTTCTTCACCACCCAGTCAAGATTTTTATAGACCTCTATCATATCCCTCTTAGTTCGTCTCTCTTTTCCAAGCTGAAAATTCCCCCAGTTCATTTTTAATCTCTCCTCCTGTTTCATTACCCCTAATCATTAGTAGCCTTGCCCATCTCTGGTACCTTTTTTTCCACTTCCCAATATTATCTTTTTAGGATGGGTGACCAAGATCTGCACCCAGTATTCAAAGCTGTGCACATACCATGGATTTATATATGAGTCCAAATATGATCATTTTGTCTTTATTAACTGTCTATCCTTTCTTAATGATTTCCCCCAACATTGTTTGCTTCTTGACTTGCGCTGCACAACATTGAGTGGATTTTTTCAGACAGAGCAGAGAACTATCCACAATGACTCCAACCCCATCTCTTTCTTGAGTGGTTAACAGCTAATTCAGACTCCATCAATTTTGTATGTATATGATTGAGATTGTTTTCCAGTGTGCATTTACATTGCATTTATTCATCACATTGATTCATTGCCATTTTGTTGCCAGTCACCAGTCATTTGTGAGCATCCCTTTGTCGCTCTTCGCAGTCCTTGCTTTGGCACTTACAAATCTTTGAAGGATGGTGTATCTGGAATTCTGCAGATCTCCACTGTTCTTATCTGCAAAATTCTATCTATTGTTACCCTTTTTCCAAATGAATATTGTTGAACAGTCTGACCCTCACGGATACCACTTATTCATCTCTCTCCATTCTGAACTGATATTTTTATCCTAACCCTTGTTCCCTCTTAACACGTTACTGATCGATGAGAGGACTGCCCTCTGATCCCAGCATGCTGAACTTTTCAAAAGTTCAATTTAATGAAATACTTTTTAATTTTTTCTTTTTAGAAATCTAGATCTGTTGTGTGTTTTGGTGTAACTTGCATTTTCCTTACGTTAAATTTGCATAATCCTAACAAAACATTTACTTTATTCATATCTCTTTTATATATCTCATTGGACCTGACACCCCCTCTGATTTCAATTCCTGGGGAAGCCACTGATCCATCCTCAGTCGCCTATTCCCAGCTTCTGGCAAACAGAGGCTAGGGACACCATTCCTGCCCATCCTGGGTAATAGCCATTGATGGACCTATCCTCCATGAACTTATCTAGTTCTTTTTAGTCTGTGGCTGACAGCAGCTGGTTTAGAAGCACATGGGAGCAGTGCTCTCCCTTGTCCTCCAAGATCCCTGCATGCAACCAATCTCCTGGTGCCTCCTGGGAAAAGGGAACAGAAAACTGCCCTGGCAGCTCACTCAGCCCCCTCCCCGGCCTGTGTGTGGAGAGGAGGAAAAGCTCCTGCCCTGGCTGAAGATTCAGAGAGCACCCAACCAGCCATTCACAATGCACAACAAGACCTGTTAGGGACACTATGTGGCCCATGGCAGCGAGTCTGGGTTAACAGACTCAGGCTTGTGCTACAATGCAAAAAATATCTGTGTAAACATGTGGGCTTGAGCTGGAGTTTGGCTTCGGACACCCACCCCCTCCCAAGGCCTCAGAGCCTGAGCCCCAACATCTACACAGCTGTATTTAGCACCATCGTTAGTGCTGATCCGGGCTCTGAGACTCGCTATGCAGAGGCATCCTTGTTAGTCCTGCCAAACCCAGGGACTACTTTGCATATTCTTCAGCACCATCCACTGGCACCTTATCTACTAGTGGAGTCACTGAATTGTCCTGTAACCGGGCAGCCTCATCTGGCAGCCTGCAGTCAGATAGGCCCAGGGAGGAAGTTGGTCTGATGTGGCTGAAATACACATTTCCCAAATACTTGCCTGGCTGTGAGGGACGATGGGTCAGGCCCAAATGGGACAGTCCCTCCATGCCTAGGGAGCAGCACGCTCACAGTGGTGGATTCAAATACAGTGAGACCTGAATCCAATCCAACCAAAGCCCTATATCCCCCTACAAAAGTGGTCATAACACTCCTGTCTCCCTGCCCTGCCTTGTCCCTCCAGACCCCTATTCTCCATCCCAGCACTCTCTGGGGGGCAGGGCCTCTCTCCATTAATCCAAAATATGCCTTATAGTGCGAGACTCCAGGAGCTCAGTCTGTGTTGCTTATCAAAGAGAAGGGTAAGAGGAGACATGATCGCAGTTTGTAAATACCTGCATGGAAACACAAATTTGATAATAGAGGGCTGACAAACTAGCCAACAAAGGTATAACAGGATCCAAAGGCTGGAAGTTGAAGCCTGACAGATTCAGACTAGAAGCAAGGTGCAAGTTTTCAACAATGGGGATAATTTAATGATTGGAAGAAACTACCAAGGTAGTGGCAGATTCTCCATGGCTGGAAATGTTTTTAACGGAGACCAGATGTTTTTCTGAAAGATACGTTCTAGTTCAACCACAGTTCTTGGACTGGAAGTGGGAATGAATTCAGCGCAGTCCTGTGGCCTGTGTTATGCAGCAGTTTCAGACTGTGGTAAACGTCTGTCTCAAATCTGGACTTAGAGTTCAACATCTGAGTGTTTACTGTGAACCTTCCCCAAGCTTATACCCAGCTTGGATCTTATTTCGCTGCCACCAGCCGAAGTTTTCCAGGGTTTCGGCCCCCTCGGGTTCCCCAAACCTTTCCTTGGGGGACCCCTCCAAGACCCAGAGCCCCTGGGTCTCCTCTATCTCATCCCCCAGCTTCCCCCCCTTTCCTGGGTTAGCCGGTGCGATGCTGTCCTATTCCCTTTGAATACAACCAGAGAGGCAATCTAGCTTCCCCGAGGCTATGCATTCAAACCTAGTCAGCTCACACAAGAGATTCACCCCTCCCTTTGTCCCGTAGCCTTTTCCCGCCCTGGGACAATAGGAAAGTAAGACACAGAGTTTGGGCTTTTCCCTCCCCCCTCTAGCCTGTCACCGATATAACAGAGCTCTGGGCACAGAGATTCCTCTCCCCTCTGCCTCACTAGGAAAAGAAACTCCCACAAGTTTTTAAAAGAAACTTTATATAAAAAGAAAGAAAATACAAAACAATAATACTGCATTAAGAGATCAATACAGGCTCTTGCTTATAGAAAATATGAATAAACAGTCTGATTTAAAAGATAGCCCCATTTAAACCAGTCCAGCACAGTACAACACACATGTAAATACAAATCAAAGCACATCACAGCCGATTACTTTGTTTCCTTTTGTACTCACAGATGTTTAGTAGAATATTTGAAAGAAGATGGAGTTAGAAGAAAAGCTTGTTTACTCACAGCCGAGGAAAACAAAAAGACCCAGAACAAAGCCAAAAACCTCCAGAGGTTCCCACCCTTACTTTTGAAAATCCTGTTTCCTGATTGGTCCTCTGGTCAGGTGTTTGGTTCCCTTTGTAAACCCTTTACAGTAAAAGAAAATTAACCCTTACCTTACCTATCTACTTATGACACAGACTAAATGATCATAATGGTTCCTTCTGGTCTTCAAGTCTATGAAGGAATCTAAGAGAGATTTTGTGGCTCCCTATCCCAGCCCAAGGCCCAGATCCTGCCCTAGCCCAGCCCAGTTTGCTCAGCCCCTGGGGGACGGGAGAGCTTTGTATAGCTTCTGAGTAATGTCTTTTAGACATCTGGTGGAGCCTCTCTTTTACAGACTGGGGGAGGGATGTGGGGGTGCCTGATCTCACGTCCTCTGTCCAGGCACAGGGCTGCCATGTCACAGTGTTAACTGTAGGGGTAGTCAAGAGCATGGAAATATGGGTGTACTCCAGAGGGCCCATTAAAACAGTTACCTTGCACTTCTATAGTGCCTATCAAAGGATCACAAAGTGCATTCCAAACGAGGAATTAACACTTTCAGTGCCCCAGGAAAGTAGGGAAGTATCATCAAGCCCCCTTGTACAGAGAGGGATACAAGCACAGAGATCTGCACAAGACCATGCAATGACACAGCACCAGGCTGGCAAATAGAATTCCCAATTCTCAGGTCCTACCTTAGCCTTTAGGCAGCGCCCCCTCACTCTGCAGTGCAACTCACTGGTCAATCAAGCTTGAAAGTAGAAGCACATTCACCAGACACTGTTGTGAGATGATCCAGAAGGCAGTTCTGACTTGAAAAAACAAAACAAAAAGGCAGAAGTCTGTAATAATCCATTTCCTTTTGTAAAGGAATTTAGAACAGCTCTGCTAGGGGAATTCTCATCTGTCAGCAGAAGACTGCTCTAAGGAATGACATTTTAAAATCAGACACAAACATGCCCGAAGTTGCAGGGCCTGATCTAGCTGCCATTCAGGTTAATGGGACCTTTGAAATTGACCAAGGAGAAAGAACTGAGACAGGGTATACGTGTAAGTCTTATGGGTCGAAGCTCTAGAGAGTAAGGAGCTCTCAGTCCCCATCTATTGGTCAATGTGAGAAGAATGGCCACAGAACTGCTTCACACACAAGGTTTGTGCCCAGAATTC
This sequence comes from Chelonoidis abingdonii, assembly GCF_003597395.2. Taxonomy (NCBI): domain Eukaryota; kingdom Metazoa; phylum Chordata; order Testudines; family Testudinidae; genus Chelonoidis; species Chelonoidis abingdonii. The sequence continues at coordinate 7,504,994 of NC_133771.1, read as the reverse complement.
CTGCGGTGACATTCTGGGAGTCACCATAACTCCAAACTAACTCAGAATCAGTTGGGTGGTGGAAATGAACCAGGAAAGAAAAGGGCTCCTCTTTAGTGACAAGCATTCTGTTCAAGGGTCGTGTTATGGTTGTTGGCAAACTGGGTTTTTCTGGGTGAGGCTCATCCTTTGCACACCAGCTGTGCTGATTCCTGCAATTTCCGCAAATACAGTAAACTTAACTGCATAATTTGTGGTAATGGGGGAACGTGTTCAGACTTTGCCCTGGCTTGGGGAGTGGTATGGTCTAGTGGATGGAGCCCTGGACTGAGATTCAGAAGCTCTGGTTTTATTCCCAATTTGGCCACTCACCAGCTCAGTGACCTTGAGGAAGTCATTTACTTTCTTCCTGCCTCAGTTTCCCCATCTGTAAAATGGGAATAATGATGCTTACTGTGGCCTGGGATGCCTAGGATAGCCCTTATTGGAAATGCAAAAGCTAGGGCAAGCTGGCAAGAGGAGAGTAGATTCTGTCATACTGGAGGTTAACACTGTAGTTAGATTCACCAACCAGACACAAACTGTGCTCCTGATCCCCCAGGCTGGTTATCAAGAAGCTGATAAAGAGAACCACACAGCCCCCTTTATTGCATTCCAGTTCTCTGGCTCCCAATCAGTACATAGGTCCAGTAAAGTGAGAAGCTATTAACAACTCTGTTCGCTATGTAAAATTTTCTTCTGACCCCAAAGGGTCAGCCATGTTACCAAGTCAATTAGTTTGGATCTTACCCCAAATACCACGCTGCCAGCCAGTCCTTTATTACCTAAAACTAAAGGTTTATTGAAAAGAAAAGAGAAAGAAAAAGAAATGGAGAGGACAAGAGTTGTGAACTGATCAAAGCAGTCAGATACATACATAAGACTTCAGAGTCCATATATCAAGTTCTTAGCAGTATTGGCGAGTTTGCTGGCTTGAAAGTCCCTCTGGAACACAGCCAAAGCTTAGATGGGTCATTCAGTCCTTTGTTCAGTACTTTCGTTTGTAGACAAGTTGCTCCAGAAGTAAGAAACAGGATTAAAGACAAAATGGAGAAGATGCAGCTGCCTTTTTATAACCTGTGCCATGTAGCTTGTACTTCCTTTGTCCTAAATAGAAACTCTCAGCACATGGGCATGGAAAAGCAGACTCCCCTGTCCACAGGCATGTCCCTACATGTCCTGCTGACTCATAGGTATAACCCCTGCCTTCTCTCAATGGGTTCATTGTATAGCTGATTGCTTTGGATAGGCCATCAGGCAAGCTGGATAGTGCTGATGACAATCTGTCTAGGGGTGCCACGCAGAAACACAGGACAAGTTTGATATACAAATATACCACACATATTTTATAACTCACAATACAAAGATGATACATACATATAAATATGATCATCATATTTAGCGAATTATAACTTGTTTCACTGATAGCTTACATGGCATATCTGGCAAGATTTATTGCCATTTTAGAATACTGGTATCAATATAATAAAACATATCACATATTCCATACAGCATCACACTCACCTCTTGTAAAACACTGAATCTGCTGAAGAAAAGCACTATGTAAAAGATAGGTACTGTTACTGAGGACCCTGTGCTATTGGGAGGATGCTTTGATGGGGATGGAGAGGTAATGTTCTCAACAGGATGCAACACAGACAATTGCTTGCTGCAGCAGCACACTTGAGTGAACTCCGGAGAGGCCTATTTTGAAATCACTATAGCTGGGTTAGGTGGTGAAGTCTCAGAACAGGACCAGGCAGCATTTCGAAGGGACTGGAGCCAGCTCTGCCTGAGTGCACCTCCAGACTCTGGGATAGTGCTACCTAATTACACCAAACCATGAGTGGGGTTAGTAGATGGGGAAGGGGAAAGTGATGTGGGGAAGGGAGATCTGACAGCTAGAGAACTGAGTTAATGGACTATGGTCATACCACAGGGGAGTGTCCTGTTTATCATTCATATAGATTGCATTGCGGCATCTGCCCCAATTGATGCCGGGTTCTTTTCTCCTACTAGTATTCCTTGTTTCATAGAGACTCCGTGCTTGTAAGTGGGGAAACATTGTCCATTCATGGCATCCAGGGAGGGTGTTTAGTGATCCCAGAAATGCTGGGTAAGCACTCATGCTGACAAAAAGGGTTACATACAGTAGAACTAGTTTAACACCAGTCCTTCTTGCTTAATCCATAATGGATACAGTGGGGTTGATAGGATGGAAGATTAGGATGCAAGGCTTTGAGTTTTATTTAAAGAACAAGCTTTCAATCCTCCCATCCCCTCCTCCCCCGATGCTGTAGTCATGAAATCTTTGGTTGCGTTTCTTAATCTTGGATTAGTCCATGCCTCTGCGCTTCAGACCGCTGCTCAGAGCCCGAGCAGATGGCTTACTAGCCTAAGCTGGGGTAGGCAACCTAYGGCACAGGTGCCGAAGGCGACATGCAAGGTGATTTTCAGTGGCACYCACACTGTCCGGGTCCTGGCCACTGGTCCAGGGGGCTCTGCATTTTAATTTAATTTTAAATGACACTTCTTAAACATTTTAAAAACCTTATTTACTTTGCATACAACAATAGTTTAGTTATATATTATAGACTTATAGAAAGACCTTCTAAAAAGATTAAAATGTATGACTGGCACACAAAACCTTAAATCAGAGTGAATAAATAAAGACTCAGCACAGCACTTCTGAAAGGTTGCCGACCCCTGGCCTAAGCCTTAGAATGAAATGCCTATGGGTAGACTCCCTGGAACGACAGCTTTGAGTCTGGGCAGGATTGACTCAGCCTTTCATCTTCCTCATGGCAAAGTTCTGTGCAGTTTAGCATGTGTGGGGGCTCTCAAAGGAGACCTTAAAAACCATGTTCCTATCTGCTCATGCCCTCTACTATCACAGAATGCTGGTCAGACCATTATACAGTAATATCAAAGTGACCCAGCACTCGTGAGGAGCCAAGTAGGGTGAATAGAAGGGACATATTGCTACCTACCTAGGAGGAAGGATGTTTTTGTGGCTGACGCACAGGACAGGAAGTCCAGATACGTGGATTCTAATCCCAGCTCTGATATCATCTTTGCGCTCTGTTTCTTCATATACAGAATAGAGATAATTCATATTTATATTAAACTAGTGCCTGGAGACCTCAGTTAGGATCAGGGTCCCATCATGTAGGTGCTGTACAAACACATAGGACTACATGGTTCTTGTCCTGAAGGATTTAATACCTTCCCGACTTCGTGTTGTGTGTTTGCTTAATTTAATTTGTGCTTACAAAAGCCTTTGAGATTCTCAAATGGAGCACATTGTTAAAATGCAACTTACTAACTAGCACTGCCCAGTGCTTGAAGGAGGCAAAGAGACAGAGTTTGTATCACAAAAGGAATTCATCCTGTTCATGGCATGCCTTCTCCCATTTTATTTCCTTTCCTGGAGGGTGGTGAGGGCAAATTAAATACAAGAAGCCTAAGTTAATACAGAAGAGTCGAGAAGCTAGCCTTCCAATGGTTAACTGAGATGCAGTGCACCGATGTAGCATTTTCCGTTCTATTCCTGTTCTCCTAACTGAGGCCATGAACCTGAATCAGATCCACTCGAGGGGCCCCACTGAGGCTCCAGGAATGGTAGGGTCTGTTTGCAGGATTGAAGTTAGCGTTACAAAGTCATCTGCTACCACAACACACACACAGGATGGGTCATGTAGCTGGGTAAATGTTTCTATAGAAACTGTGACATTGGAATTTACTTACTTCAGAATGCTTATTTCCTCAGCCCTACTGTTGCATGAATGTCCAGTTTAACCATTTCCAGAATAAAAGCTCATAAAGGGCACCCTGGGTTGTGCAGACGTTTCCCGGAACAGAGCAAGATATTATTTATCCGGGAACTCCCACAGCAGCTGATGAGAGAGAGTCACATGCTTGAAAAGCAAATGTGACCTTCTGGTTTGTGTCTAATGTTTTTTCTGCATGTGTTTTATGTGTGCATGGCTGACCAGTGAATACTCCCAGGATAGAATCAGTGCTAATGCAACACCTGTTAATCACTGAAATCTCATCACTTCCTGGTTTCTTTACTGCTAATCTATCACAGTTCAACAGGCTGCCTTAGCAAAAATGTCACTTCAATTACTGCTGTTTCGCTTCACCCGGCTCATACACTAATAGAGTTTGGCAGGATTAATTAATTTTGCTCTACAATTAAAGGAGACCTAAGACAAACCTTAACTCTTCGTTCACCAAGCCACATCCAGTCAATCCCACGAGGCTGCTTGCTGCTGGGGTTTAACAGCTGTGAGGAGTGTTTTGTTGGGCTGTCCAGCAGATCAGGTCCCCCTAGGAGAGCTCGATTGTCCTTTCTGGAGAGAGGGCTCGTTGAAGAGGTATTTAAAAGGGCACTATCTAGATAAAATGAGATTAAAAATAATATTGTTTTGTCTCAGCTATAGTCAGTGTTAAGTTGCCAGCCCCAGAGCATATTATTCAATCACAGGTATGTGAATGGTGATGTATTGGAACAGGTCACTTCCCATCACTAACGTCTATCCTAATTCTTTTAGGTGTTTATGGAAGTGTCTCATACCCTGTGATAGCTCCTGTAGAACGAGACTGGAAAAGTAAATCTTTCCCATGTTGTCCCTTTAAGGGGTTGGGCTGGCTTGCTGTAGATCCCACTCCCAAATGGGACAGGCCCTCTTTTTAAAAACAATAGTGAACCCCCCAAACTCATTACATGTGGCCTAAGATGGGAAAAGGCTCTATATCTCATGAAGCAGCCAGTCCACTTGTTGAAATAGATGGCATGTGAATGACAAAACACAAAGCTCTAACGGAATGTTAGGAACTATTAGGAAAGGGATAGATAACAGTAGATATCACAATGCCACTATAGGAATCTGTGGTGTCCCCAGACCTTGAATACTGTGTCCAGTTCTTGTTGCCCCATCTCAAAAAGGATATGGAGGAGTGAAAAAGGTTCAGAGAATGGTAACAAAGATGATCAAGGGTATAGAGCAGCTTCCATTCGAGGAGAGATTAAAAAGACTGGGACTGTTCAGATTAGAAAAGAGACAACTAAGGGGTGGTTGATAGAGGTCTATAAAATCATGACTGGTGTAGGGGGGAAAAAAAAAAAAGTTATTTACCCTTTCCCACAATATAAAACCCAGGAGTCACCCAATGAAATTAATATGCAGCAGGTTTAATACAAACAAAATGAAGTACTTTTTCACACAGTGCACAATTAACCTGTGAAACTTGTTGCCATGGGATGTTGCAATGGCCAAAAGTATAACAGGGTTCAAGAAAAGAACTAAATAAGTTAATGGAGGATAGCGCCATCAGTGGCCATTAGCCAAGATAGCCAGCACTGCAACCCTATGGCTTGGGGCCATCCTGAACCTCTGACTGCCAGAAGCTGGGTGGGGAAGACTGGGTAGCATAGGTGTCATCTCCATGTGTGCTCCAGGGATTAGGGACCCATGAAAAAAAAATGGTGGGTGCTGAGCAACCATCAGCCACAGCTGTTTGGTGGGAGGTACTCAGGAGAAGGTGGAGAGCAGCAAGTGGTGGGCGGGCAGGGGGAGGGGGCAGAGCAGGAGTGGGAAGAGGCAGAGTGAGGATGGGGCCTCAGGGGAGGAGCACTCACAGGGAAAAATAAAAGTGCCTGTGCTGAGTAGATCACTCTTGACTGCCCTGTTCTGTACTCCGCTCCTGCTCCGCCAAGCTCTGTTACTGGCCACTGTCAGGAGACAGGCCCCTGGCTAGATGGACCATTGGTGTGACCCAGCATGGCAGTTCTTACGTTTTTCTTTCATCATCCTATTCACAAATGAAGTTATGAAAGCAAGAACAGTGTGACATGACAGCTGCATTTTCAGACACTTTCAACAGAAATAAGAAGCCAAGTTATTTTTGTCTAATCCCATTTTCTACAAACCAGGCGGATGTTTTACGTATTTTGGCAGAACGAGGTCTATCTGATTGCAGTGTTTCTAAAGACCAGATTTGAGGATTCTGAAAGCATTGGAAGAATTTTTTTTAAAGTTATGTCAGGGCTCGTTATTTCTGATAGCTTCCAGGTGGGATCTCTATCTGCATTATTTTGCAGTTCAGCACCGTAAGGGATTTTTAAGCACTCTTTTGAAAAGACAGAAGCTGATTGCGGTACAAGTGTGCCAATGCGATTGGAAGAGAGAGAGAGAGAGAGAGAGAGAGAGAAAATAATACAATTGTGTCAAATAAAATAGCTTAAAAAGCCCACCACAGGGAAAACAAAGATTGCCTTTTGTATTCTAAGACAAAACACTTCAAAACAGTTAAGATTCTAAGCACCAAAAAGCTAAGAATTCACTCTGAAGAGTGATTCTCCCCCGAAAATAAAATAGCACAGTGGAGTTCCATTTTCATTTTTCTCTGATTCCAGCTCAAATTTACTCAGATTACATACAAAGACTTTTTTCTAGCTGCCACCCACCTCTCTTGGATCTGAACATCAAACTGGATCATTTCTGGGTCATAATCCTTCTCCAGGAATAAAGATACTTCAGCTCAATTTCTGTGCTCAGTAACACTTGTGTAACCCCCAGTACTGCTAACTTCATGCATTAGGAAAATCAAGAGTTAGGCAGTCAAAAACCATGAGACTGGCTTAAAAACCAGGAGATTTAAAAAAAAAAAGAAATGTGTTGTGGTCTATTTGTGTTCTGTTTTTTAGAGCTTTTACTGTACACTTGGGTCTCATTTTTCCATCTTCTCTGCAACCATAAAGGCTACTTATTTCTTAATTTTTTTTAAATTTTAATGAAAGCTGAGATTCTCAAGTACATGGCTCCAGGAGCCGTGGCTATAAGAAAAACACCAACTATTGCAAGCCATGCAATAAAATCACAACAGTTACAACACCAAACCCCTTTGTCTTTATTGAGGTTACACAGGTGTAACTGTGGATAGAATTTAGGCCTGAAATCAGAACCTACTGAATAATACTCTTGTTGCGTGAGACAGCATAGAATCCAGCTCACTCTTCTGTAGCTCCCTTGGCTCAGGAGAGCTAACCAAGTCAAAAGTATCAAATGGTTACTTTTTACACTGATGCCAATAGATTGGACTCTAAAGGTCAGCCGTTGAGAAAGGTGGCACCATTTTTACATAATCACTTTTCTGATCAAAGCAGTACTTTGAAGGGGAAAAATCTCTTAATATAGAACATTGCTCTTTTCAAAAAACACCAAAATAGGCCATTGTGTCATAGTATGTTGGGAAGAAAATGTCAGCCCATTTGGCATTCTAAACACCTCAATCTTAGACCATTATGATTCCTTCACTTTTTCTAGGTCTGACTCCATCCAGTTGTCCAGGCTCCCATGCTCACAGATGTACAGGCCAGCCAATTAACTAGCTCCACTGAAACACTTATGTCAACAGATATGTGGAGATGCTTTTAAGCGCACCAGATAGTTTTAGGATAAGTGATGAACGAGATTCAATAACCGGGGAGTGTGAAGGAAAGGCCCTGTCAGAAAGTGTAGACTGCAAAGCAAAACTGTGGGAGGGGAGATATCAGCTTCTCTTTGATGAGCTGAACATGAAGATTGCATTCCATAACAGAGGGGTGTAGGCCAGTGTTTGAGAATAAAAACATGACTGTTAGAGCTTTGCTAGTGGGATGTGGGTATATGGAACAGCTGGCAAGTATGCACAGACACAGAAACTGCATTAAGATCAGTCTTAACCATAAATCAAATGCTATAATAGAAGACGAACAAGAAAGTAACAAGCAACAGACAAGAATGGTTACTTACCCTACAGTAACTGTGGTTCTTCCAGAGGTGCTGGCTACACAGATTCCACCCTTAATGCGCACATGCCCCATGCATACAAGATCGGAGTCTTTTGAGCAGCAGTGTCCATTGGCACTGTGCCTACACCCCAAGTGCCTGGCTCCCTTCCCCTGAAGACATAAAGGGTGGAGTGAGCCCAACTCTGTCTCAGTTCCATTGCCAGTACAGATTTCCCTAAGAGTAGGACTCTGCAGTAGTGGGGAAGGAAGATGGGACACGAAATTTGTGTAGACAACACATCTTGAAGAACCAGTTAGTTACTGTGGGGTAAGTAACCATTCCTCCTTCTTCGAGTGCTTGTCCACACAGCGTGGGGACTAACAAGCAGTTGTCTAGTTGTTTGGAGGTGGGTAACAGGAGTCCTGTTTAAATAATCATAGCAGGACAAACCTGCTTCTGATCTGGAAGCCTCTAGTAAGGATTAGTGTCTTGTAAATATGCTGGTCAAACTCCACATAGCAACTCTACACACTTCATTTGTAGGGATAGTCCCCAACCATTCAGCAAAGGCTGCTTGAGCACTAGTGGACTGAGCTCTAATATAGTTACATGTCTCTACCCTGGCTAACTCATAACATGTCCTTTTACAGCTGGAGACCCACTTGGATAACCTCTATGACATTTAACTCTACCAGCAAAGGCCACACATAGTCTTTCAGGTTAAAGAGCCAAGAATCAGTCCTGAGGATCTAAGACTTGAGTCATCTTCTTGAATTTGAAATCGTGGACGAAGATGTTGAGACATCAAAGGTCCAGGGCAGGCCACCAACTCTCTTTCTTCTTTGGGATCAGAAAATGGGACTAAAACCTCCTGTTCCTGAACTCTACTAGTACATCCTCCACTGCTCCCAGTTGTAGTAAACTTTTGTGAGAAGGGTCTCAAAAAAGGGAGAAAGGGGGTGGGAAGAGATTGCGATAGCTGATGGATTCCTTCACCAAGTAGTTGCTCAACTAACAAGAGGGGATGCCATTTTAGATTTGGTTTTGGTGAGTAGCGAAGACATCATAAAATAAATGGTTGTAGGGGACAACCTTAGTTCGAGCAATCATGAGCTAATTCAGTTTAAACTAAATGGAAAGATAAACAAAAATAGATCTGTGACTAGGGTTTTTGATTTCAAAAAGGCTAACTTTAACAAATTAAGGAAATTAGTCAGGGAAGTGGATTGGACTGAAGAACTTGTGGATCTAAGAAAGGGGAAAAAATTCATAGGCAGGAGTTGTAGACCAAGCTGGATGAGCAAGCATCTCAGAGAGGTGATTAAGAAAAAAGCAGAAAGCCTACAAGGAGTGGAAGATGGAAGAGATCAGCAAGAAAAGTCACCTTATTGAGGTCAGAACATGTAGGGATAAAGTGAGAAAGGCCAAAAGCCATGAAGAGCTGGATCTTGCAAAGGGAATTAAAACCAATGGTAAAAGGTTCTATAGCCATATAAATGAGAAGAAAACAAAGAAAGAAGTGGGACCGCTAAACACTGAGGATAGAGTGGAGATTAAGGATAATCTATGCATGGCCCTATATCTAAACAAATACTTTGCCTCAGTCTTTAATGAGTCTAATGAGGAGTTTAGGGATAATGGTAGGATGACAAATGGGAATGAGGATATAGAGGTAGATATTATTACCACATCCGAGGTAGAAGCCAAACTCGAACAGCTTAATGGGACAAAATCGGAGGGCCCAGATAATCTTCATCCAAGAATATTAAAGGAACTGGCACATGAAATTGCAAGCCCATTAGCAAGAATTTTAATGAATCAGTAAACTCAGGGGTTTGTACCGTATGACTGGAGAATTGCTAACATAGTTCCTATTTTTAAGAAAGGGAAAAAAAGTGATCCGAGTAACGCCTGTTAGTTTGACATCTGTAATATTCAAGGTCGTAGAAAAATTTTTGAAGGAGAAAGTAGTTAGGGACATTGAGGTCAATGGTAATTGGGACAAAATACAACATGGTTTTACAAAAGGTAGATAGTGTGAAACCAAACTGATCTCCTTCTTTGAGAAGGTAACAGATTTTTTAGACAAAGGAAACGCAGTAGATCTAATTTACCTCGATTTCAGTAAGGCATTTGACACTGTTCCACATGGGGAATTATTAGTTAAATTGAAAAGATGGGGGTCAATATGAAAATTGAAAGGTGAATAAGGAACTGGTTAAAGGGGAGACTACAACAGGTCATACTGAAAGGTGAACTGTCAAGCTGGAGGGAGGTTACTAGTGGAGTTCCTCAGGGATCGTTTTTAGGACGAATCTTATTTAAATGTTTTTATTACTGACCTTGGCACAAAAAGGTGAGAATGTGCTAATAAAGTTTTCCGATGACACAAATCTGGGAGGTATTGCCAATACAGAGAAGGACCAGGATATCATACCAGAAGATCTGGATAACTTTGTAAACTGGAGTCATAGTAATAGGCTGAAATTTAATGGCGCCAAAATGTGTTTTTAAAGAAATATACCATCATATAAATTTTGAAAGAAAATAAAATCAAAGCCTATTAAAGAGAACAACTATTTTATGTCATTTTATTAAAAATTTTAAAAGGTTTAAAATCAAAATGTACATCTACTATACGGTAATCTGCTTGTACACGCACAGTTAAAGTGCTAAAAATCAAATGTTACAAAACTGATACTGGCCTACTGTAAACAAGTCTACCAAGAGCCATGTAAGTAAAACCAGCTAACTTTAGGTACGATATCATGCTAACAACTAAGTGCAACCACTACATACAAAATCTCAAACACTAAAGCCTTCCCCCTCATTCAGAAATGGATGACGTTACAATACATACATGAGCATCTCAACAGAAACATTTGAAGAGATGAGAATGCCCTTAAATGCACTGGTCATCATCATGAGAACCTAGAACAGTTCATTACAGTTGAAAACTTCAAAGACAACCCATCTCAGAGTCATTGTTCATCAGCAATCAATGTAACACAGTCATAAGATATGTACATTAGCACAAAAGTGTAATCTGATATGAATTTTAACATTCTACAGCTCAATTTGGACCTCTGGTAGCAAAGATCAATCTGCATATGATATTAATTTGCCAGCAACATTCCTCCTGCTTTAATGGTGCAGTCCTGCAAGGCATCCTCAGTTGGCTCTTCCATTGAAATATGTGAGTGAGTGAGTGAGTGAGTGAGTGAGTGAGTATGTGGCTCGGACCTTAAATAATTTTAGTGCTTGTAAAAGATACCAAGACTGACCGCAGTAGAGACTTCAATCTTCTGGTCGGTCTCTAGAACAATACAACACCAGTACAATACAAGCTCTTCTCACCCTTCATCTTTGCACCTCAGCTGTTAATTCGGCAGGATCAGTTCTGAAGAGGAGGACAGTAATGCAGTCCCTATACCCATGTTATCTTCAGTCTCTCTGCTAAAAATCTGTATGGGTACCAAACTGTGGTGGAGGGTTCTGACATGGATGCCTGCCCCTTAGGAACTGGGCTGAGACCACAGACTGATTTCAGCAGCAGACCTTACATTACTACTAACCTGAGATGTTTCCAAACCAATAGTCTATAGGTGAACTATAACCTGTAATCAATCTCTGATCATTCATATTTCAAATATATGCTATATACAGCTCAGAACTAAAGCCTCTGTAGCAAAACTTACATTTAAAAAACTAAAACTAAGAAAATACCAATTTACAGCATTTGAGAGCAGGCAAGCTGCTTTACAACCAAATTTGTGGCTATTTTTCTTATTTTTTATTTTATTTTTTATTTTTTTTAAGTTTTCCAAAACATTTCCCAAACCCTAGTTTGTGATTCAATAGGCAAAACACTGTCCTTGAGAAATATTGCACTCTCAAACTTGTACATGTGACATCATTCTGTCTTCATTATGCAAAACTTCAGTAAAACCATAGAAGTTAGGGTGAAGCACATTGAAGACATAGTATCTAATGGAATAAGAAATGAAGAACATTGCCAGCACTAGGGATGCCATTGCCATAGGCAATCTGGCAAATGCCTGACTTTACCAGCCTGCAGTCAGAGATACAACTTAAGTGGTTACTGAACATTCCAATGTCGCCAGCAAGCACCTATTCTCTATGTAGGGTAGAGCTGGCCCTGAACAGAAGTATGCTGGCATGAGGTTTCAGAGGAAAGCATGTTCGACCAGCATGTAGAAGAAAAATCCAAGATGTTCATTCCTTGAAGACATGATGCTGTAACTAAAGCAATACAAATATAGATAGTCTTATGGCTAAGGGCTAAAACTGGCAATCAGGAGATCTTGATTTTGTTTTCAGCACTGCTACAGCCTTCCTTGTAACCTTAGGTGACAAACTCTCCGTGCCTCATTTATCCCAACTATAAAATGGGGATAATGCAAATACTAACTTTACACAAGTACTATGATGCTTAATTCATCATTTTAAAAGGAATCTGAAATAAGAAGGTAGGTGCTTTAAAATATAATGTAATATTATATTAGTTTAGTTTTGAAGCTAATAGGATGTGGGGTTGGGACTACAAGAGGCTGGTGGGGAAATCAGCAACTGGGACCAGAATGTTATATTTGAATCACTACTTAGGCTGTGCATTCTATGTACAGAATAGGTAAGTGAGAACATCTAAATTCTCACATTTGGAACCAAACACATAATCCCCCCTTAACCCTCAAATTAACAGAGATTTAAAACAAAATAACCTCAAACAAACCATGGATCTAACCTCAACCATTCCAAATCCCCCTCCCACAGTTAAAGAAGCCACAGTATAATGCAAAACCGTTGTCAAAACCAGAACACTATTGGAAACAGAGCAATAAAGATCAATGTAAACACTTTACTTTCAGTTACAACAATTAAAAAGTTGAAGATAATTGGCTCCCTTTTCAAATCCAAATTCCTACAAAATAGCATCCCTTTGAAAAAACAAAGTTGCTCAGTTTAAGCTAAATTTTAAAACAAGAACATGTTTCACCATTGTTGGCCCTATGGAATTGGAATTTTGTCAACCTAAAAGCCATCCTTAAACACATCTCATACCCATCAGCTTTAAAAAAGAGATGGTATAGAATAATCAGAGACTTAACCTAATACACAACTGTGGCAGTTAGCTATACATACAGCCAATCCAACAGAAATTATAGGGTCTATTCTGCCCTCCAAGCACATGTGCACAGTAACTTTTATCACTATTAATGGATTTACATAGAGGGGAGAGTACAGAGTAAGCTTCCAAAAATTTGTATTTGAAGCTGGTTTTGGTTCATGCCTCTCTTTTGGAGAAAAGCCTGGTCAGGCTGGGAAAAGCAATTTATAGTAAACAGATTTTTAAAGACATGGTGACCCCAACAGCAACCTTTGATTTTAAAGACTAAAATGGCTAAGTGATTTGCTGTCATGTCTTTGGGGAATAATTAAAATGAATAATGGTTGCACAGCCTAAGTGTTGTTTCTCCAAAAAGCCCCTGAGGTTATGCCATCCAAGCACGTACAAAGCCTTTTCAACATGCCTCAAACAGGTCAAAAAGGGAATGAATATTAGGACAATGAAAAAAGTGTATATTTCCCAGAAGTATTCTACAGTAATGACTGAGGTAGGTTCAAATGTAATCAGTATTTCTTTAAGGTGAATGATACCTGAAACTCAGGCTGGTCTACACTGGGGGTGTGTGTGTGTGGGGAATCGATCTAAGTTATGCAACTTCAGCTATGTGAACAACATAGCTGAAGTCAACATACTTAGACCTACTCACCACGGTGTCTTCACTTCGGTGAGTCGACTGCTGCCGCTCCCCCATCAACTCCGCTGTAACTCTCACAGCGGTGGAGTACAGGAGTCGACAGGAGAGCGCTCAGAGATCGATTTATTGCGTCTAGACTAGACTCGATAAAATGACCCCTGCTGGATTGATTACTGCCTGCTGATCTGGCAGCTAGTGTAGACATACCCTTACAATAGCTGCTTCAGATCTACTGTACCATTAAAAACATGACTTGACTTTGCCTACAATGTCCACAAAGACATGGTATACCCTAAAGGCAAAAGAAGAGCAAAAATTATTCCTGTTTCCACAAAAATCTGAGAATTCTCTGTTCCGAATGATAGTGGAGAGCTGGATAGAAGAGAGCCATAATATAAGCCAAATACTCTCTCCAGTGCACACCCCACCTAAATGGGCTGGGGGCCTACGGAGGGGGAATGTGAAAACCTATTCCACCTCCAAGACTACAGAGTGGCAGCCGTTCCTGACCCTGACCACCCCTTCACCTCCTTTCCACAGCAGTGTAATCTGGCTGGTGGATCTAGCACTCATGGCTCCACTGCTGCACTCCTTCCTCGATACTCTCCCCACCCACCTCTAAACCTCCCACTCCACAACATACTCAGTATAAAGGGAGCCTTCACAGAGCACATTTCTGTGGTCTCCTGTGGGTTCCCCACATAAACTCCCTGCATCCATTTCACCCACCCCTCTAAATCCAAGCTTCAGGGGTTGGGATCAGGATTTGTTCTTATAGGTACATAAGGAGAGAGGTCGAACATTCTAGTTTAAATGGAAAATCCAGGTTCCCCCATCATGAGTTTGAGGGGACAGGAATAGGCAGTCTCAGTTTTTGTACGTTAATTTAAAAAATGGATAGCTGAATATTATTTAAGTAACTGGCTTCAAATTGAGTTTTCCACCTCTCTCCACAGAAAAATTGTAAACAAGTAAAAAATTTAAATACTATTTGGTAAAAAGGCAAGGACAATACCAATTTAAAAAAATCATGCCTTCCCTGCCCCACACCCCAACAATTGAGCCTGAACAATTCTGTAAGAACTGACTTTCTTCCTACGGAATGCTCATTCTTTCATTTTATTTCCAGCATAACTGTTTAAAAATGCCTGCTGATTTCTCAGATACCCTTTGTACAGTAGTTAATATGCAGCCCTCCCTCTGTGCTTGATGACAAGTATCACTATTATCTAATCAGAGACAAAAGGGTTTCATGGAAGAACTTCAAATATTCAAGAGTTTCCTTCTGCTTATTGGAACTCTTACCATGACCTCACCAGTGAGTCTTTAAAGGTAACAATTACTGAAATTCAAAGTATTTAGGGATTTTTTTTTAATAAGAAACCAGCTATGATATATGATGGGAAAATAACAAGTTATCAAATAAATTATTAATAATTATCTACTGGTAGGTTCAAAATGAAGCTATTATTAGCTTTTACTTTTGTTAATTTCCAGATTGCTGATCACCGGAGCATCCTAGCACTGATGTGAGCACAATGACAGCTGGCTTTAAAAAGGCAAAGCCAAACTTCAGCTTCCTGATACAAAAAATCAGCACCAATGGGAAGCACAATAATACTGAGTATTATTGCATCACTGAGAAATGGACTCCAAGTAACACTGTCGCAGGAGGTTCTCCTTTATGTTGAAAGCAAATCAAGCACTGGTTCCATCCTCTTCAATAACCCGGTTCATGCTGGTACCATGTGTAATGTGGGTCATTGGGTTGTTGCTGAGATCCCTGATGCTGCTGTGACGTGACTGTTCATTGAGCCGATGTGAACTGCTATGCCTGGAGTGATCAGTCAGTCGTGACATGCTGCCATGAGGTAGTCTGTCTTCAATGCCTCTGTAGCTGCAGGGGGTGTACCTAATTTATACAAACAAGGCCAATTTCATTACCACCTCAGGCGAGAGAGAGGGAGAGTATGTGTAAGTATGTAAGTAAATAACTCTTGATTATATATAGTACTATGTTTTATGAAAAACAGGAAGACTCAGTCTACTTGGCTCTGCCACTGAACTCATGTGTGACCTCTGGCAAGTTGCTTTACCTTTCTATGTCCACCCCCCCCCCTTCTATAAAATGAGGATAAGGATACTTACCATAGCACCATATACACATTGTGAATAATAATTTGGTGAGTTAATACAAGTTACCTAATGGTCACTTCAACTATGCTACACTTTTTTAAATTTCAGTAGAACTACGACAATTTACTCCAGCTGAGGATCTGGCACGTTCTTCAGTTAGTTAAACTCACAGAAGTGTACAGAGCAGCCGTGCTCAAACACTACACTGAACTTGGAACAGATTTCATTTCCCATACAGTAGACACTACACACACAAGGCACATTCTGTCTCAGTAGAGAAAGACCTATTGGCTGCATTCATACTCTGACTAATTCATACATTCACAACTACTGAAAGAAGTTACGGTACATGTCGTCTTTCTAACCCAGATGTTAAAGTTCTTTAAGGACCAAATGGAGAGGATATAATCATTAGTTTGGGAAGGTGAATATTAGCAGAGGTTCAGAATCCAACCTCATGGTGACCAAAGCATAGCCAAATGAAAAAGTGCAGGATTCCCCCTGATTAGAGAGGCACAACTCTATTTACATTAGAATTTTAAACTATGCATGGAACTCACCTGCCATCACGGGACCTATGCAGGCTGCCATGGTAGCTGCTTACTTTGCTATGAACACTGCCTGCTTTGCTCCTCTGGTCATCCATCATAGCCAGATGAGTAGATGAGGCATGAGTGGAAGTCCCCTGAGTGGAAGTGCCCCTTGACTTTCGGATAACGGGAGTATTAGGATCCCTCAGAAGTGACTGAGCAAAATCGGGCTCCTGCAGCACCTGGCGGCTCTCGTTTACCGCCCTAGTCAAAACATGGGATTGGAATAATTAATGTTAAAATAAAAAGTACAGCAAAGCGATCACAACTGGCCTATGCCATCAATAAACATGTAGCTTTAATATGCACATCATGGTTAAAATATTACAACTTGGTACCTAAAGAGCAGTGAGGCAGAACAATCAGGGCACTTATTTAGTTGCCTACATATGGATTGAGTTGCCTAATTTTAAGCACCCCAATTTGAACATTTTGGCCAATGCTTAGAGAATCACCCTGTAGCCTGTAATTGCTCTTCTAGTGCAGGCATGTGGAGCATACAGTAGCATAATTGCAGTGTAAATAAAAGATTTGCCATCACCTCACATGACTCCAGCAGCTTCATGACTCCTATGGATCATGCAAGAACTAGAAGCACTGTAATTTTCTTTTAAACCTGGAATTCCCTTATGGCATTACCTCTGGAGAGTTCAGAGATATTGCCCAGATTCCTGCAGAAGCAGTCATCTACATAAACAGGAAAAGTCACTACCTTCCCCTGAATGGTATTTTAAAAACTGAATTATAAATGTCCATAAAAGCAGCATATTTTGTGAATTACAAAATATACAGAATCTGTCTTTGCCTTAGCTCAATGATTGTGGTTTCCACCCTGGTTTTTTGGAGCCTCTCCATGTGGGACTCGTGGATGGGTGCACTTTTAGTATCCTCTAGGTATGCTCTGGCAGAGTTGCCAGTGATTTTTCTGTCCATTTGATCTCTTTTTAGTTATTTTGTAGAATGGAAAAAAAAACTTTTCTAAAGCTCTTGGTTTTGTGTCCCTTCTCCTAGGGTCTCCCCCTCACCTAATGGCTCCTTCTCTCATTCTCCCTCTCGTCAAAATGCTACACTGTCTACTTGGCATGGGGCTGTCCATTGACAGCTCCATGAAGAAAAACCAGCTGTCCCTTTCACTGATGATTTAACTGCCACAGCAACAAAAGAGCAGTTTGAGCCAGAAGGCTGGTGTGTGCTGTCCTGCAACAGTAAGGGCCACCACAGGAACATGGCAACAAGCCTGGAAGCTTCAAGGAGCCACCCACTACTTTAACTCACGGACAATGTTTAGGATAGAGCACTGGTGTCATGCAGCTTTCTCTGCCCCATTGCTCGGATCCTCCGCCCTATCTCCTACTCCATCCAGACTAGTCTGTCACCTCCAGGGATGTCCAGGCTAGGAAATATTGCCTTAGTCTCTACACAGCTTTAGTTGAAAGGGTGTATTTGGGTAGATAAAACATGTTAATTAGACTAAGTTGCTATGAATCTTATACAAGTGACCACATTTATTAGGTTGCCTTTTGCCTTAAAATCTGCCCCAACTATACTGAGTGCATTTTTCCTCCATTTTTAGTAGAAGACCACTTCAGTGTTAAGCAGTGGATTTGTCAGTCCATTGAGAAGTCACTTAAGACAGATTTCACTGCAATTAATTTTATTAAACTGCAGTTTGGTAGGGGCTTCAATGCACAATAGAAAGATTACAAAATGTACACAACTTCTGCAGAATCATGGTGGAAAAATGCTTGCTTCATTTCAGTAGAAAGGATCAGTTGTCTAGCTGAGGAGATGGTGTTTACAGAGAAGGAAGCTAAACTAGTGCACACTTCAGAAAGTGACAAAAATGTACGATATCGTGGCATATCCCATTTGCTCTAAGAACAAGGAAGCAGAATAGCTTGATAATAGATGAAGAATGTTAATTTGATTCTATTATGAAGAAAACAATCTGGTGCAAATACATGACATTTCTAGGCAAGTTGCCTCTGCTCCCATCCCTCTCTCCAAGAAGGAACTGGTTAGGACAGGATTAACTCAAAGTGTTTTCTCAGGAGTACATGAGAGAAAGGGTTTATTTGCCAATATTACACTGTTAAGTCTTTCACATAACAGCACTCACTCTTTTTTCCTGCGTCCATGAAAAAAGCTGGCCCATTCAAAGCAGGTCTTTTTACTTCCAACCCAAAAGACAGAAGGGATCCCAACCACTAGAGCCATAAGATACTTCATCAGAAAGAGAATCAGGTCTGGACGGCTCATCTGAGAGATCTAGAGAGAGGAAACAGAAAAGAACATGTTGCAAACCATTATAGTTTGCTACTCCAGCTATTAACTAATTTAAAATAACTGTCTCAGCCTTGAGCCAAAGTAAACATCATCAGGGTTCCTTTGTTTCACAGTTCTATAGAACTTCACAGAATAATGTGCAGGCTGGTGCAGTGTAAAAACAAAAGATTCAAATACTCAGAGGTCTTGTATTTCTGGTCTGGTGTAGTGTTTGCTGAACAATTTTGAAATATTATTGGTTCAAAAATGAGCTTTTGTAATTTGTGAATAGAGATAAACTACATAAACCCATGTGCTCCAACTTCTGTTAGAAAGTCAATAATACAGACACCTCCACATCATGGAACATATTCAACAACCCCTTGTCCCTTATTCCAGTGAGGACCAGATTCTTGTTTTCCATTTCCTAGAGCCTTGGTCTGGCAGCAAGGTGGCACCACACGATTCTTACTCCCCATTGGATGATACATGAAGAAACAATCACAGCTTATACAAGTCCTTATTACGAAACAATGTCGGCGTTTGTTTGACAAAATTTATGATCAGTACATTTGGGGAACTTCTTGAGTTGTAGCCGCAAGACATGAACCATAAAAAAAAAACCCACAAGATTTCAAGCTGAAGTTCGAAAGAACTTATTTTCCCTGAACCACTCCACCACCTTGTTACAAGGAGAGCTAATTCACTGTGTGTTCCCTGCTTTGCACTGCTACTGTATCCCAGAACTAGTCACGTGACATTTTCACTAAAACCGTCACAACTGAAAAAATATCCTCAGTCTCAGAGGTCCACAATCAGGAAACCATTTCTATCTCAGGGTCTCCAACTTCTGGTCAACCTTCATTGAAAGCTTCCACTGGCAGTATACGATCTGCCATTAAATGATGTAGGAAATAATCTGAGAAGCAGAATACCATGACACAATAGGGTCTTAAACACAGAACACTCACTTCCTGTTTACTAGCAATATAAATAATTTAGAGTAAAATCAGAAAGCAGTGTGATGATCTGAATCCAACACCATGCATACAATGCCCTAAGTTAACACTGGGCAAACAAACAACCACAAAGCTGTCTTTTCACAGGATGAAAATTCAACTGGAGTGTTATCAAGCAGGGTTCAGTAGCTATTGTATCAAGATAACTTTATAAAAGCAACAGAATGGCTGATCAGCTGCTGTCTACTCCATTACATCTCATTTTCTGATGTGCATGTCAGTAGATGTACATACCAGTGAAGATACACTAGTAATTATTATAACACTTTGCATCTCTATAGGATCTCAAAGCCCTTTACAAACAGTAGCATTTACTTGTGACGTTGGCAAGTATAATTATCTCCATTTTACAGATGAGAAAAACGGAGGCACAGAGAGGTTAAGTGACTTTCCCAAAGTCACACAGCACATCCGTGGCAAAAAAAGAATACGAACCAAAAGTTAACTACTATATGGCATTCCTTCATCATGGACATAGATTTTTTTAAAAATGATTAAACCAAACATGAGCATCATCATGAGACTATTCTTCTTTGCGTTCCTGTTTGAATTAAGTGAGCTCAATTTGCCCATTGTCATTAGTTTGCTCAGCATTTTTTAATCTAGTTTCTACCACTTTCTGCCAGAAAGCAACTACTGTTGATGGCCTTTGACAACACTATAGACTTCTCCATATTTTTGTCCATTTAACCATACAAAACTGATCTGAAAGCTTCCTAGGTGGTATTGTATACAACCCTATTATGGTGGTGTTCCCCCCCCCCTCTTTTGAGTGGACCATTCTGTTTAAATCAAACAAGTATCCTGAGTTAAGCGTTCAAAAAAATAGCCTCATTACTACACAAGGACTACATTTTATACAATTTGAATAGCTTTGAAATGTGTAAATGGGGCACTAACTCAGTGGGAAGCATCATTTCCTAATGTATATAAAAGCCTGTCCAAATCTTTTATCTACAAGAGTCTATTCCCTGCATACTGGATCAAATTCCCTACTGGCATAGCTATAAATGACTTCTTGGATTTATACCATCACAGAATTTAGTCCATTGTATTAATAACATGAAATTATGCCTCTGCTACCAAAGCCTCCACTGATCTACTGATTATTATAATGCCTGTCACACAGGATATGCTCTGAAAAGTGCCACGCTGAATTCAGTGCTTGAATCATAGCACATCATCATTTTAACTTCAATTAGGAGCTGAAATTAACTCCAACTTCAAGGAGTTTTATGTTGGCCCTATTATTACCTACTAGACATCCCTATGCGTGAAGAAGCCTAATCCATTTCCCAAAAATATCCTGATCTGAAAATCTTATGATAAAAATGGTCAAAAGAATAAAACTTAAAAATCATACCAATTATAAACTGTACCCTAACAACCATCTTGTAGACTTCTGAATGGACAATATCTCCTAGTCCTACAGAAATGGGGCACCAGTGTTTACTACTGCAAATAAGTGAATCTTCACTGCATAGATTAAGTGCAAACCAATACTTTAATACGAACGTATTCATCGAGATCATATCAGCATTTCTGGGTTCAGCACATCCATGCTTGGTGGATTTCCAAAGTTAATTTTTTTATTTTATATAATTTCTCTCTGAGTTAGCAGCCATTGACGCTAATTGGGCCGTTTACACCTCAGAGCACACTAACTGCTTTTAAAGCCTTTGGATCCGCACACTACTTTAAGAGTGAGGATTTGTGGAAACATCTAAAGTAGCAGCATAGATTCACTCTAAGCAGAAGCTAGGGTTGCCATCTCTGACTGAAGCTATTCCTGGAGATTCCCCTCTCTCTCCCCAACATGACAATGTCATTTTCTTAAAATATCCTATTAAAATCTCCCAGCTTGCTTTCAATAGTCACTGGGAGACCGATGCCGATTCCAGGAGACTTCAGGCTAATCCTGGAGGGTTGGCAACCCTAGCTGAAGCACTCCTAGATGAACACACAAATAGGGTATTAAATTTCAACCCTTTATTTTGTATTAAGTGCAATTGAAAATATGATTCGGGAGCTAGATGTTTTGACAAAGTCTTTTACAAAGCATAAAAAATCAATCAAATGTGGGAGGGGAAGAATGACGATACCAAGTGTCAACTCACTAGAGTCACAGAAAGATTTTCTTTTTTAAAAGCATATTTTAAGGTAATATCACCACTATAAAAAGTAGCTGAAAAAAGATGCTTACAAGAGTATTCTGGTTCTTCTTTCAGCATACCAGCAAAGTGGATAAAAGCTATGTCAGTCAGCAGGGGCTTACTGTTATAATCTGCTGCAAATACTAAAGTTTATTTTTTAAAATCCCAAAAGTTGAACTATTGATGTAGATTGTTAAAAGAAAAATTGAAATGCCATTAAGGATTAAAAGTGTGCCTTTCCTACTGACTTTTCTACAAACCACCTGACATCTGCTGATCTAGGCTTGTTAAACTGCACAAAACAAATATTACAATGACAAGGAACACCAAGAATTGCATAACATGAAGTGTTGTCACAGGATTTTGTCTTCTTTACTCACACTAACAAAGAGCTGTATTAAATCAGTACTGCAAGAACTTGTACTGTAACTCACTCATGAGATAAGTGTCAAATACGATCTGACATACATGCACTCTGTCTCTGTGGCACAAAGAAAGGTCCCATTTAAAATAAAATCCCTTTTAACTAGTGACATGCTGGCAGACCAGGTGTCACCTCTTGTCAAGGCTTTAGGCCTCAGCCAAGCATTGACAAATTCATTGCTGGAAACCAGTCCAGCTCACCTGTGTGTTAGTATGGTTAAAATGGGATAAGTTGGTCTCTTGGGACTGGAAGCAACCTGCACCTTTTATGATCTTTGATGCTTAGCACCCATCACTAAGTCCAGCTTGCCAGGGTGGCAGAATAGACTGGAATCCCCAAAAGGATTTTCTGTGGCTCCATGACAAGACTCTTATTATCAGAGGGGTAGCTGTGTTAGTCTGGATCTGTAAAAGCAAGAGAATCCTGTGGCACCTTATAGACTAACAGACGTTTTGGAGCATGAGCTTTCGTGGGTGAATACCCACTTCGTCGGATGCATCCCACGAAAGCTCATGCTCCAAAACGTCTTTTAGTCTATAAGGTGCCACAAGACTCTTGTAGTGCTCCTGGAGTTCACATGTGTTACTGGGTTGGTGAAATCTAATTATAGAACATAACTCATTTGGGGTCTCCGCCCTGCCTTGTTGACAGTCTGCCCTGAGGTCAGCAGTCACGGTTTTGAGCCACTCCAGACACCATGACAATTAGATAGTTCGATGATCACAAGTAGGAACATGAAAATGTTAGAATAAGCACAGGCTTTTTGTGAAGTTTGACTTTACCGATCCAAATCTCAAAGTGAAGAGTTTACAGAGAATTTAAAGTCAAGTTCAATTGTAGTTATTTAAACTATTGCACAAAATCTTTCATCGGTTAAGATATTATAGGTATCCTCTTCAAAAAAGGAAACTGCAAGTGCAACAAAGAAAATCTAAGGTTAAGTAAAAAAACCCCACAACAGTATGGAGATAATCTGCCAACTACAATTAAGAGACTTCAAAGACGTTTTAGTGAACTATATCCAAGGCATTCCTGTTTCATATCACCTTTCAGGCTCTTGTTCATGACACATGCTGTAGCAACTTACATGGCATGACAACTCCTTCAACAAGGACAAGTGCAGAGTCTGGCACTTCGGACGGAAGAATCCCATGCACTGGTGGGGACCAGCTGGCTAAGCAGCAGTTCTGCAGAAAAGGATCTGGGGATTACAGTGGACGAAAAGCTGAATATGAGTTAGCAGTGTGCCCTTGTTGTTAAGAAGGCCAACGGCATATTGGGCTGTATTAGTAGGAGCATTGCCAGCAGATCGAGGGAAGTGATTATTCCCCTCTATTCGGCACTGGTGAAGCTACATGTGAAGTATTGCATCCAGTTTTGGGCCCTCCACTACAGAAAAAAAAGATGGTGGGGAGAAAAAAAAAATGGGGAGCGAGTTCCAGTGGCAGGCAACGAAAATGCTTAGGAGGCTGGGTGCATGACTTATGAGGAAGGCTGAGGAACTGGGTTATTTAGTCGCAGAAAGAGAAGAGTGATGGGGATTTGATGATAGCAGGCTTCAACTACCTGAAGGGGTGTCCAAAGAAGATAGAGCTAGGCTGTTCTCGTGGTGGCAGATGACAGAACAAGAGTAATGGTCTCAAGTTGCAGTGGAGGAGGTCTAGGTTTGGATATTAGGAAAAACTACTTCACTAGGAGGGGTGAAGCATGGAAGGGACCCTAGGGAGGTAGTAGAATCTCCATCCTTAGAGGTTTTTTATGTCCGGCTTGACAAAAGCCCTGGCTGGGATGATTGGTTGGTGTTTGGTCTTGCTTTGAGCAGGAGAGTTTGGACTACGATGACCTCTGAGGTCTCTTCAACCTAATATTCTTATGATTCCTATGACATCCGCACACCCACACAAATGATTTAGACACAGCGGTAATTTTACACAGCAGTATGATCCAGAGGAGTGAGTCTCGAGCCTGGGTTTACAGACTTGAGCTTGTGGTGGCTCATGTACAGTACTAAAAAATAGCTGTGTAATACAATTCAGGAGCTGGCTAGAACTCTGGTTCTGAAGCTGGTGCCCCCAAGCCTTCAGAGTTCTCAGCCAGAAAAATCTACACAGCTATTTTTAATGCATGTAGGCATGAGCCAAGCGGAGCCTCTATTTAAGCATTACAAGGCTGGCCTGCCACTCACAACTTCTCGATCAATCTTAATGTTATCGAGGAACATCAAGCAAATAGAGATAATCCAGTTCTTTAGTTTCCTATTTGTTCAGCTTTTGAAGATGCGAGGCATCCTCATATACATTTAACAACGTATAATAATAGGCAAAAGATAAAGGCACTTTCTTCCTTATCAGGCTGTCAAGGGCCTTTTCAGTGACCTAAAAATATTGACAAGTCAAGTCTCTCTTATAGGCCTAACAGAACTGAACATAAGAATGGCCATATTGGTCAGACCAGTGGTCCATCTAGCTCAGTACCCTATCTTCTGTCACGGCCAGTGCCAGAATGCTTCAGAGGGAAATGAACAGAACGGGGTAATTTTGAGTGATCAATCCCCTGTTGCCCAATCTCAGCTTTTGGAAGTCAGAGATTTAGGGACACCTAAAAGATTGGTGAGGTATGACTTCTCTTTACAAAAGCTGTGTTGACTTTTCCACAGCACATCATGTTCATTTATGCATCTGATAATTCTGTTCTTTACTACAGATTCAAATAATTTGCTTGGTTCTGAAGTTAGGCTTACTGGTCTGTAATTGCCAAGATCGCCTCTGGAGCCTTTTTTAAACATCAGCATTACATTAGCTATTGTCAGTCATCTAGTACAGAGGCTGATTTAAGCAATAGGTCATATACCACAGTTGTTAGTTCCACAATTTCATATGGGCACTCCTTCAAAACTCTTGGGTGAATACTCTCTGGACCTGCTGACTTATTGTTTATCAATTTGTTCCAAAACCTCATCTATTAACCTCTCCATCTGTGACACTTCCTCAGATTTGTCTCCTAAAAAAAAGGGCTCAGCTGTGGGAATCTCCCTCATATCCTCTGCAGAGGAGACCAATGCAAAGAATTCATTTAGTTTCTCTGCAATGGCCTTGTCTTCTCTGAGTGCTTCTTTAGCATCTTGATTCTCCTGTGGCCCAGATGATTGGCAGGTTTCCAGATTCTGAGGTACCTAATTTTTTGCTGTTAAGTTGTGTGTCTTTTGCTTGTTGCTTTTCAAATTCCTTTTTGGCTTGCCTAATTATTACACTTTTACACTTGACCTGCCAGAGTTATGTTCCTTTCCATTTTCCTCAAGTGGATTTGACTTCTAATTTTTAAAAGATGTCTTTTTGTCGCTTAATCACCTCTTTTACTCTGTTTAGCCATGGTGGCTCTCTCTTATCTTACCATTTTATTTGGGGTATATTTATAGTTTGAGGCTCTATTATGATGTTTTTTAAAGTTTCCATGCAGCATGCAGCCATTTCACTTTCACTTTTAATTTCCATTTATCTGGGCTCCTCATTTTGGTGTAGTTCCCCTTCTTGATGTTAAATATTACTGCGACAGGTTTCTTTGGTATTTTCCCCCCTACAAAGATGTTCAATTTAATTAGCTCAGGGTCACTATTACCCAAATGGCTCAACTATATTCACCTCTTGGATGAGATGCTATGCGCCACTTGGTATTAAATCAAGAACTTCCTCTCTTGTGGGTACCAGGACTAGCTGCTCTGAGAAGCAGCAATTAATGGTGTCCAGAAATTTTAGCTCTGCATCCTATCCTGAGGTTACATCTTCCCAGTCAATGTGGGGATAGTTGAAATCTTCCATTATTATTGGGTTTTCTGTTTTTTGTAGCCTCTCTAATCTCCCTGAGCATTTCACAGCCACCATATGAGTCAGGTAGTCAGTAGTATAGTCCTACTGCTATACTCATTATTCAAGCATCGAATTTCTATCCAGTGATTCCATCATACTGTCTGATTCATTTAAGATTTTTACTATATTTGACTTTGCTTTCTTTCATATATGCTGCCACTCCCCCCACCAGTGTGACCTACTCAGTCATTCCTATATATTTTGTATCCTGATACTAGTGTTCCGTTGATTATCATCACTCCAAGTTTCTGTGATGCTTTTTATATCAATATCCTCATTTAATAACAGACAATTCAGTTCACTCATCTTAGTATTTAGAATTCCTGTATTTGCATACAAGGACTTACAAAATTTGTCAGTATTTAGTTGTCTGCCATCATGTGATGCAATTGAACGAGATTGACTGTTTCTCTTCAGTTCCTACCTGTATTTCATCAGCTTCCACTTCACCTCTTTACTAGGATACAGAGTATCCCCTTTAATAAATCCTGCCCTAAGGGTTGTGTCTATCCAATCTACGTGCTCCTCCGCACCTGTCTGCTTTCCCCAGCCCTTAGTTTAAAAACTCCTCCATGACCCTTTTACTTTTACATGGCAGCAGTCTGGTTCCATTTTGATTTAGGTGGAGCCCATCCTTCCTGTATAGATTCCTCCTTTTCCAAAAGTATCTAGTAAACCTAAATCCCTCCTCTGAACATCAACATCTCCTTCACAAATGGTAGAGCCTGCAGTTCTGCCTGTCTAACTGGCCCTGCATGTGGAACTGGAAACATTTCAGAGAATGCCATATGGAGGCACTGGACTTGTATCTCTTATCTAGCAGCCTAAACTTGGCCTCCAGAACCCCAGTTACCTCTCCCTATGTCACTGGTAATTGCCTGTACCATTGATCACTGGCTCCTCCCCAGCACTGAACATAGGTCTGACTAGATGTTTTGTGAGGTCTGCAACCTTTGCACCCAGCAGTCAATTTACCATGAAGTCCTTTTGGTCATCACAAATCCAACTATCTACATTTCTAATAATTGAATTCCCCATTACTTTTACCTGTCTTCCTAATAATTAGAGGTCCCCTGCCCTGGAGAGGTATCTTCAGTGTAAGATGATATCATGACATCTGGAAGGAGGGTCCCAGCTATGGGACTGATTCCCTCCATTTGAGCTTGGTGTTCTTTCCTTCACACTTTCATCCTCAGACAGACAGAGGTGGTCAGAGTGAGGGTGGGACCATTCTACTGTTTTCCAGAAAGTCTTGTCTATGTACTTCTGTCTCCCTTGGCTTCTGTTCAGCCACTCAGGTCTCAAGAGCCCATACGCAGTCTCTGAGAGCCATTAGCTGCTGGCACCAAATGCACACACATGCCACCTGCCCACAAGGCTAGAAATCATAGATGCCACATACAGTGCAATAAACTAGATAGCCCCACTCTGCTACTGGACTTCTGCCTGCATTATTTTCTCATCTAGACTGGGATAAATCAAAAAAAAAGTGTATTTTCCATGGTATCTACATCATTTTGAAAGTAAACAAGGACATTATTTTAAGAGGGGGTAACAAAAGGTTCAAACACAGTGGCAGGTGTTCAATACAGAGGTTTAAAAAAAAAAACACATTAATTTCAGCATTCCTCCAGGGAAAAACAGTTCCGCAACCCAGACACACGGTTAATTTAGGATGTTCACTCATCTCTGAATATTTTTCCTTTCTGCCCAACTATCAATCATGGCTGCTTTATGCATCAAATAGCAAATTAATGAGCTTGCTGCAAATGTGAAGTTAAAGCTCAAACCCACTATTGAGTGCCCAACACCTGTCCCCCTCCTTTGGGGCACAATTCCACAACTATATTGAGGATCTGAGATTTCCCTAAGGACAAAAGGCAATGAAATTCAAATCAAGCCAGGCTTTTCTTAAAGATGATGGGGGAGGGATTGAAGAGAATCTGTTCTAACAGTATCACCATTCTCATACAACCTCAGTCACTGTCATTACTTTTGAGCTGTTCACACTACAGTCATGTGCTGCTATCTTCCCACATAAATAGTGTTTGGGCAAGATAACACCATGTTACAGTCAGAAATTATCTTGTTGTTCTATCAGTAAGCCTTTGAAAGGTATCAGGTCACATGGCTACCTTTCTGTTTCAAATTGGACTGACATGAAAACAGGCAAACACTTCTCTCCATCTACTAAGAAGAAGCACAAGCTTGGTGGTTACCTGGGAAGCTAAAATATAACTAAGTAGTTATAACTAAGAAAATTCCTAAAAATGGAGCTTTGATCTTGCTCTCACTGAAGTCACTAGCAAAACCACTACTGACTTCAGTGAGTGCAGGATCATGTACAAACTGTATGAAATGGTTATAATATATACAGAACCAGGAGACCCCCCACTCCCAAAAAGGGACTTAAAAGCAAACTTTTCTGCTTCCAAGTTACAGTACAGACCTGTTTACGCGTCGCTGTTGGGAGTCAAGCCGTCATGACCTCGTGTTAATGGACTGCAGGTTAGAGGGCCACGCTGAAATATCTTAAGATATCTATATATATATATATATACACACACACACACACACACACACACACGTATAATTATCTAGGATTACATACGTATTCACAGTGTCCCAAATACTGCAGGCCTATCTGTTAAAGGTGCTTTGCAAGAATATAAATTCAAATGTGTAATCTAATAAAAAACATTACTACCACCACCCGGGGGCCAAAGTAACTCAAGACACTTACTGGTAAGGGGTGGGGGTGGCTCTGGCTCCTGGAAGGGGTGGGACCTCTGGCAGAAGAGGTGGGGCTAGAGGTCAGCATCCCACACCAGCCCTTCCAGGCCAGCTGGTCTGCGCCACCCAGGGTTCCTATGGTGATTTAAGGGGCCTGGGGCTGCGGACACCGCTGCTGTGGTAGCAGTGTCTGGAGCCCCAGGCCCTTTAAAATCGCTGGCCCTGAGGCAGCTGCTCCCTTTGCTCCCCCCATCAGCGGCCGAGGGAGGGCAAAAGGGGTAGGGACCTTAAAGCACTGCAGGGTCTTTTGCCATGGCAGTGCTTTAATGTTGCTGCCCCTTCCCTGCCCCACATCAATGGTAAAGATATACAACACATTTCCGCTCTGCACTTCCTATAGATTTCTATGTCAGTGAGTTAGTGAGCAAATCTGTAGCACTACACAGCAAGTTCCTTTACCGTGTGTTAATGAGACGCGCATGTTAAATAGGTAGCAGTGGGAGGCATGGCGCTACTGTGCATTAAGCAGATTCACGTGTAAACGGGTCTGTTCTGTACCGTATGGAGCAAGCTTATTGTTCTCCCCCCTCCCCCAAAGGTTTTCTAGGTCTCCATAGATCTCTCTCTTGAAAAGGTGTCTCAAGGGAGTATTGTAAAGGTCAGAACTGATGACCAGAGTCTAATAACTAGCTCTCTAATGCTTTTACCCTTTGAGCCCTGTAGTTTGTCATAGGTGTCAGTGAATAATAGTTATCAGGAATTCTGATGCTAACTTCTGTTGTGTTCGTGGGATGAGAATTCGAAGACAAAGCCTTCAATGAAAGTCTTTCAGCACCATTGGAGCTGATCACTAGACATAATGAATATTTATTCTGAGGATTCAGGTAAGCCCTTTTCACTGCAGCGGAGACTTTCTAAAAGAACATAATGCTCATCAATGGAAGCGTCGTCTCAACCCAACTTGGTTATAAGAAAATATTTTAGTTCATGGAAAAACAGCTTGGAACAGTAGACACTATTCAATCAGGGCAACCCACTTTTCCTGTTCTAGCCACTGTTTGTGACCAGAGACATTATGCAAGGATTCTGCCACACATCAGGAGCTGGTGTCAACTCATACCTTTGCTTTAGACTTCCAGTGAGGGAAGCTCTGTCTTGTTTCGCCCGACGAAAAGCGTGAAGAACATTCTTCACACTTTCCTGTTCTACCACAAAGCTGTTTAGACTCCACCTAGTCCTGAATGGCCTTCTCTGCTCTCAGCAGCCTGATACACCACCATTCATGCACATAGCATGCGTTTGATGAGTTGGCTAAAGAACATTATAGATGGCACAAAAGGCACTGGAAACAGGTGTATCTGTTGTAAGAGAGAGAACTTCACTTAAGTCAAATGCAAAGAGATAAAAGTGAACACACAGAAGACACTTAACCTTTCCTTTCTATCAGAGAGATACACTTGCTCACATTATTTGTGTGACAGTTCTAACTAGTTCTGGAAAAAAGACAGTGTGCCTCTTTCCTATGTTGAGTCTTGCCTTTCACAAAATAATCACCTCAAATCAAGGGTGGAGAACTGCGTGAGGTTCTGCATGGACTAGAACCCAGGCCTGTGGGATGGCAGACATCTCCACTGCCCAGCAGCCATGATAGGGTTGTACGCATCATCAATAGACCCTATGATGATACCACAGTAAATTACCTCCTCAGAAGGCTGGACTGACAGCTTCCTTTGTGACCCTTGATTGGTCCAGGCACCCTCTTTAAATTGAGGAGAAATCCAGAAGCAGGTGAACAACCCCCGCCAGCAATGGCAACAAATCTGCCTCTCTGCTGGTTTGTTAGTTAAAAGATAGGAAACAAAGGGTAGGAATAAATGGGCAGTTATCAGAATGGAGAGAGAGATAAATAGTGGTATTGTCCAGGGGTCAGTACTGGGACCAGTACTATTCAACATATTCAGACATTTATCTGGAAAAAGGGGTAAACAGTGAGGTGGCAAAATTTGCAGATGACACAAACCACTCAAGATAGTTAAGTCCAAAGCAGACTGAAAGGAGTTACAAAGGGATCTCACAAAACTGGGTGAGTTGACAACAAAATGGCAGATGAAATTCCATGTTGATAAATGCAAAGTAAAGCACATTGGAAAACATAATCCCAAATATACATATAAAATGGAGTCTAAATTAGCTGTTACCACTCAAGAAAGATCTTGGAGCCATTGTGGATAATTCTCTGAAAACATCCACTCAATGTGCAGCGGCAGTCAAAAAAGCTAACAATGTTGGGAATCATTAAGAAAGGGATAGATAATAAGACAGAAAATATCATATTGCCTCTATATAAATCCATGGTACACGCACATTTTGAATACTGTGTGCAGATGAGGTCACCCCATCTCAAAAGAGATATATTGGAATTGGAAAAGCTTTAGAAAAGGGCAAAAATGATTAGCGGTATGGAACAGGAGAGATTAATAAGACTGGGACTTAGCTTAGAAAAGAGGTGACTAAGGGGAGATATGATAGAGGTCTATAAAATCATGACTGGTGTGGAGAAAGTAAATAAAGGAAGTGTTATTTACTCCTTCTCATAACACAAGAACTAGGGTCACCAAAATGAAATTAATATGCAGCAGATTTAAAACAAACAAAAGGAAGGTTTTTTTGCACAGTGCACAGCCGACATGTGGAACTCTTCGCCGGGGATGTTGTGAAGGCCAAGACTATAACAGGGTTCAAACAAGAACTAGATAAATACATGGAGGATTAGTCCATCAATGGCTATTAGCCAGGATGGGCAGGGATGGTGTCCCTAGCCTCTGTTTGCCAGAAGCTGGGAATGGGTGACAAGGGATGGATCACTCAATTACCTGTTCTGTTCATTCCCTCTAAAGCACCATTGGCCACTGTTGGAAGATGGGGTACTGGGCAAGACAGACCTTTGGTCTGACCCAGTATGGCCATTCTTAAGTTCTGCGCACTCTCTGACTCATGATCTCAGCTCTGTCTTCTGATTTCCAACTCTGTCTCTAACCTTCAGTGCTGTTCCTGGCCTCTGATCACCATTGCACTGACCACTAAGAATGACTGCCCAATCCCCGTTAAAACAAACTGGAGAGATCTGTGTCAGAATGTGGAGCACTCTGCTGTCGTAACAAAGCTATCAGCAAAGCGCACTTTTATCAGAACAAGCATCTGAAGCATTATTACCCATATACCTCTGCCATTCCCAGATTGGGAACTGGAAGTTTACCGAGACTGTGGCAAATCCAGAATGTCTGCTAAAAACTTGGACGAATTTTGCAGGAGGAATTAAGTTCGATGTCACTTTATGTTCCAACTGTTCCAGCTGTTAGGACCACACCTGGTTCCCAGCGAGGTCACTAAGCAACCCAGCAAGCTCAGCTAGATCCAATAAGCTTTCTCCAAACAATCATATCTCCTGATTGGGCAAGAGAGCCTGTGGCCTGCTACTTGAGCCATACAGTGGCAGCAGCACAGCAGCTGCTCGACATTTACCACACCCACAGCTACTTTTGCCTAACTCCAGCTTCCATCCCTGCCTGCCATCAACCCTTCCTCCAGTCGTCACTCCAGGCTTGTTCCAGTCCTGTTCCTGCCTTGACTCCTATCCAGCTCAATCTAGTTTTTGTCTCTCTGCCCTGCTCCCAATCATGATTCCAGTTCTGACCTTTGTCTGGTTCCTGAACCCCGACTCCAGCTTCACACTTAGCCCAGTATGTTACTCTGGATCTACACTCGCCACTATTCTGAACTTCCACTGCCAGAACCAGACAAAGTCCTGCTCCACTCTCTAGGTAGGCTACCCATGCTCTGCAGTTTGCAGTTTCAGCAGCCCACAAAGACCAGATGTAGGCAGGGTGTGGGTTTAATGACATACATGTGTCTTCAAAACAACCATTGTGGGAGGCCATCTCACCCTTGTGAATTTAAGTTGGGCCTCCTACTACTATCCTACATTTTATGACAGATGCTTTTTGGGATATTCTTGATCTGTTTGTGCTCAACTATCTAGACAACATTCTAATCTCTGAGAAATCAAGAGCTCCATGACCACAATGTACATAGCATTCTAGATTGGCTTCACCAGAATCAACCCTATGCCTAACCTCAAAAGTGTGAAATTTGACAAAGGACAGAGTTCTTGGGTTATGTCATCTCCCTGGCAGGACTTGCCCCACCTCATCCCCAAGGTAGCAGCAATCACAGATGGAAGGCATCCTCAAATGTACACAGGGTACAAATATTCCTGGGTTTTGCAGACTTTTGCATGGAGTTCATCGAGGGGATTTTCTCCAACCTGGTCATCCCCTTAATGTTCATTCTCAAGAAGGGGCCCAGATTTGCCTGGTCCTGATGCTGAAAACACACCCACACTTCACTTGGGTCTTAATAATTGAAATTGATGCCTTGGACTTTGCAACAGGCATAATCCTTTCCCAATTCATGGTTCCCCACTAGCTACTTCATTCCTTTGCCTTTTTTCCTGGAAACTGACTCCTGTGGAGAAAAAGCTATGACATATCAGAGGAGGAACTCCTGGCCTGAAGGGCCCCCTTCAGGAAAGGTGGCATCTCCTTTAAGAGGCCCATACACCTGTCCAAATTTGGGCTGATTACAAAAACCTAATACACCTACAGACAGCCCAATGATTAAAGCAATGCCAGATCCTCTGGGTGCTTTTTTCTATCCAGATTCAAATTTTACAGTCACCTACCATCCAGGGAATGTACATGAGAAGGCAGACACCCTGTCTCACAAGGATGAGCACCACGAAGTAGAGGAGGCAGCTGTTACCACTGTTCTCACACCTTCCCACTTCATCAGTGGGATAAGCGAGGGCCAACTGATGACCATCCTCTGCTCCCAGTCACTCATTTGCAGTGCCAATCTAGCAGTCCCTGAGAAACCCCCAAGTCTTCCCAGGGTCAAGTGTCCATCTACAGCAAAGCCACCTCCTCTGATGGGGATTGCCTTTTACATTCCTGGAGAAGACCCCTGACTCCAAAGTATTGAAATTGTTCCACCACTCCCCCACGGCAGGGCATTTTGGCCACTTTAAGCCTGAGAATCTAATTTCCAGGTGTTTCTGGAGGCCAACATCATGAAGAGGCATCAAGAATTATAGGATGAGTGATCTCTACACTTGTCTTAAAAAAAAAAATGCACATAAAACCAGATGGTCTTTTCCAGCCCCTTCTCGCACCTCCATGTCCTTGGTCCACTTTTTCAATGGATTTCATTGTGGGGCTGCCCTGCTCACAAGGGCTCTTGGTAGACCTGACGGTTGTGCACAAAAATGGCCCATTTCATCCCCTGCTGTACCTTTTCATCATTCCATGAAATAGAACACCTCTTCTTGGAACACAGTCTTCCAGTACCATGACATGGTAGAACACATTTCTGACTGGGGCACCCAATTGGTCTCCTAATTCTGGCAGGAATTCCTCTTGGTACCAAGCCCCTCATCACACATGCCTACCACCTTCCAACTGATGACCAGACATAAAGGGTCAATCACACACTGCTGTTACTTGATTTTTCATTAAGACTATTAAGTTTCCCCTATTATGCAAGGCTGAAATTCACTTACAATAATACAATCCACACTTCCACCCAGAAAAGCCCGTTCTTCATCTGGTCACCCTTAGTTTCATCCTGAGGTATCTGAAGACTGCCCCTCCCCCCTACTCTGGCAGCCACAGACTTGGTCCTCCAACAAATTCATCAAGAACTCAGAGCATTTGGCCACAGCCAAGGAGTCTTATAAGAGCTATGCCAATTGACAAGAGCAAGTTGCCCAGACTTAAACATAGTGATAAGGTTTGGCTCTGCGCCCAGAGCTTGAAGTCAACCCATCCTGCCAAATTCAGCCACAAGTACCTCGGCTCCTTTCACTCAGAAAATAAATACAGTGACCTTCAAACTACAGGTCCTGGAGTTCCTCAAAACCCATCCCATCTTTCATAACTCCCATCTCAAACCATTTATCAACAACCTGTTCCCCCAGTCAAACGGATGCACCACCCATAATGGTCCAGGGACAGGAAGAGTACAAGGTCCATCAAATCCTTAATT